>NC_047041.1:70416578-70716872 GCF_011762595.2 Tursiops truncatus | reverse complement strand
CCATTTTGATTGTTTATATGAATTCCTTGGGTAATTCTATATCTGTATCTTTTGCATATTCATTGCAAGTATTTTTCCCATTGCTTGTTGTTGCTTTTGTTGTTTTGGAGGGAGGGATGTAGATGTTTCTTAATATTTATGTGGTAGGAATATAGGTGGAAAGTGGGCTGAGAATAAACCAGAGATATGTCTTGAAAATTCTGATATGCCACTTATTGGAATTTGGACTTAATCTTGAGGAAACTGAGGAGCTACTAGAGATTTTTTTTAAGCATCAAGTGATGTGATCTGTTTAGAAAGATTACTCCAAAAGCAATGGAGAGAGAGGATTAGAGCGAGTTGAGGCTAGAAGTCAGGAGACCAACCAACAGGCTCTTGTGGCTGGTGATCTTCAAGAATAATCTGAAGAAGAATGAAAGCTTAGACAGTGGAAGAGTGGATGGAGAGGAGGAGTGGGATGAGAGAGATTTAGTAGAGTAGAATTAAACACTTAGGGGGAGCGGCTAGCATCAGAGGAGGAAGTCTTGGCTGTACCCCACATTTTTGGTTTGTGCAGCAGGCTGGGTGGCTGGTGGTGCCTTCACCAAAATAAGGGCTGCAGTGGAGCACATGTTGGGGTTACACAAGGAGGAATGATGGTGGGTTTAGTTTGGGACATTTGAAACTCATGTAGGATCAGTAGGGAATTGTAAATACTGGTTTGTATTTACTCACTAGGTATAGCTTTAGAAATTTTCCTTTTTGACATCACATCTTTTTGTTTGTTTGTTTTAGGAGACTGTAGCTCAGGGACTAAAGGAGGGCCAATTAAGCAAACGGAAGTGTTCCTGTGCATTTGAAAACCTTCTTCCTCTCTATAACCCTGTGGTGAGTATGAGTAAATGTATAGGTGGCTGAGTTTCAGGAGATTACTGAGTAAAATGTTTTAAGTAAGCACTTGATCTTTGAGGGCTTTGTCAAAAAAGATAGTGTGTATAATGCGCATGACTTAATGCCTTTGTCAGGTAGATGACTGTTGGATGATTCGTGGCACTAGCCTGAGTAACAGTTTAAATTTTAAGAGAAAGGAATCAACACTGAATTTATAGTACCCCTTTGTGTTATAGCATATATATTAACTAAAAATAAGATTCTTAGGTAGGTACAGTCAGTAGGTTTTTATGGTCCTTCAGATTACATTGCATTTGCTACCATTAGAGGCAATTTCAAAATAACTTTTCTTAGGAAAATGAAGTATGGGGGTGGGTTGAATGAGGGGGTGGGTCACCAAGGAGGATGATAATACAACTCGGGTAATGGACCCTCAAGGGGAATCAGTAGGAGGATAAATACTACTTTAAAAGAAAACAAATGGAAAGGGCTGGTCATTTCCTTGAGGTTTCAGAGACCATCCAGGAAGTACTATTATTGTCATCTGACAAGCTGTCCACATTTCTTTTCCATTGGACTGTTTAGAAAACATAGGTAGAGCATTTTTACAGACAATAGTCAGTATCTTAAAACATCTTTTCCTCTACTTATGTTTATTTGGTTCTTTTGTTTGACTCACAGGTAGAAGACTTCCTCAAAATCCTACGTGAAGTTGATAAGACCCTTGCTGGCAACCTGGAGGAAAGCTTCCCAAGTTTGAAGGTTCAGACTTAAAAACTATTGGAATTCCTCTGCTGAAGAAATGAACTCTATTTTCCTTGCTGACAGTTGAAATTGACAAACAGGAAATATTAGACCATAATTGTTCGGTATTATACTCATGCCCTTCTCCTCCAGCATTTTTGTTTGGCATTGGAATCTAGTTTCACTACCATCAAACATCATGTCCCCCCACCCCGCTTCTTTTTTGTATTGGTTGTGCAGTGTTTTGTCTTCTTCAGGTAAAGAAGACAAAATACAAGCTTATCATTGAGGTTCTTTTTTTAATATTTGAGGGGTTGGTGAGGATTTTCTTTGTAACTCTTAATTTGATTTTTTAATTTGATTTTTTTGAAAGTATCCCTGCTGAAAAGAATTGAACTATAAAATTAAAATCGTACCGATTAAACTCTAATTGGTAGGTTTACTTTACGTGTATTTGTATGTCTTTGGTGATGACCTTATCCACAGGTTGAACGTGACTTTAATGTGAGCTTTCAAAGGCACTGATGAAATCACTCCTACCTGCTAGCCAGTGCTAAAAATTCCACTCTTGTTATCTCTTGAAGCTTAAGGTTAAGATGCAAATAACCCCATAAGAGTAACACTCCAAGTTATTGTCATGTTTACCTCAGTGCATAAATTCACATTCTGTTTTCCTGAGAGCACATTTTAAAAGGGGGAGCACAAGGATCTTGAGTTTCTGAGCAAGAGTGCCTCGCAGAGTGGGTAAGTTACAGAGGGAGAAAAAAGGATACATCATGGGGAGGCTAGGGATGTCCAGGTTATTTTCTACTTCCCACTTCTGTCTTGAACCTGCCTTATTTACTTGTTACTTCTTACTATTGTAACATTATGAGGTGGTACATATTTTCATAGTACTTTGATATGTTTGAAAACTTCCTAAATCTATGCATTATAATAAATAGTTTTTTTTAAAAAAGTGAGCAGTATTAAAATTTTTTTAATGCTACACGGTTTGAAGAATTTACCAAAATATTTTAGTGTTTGCATCAGTTACAGTGATATTTTAAAATGGTGCTTTCTCCAGAAGCAGAAATATGAAATTTGGAATTTTATGTACAAATGAAATTGAAACTTATTCTTCCCCCATACTTTTTTGCAGAGGAGGGAAGAAATTACAAGAGGAAATTCAGTGAGCATTTGTTAAATGTGTCAATCTATTTCTAATTAAATTTGAGTTTGATTTTTGAGGTATTTAAACCACTTAAGACAGACACAGAAGATATGTTTTCTCTCTGCCTTTTTTTAAATTCCCTGCAGTTAATGGGATATAGCTAAATTGTTCTCTTGGCTGATCCGACTTTCAAGATCAAAAGACGTTTTCCACTCTCTCTCGAACATTTCTCTTGCCTTGCTTTGAATTAGTTCCCCTGAATAACTTTGGCATGTAAGTGGAAAAAAGTTTGAAAACCATTTCTCTTGTATACTTCTTAAATGAAGCATATGTAGAAACCAACCATAGACATTAAGAAGCAACCTGTGTTTAGGGTTCAGAAAATCTTAAGTGCATGAACTGTTGAACAACATTTTCTATGCTGCAGGACTGGGTTATAGTGATGCTGGTTCTGACAGTTAACTGTGAATTTGAATAAATTGAAGAAAAAGAATATTGGGGTTATAGATTATCTTGCCTGTTTTAAATAGTATTTTTTAAAAAGCTCATCAATATCCTTTTTTAGAAAAAAATAGATCTATATTAATTTAGAACTCATCTCTGTATTCTCCTTGAGAATATGTTGTCGTTTTACCACTTTGCAACTCCTCTTCTCTGCTCCTGGCAAAAGTTTTAAGAAGGAAAAAATAGGTAAACACCCCTCTTGAATTAGTCCATATCAGTATTTTTATTTTTATTGCTGGGATGAGATTTAATCTGAGAACCATTATTAAAAGTTATATATTTATAGTGAAGTGGTATGATGTCTTGAATTTTCTTCAGAGTAGTCTGGGATGAGGGGAAGGAAGTGGGTTAAGGGAGTAGATGAAACAAGATTGGCCATGAATTGGAATTGCTGAAGGTGGGTTATGATGGCATGGGGATCCGTTATACTATTCTATGTTTGTATATGTTTGAGGTTTCCTATTAATGTTTTTTAAAAACAAGTAAACCATACACATAATTTTAAACCTGAATTTAATTACAAATGATGCTTGTTTCTTTTATGTCTAAGTAAAACTCACACTATTGTATTAGCATTAAATACTATTGAATTCAGCACAGTTGAAACCACAAATACTTGATAGAAAAGATTATCATCAATATATAACCAGTTATGTAAAATTTATTATCTTCACTGTTTTAACTGACTTGACAATGAGACTTTTTTTTTAAAAAAGTGAATGAGGGTTTTTTGTGTTTGTTTTTTTAATTTATTTATTTATTTAATTTTGGCTGTGTTGGGTCTTTGTTTCTGTGCGAGGGCTTTCTCTAGTTGTGGCGAGCGGGGACCACTCTTCATCGCGGTGCGCAGGCCTCTCACTGTCGTGGCCTTTCTTGTTGTAGAGCACAGGCTCCAGACGCGCAGGCTCAGTAGTTGTGGCTCATGAGCCCAGTTGCTCCGCGGCATGTGGGATCCTCCCAGACCAGGGCTCGAACTCATGTCCCCTGCACCAGCAGGCAGACTCTCAACCACTGCACCACCAGGGAAGCCCCGACAATGAGACTTTTATCATGAGGAATGTGAGTGACTATTAACCAGTCAGGAACTGAGGTCATATATGTCTTAGCACCACAGTGGGGTACTTTTACTAACAAAAGTTCTTTTTTTTAAGTATTTATTTATGGCTGTGTTGGGTCTTTGTTACTGTGCACGGGCTCTCTCTAGTCTAGCCCTCTCTTTGTGTTGAATGGGGGCTACTTTTCATTGCGGTGCTAGGTACTCTCATTATGGTGGCTTCTCTCGCTGTGGAACATGGGCTCTAGAGTACAGGCTCAGTAGTTGTGGCACACAGGCTTAGTTGCTCTGTGGCATGTGGGATCTTCCCGGACCAGGGCTCGAACCTGTGTCCCCTCCATTGGCAGGCGGATTCTTAACCACTGCGCCACCAGGGAAGTCCCACTAACAAAAGTTCTTATTGGTGATCTTTAATGGTATATTTTGTGGGTAGAGGAGACTAAGAGAGAGAAGCAGAATCATAGAATTTTAGAGATGGACAGATTATTAGACACTCCCTATGTCAAGTGCTTATTCATTGGGCTAGTCAAGCCTACAAGAGACTGCGTCAGTGTAGTTCTGACGGCCAGGCCAGACCTAAAGCAGCAGCCCAAGATATCAGATTAAGACTAGAAGCAAGAGGAGACCTTGTGGTGGATGCTTCCAGCCTTCCATTCTACCTCATGGTTTTTGTTTGTCAGCCAGACTGCTCTGTATCTCTGTGTAGAATTCAAAGCCTGCGTTGCTAAAATATGATGTACCTTAGGTTGATATGCATAAAATCAAACTTGCATAAATCAAATTTTGTGCAAGTCAGGGAGCATCTATAATATAAAAGCTGAAGAGCCTCCATAGGTTTCTAGTTAGTTTTCAAAGCCAAAGATTTTATTAGGCTACTCCTAATATCATAATTATTGTGCCCATGTGACTGCCCTTTTTTAACAGCTGTGTTTTCCTTAGAAGTCTAGGCCTGCAAGACTTAACCTAATTTTGGGAATTCCCTGGTGGTTCAGTGGTCAGGACTTGGTACTTTCACTGCTGTGGCCCAGATCCCTGGTCGGGGAAATAAGATCCTGCAATCCGCACGGCGCGGCCAATAAAAAAAGACTTAACATAATTTAGCAGCATCATGGAGTAGGCCATTCTCATTTTACTCTAATTTTCCATGCTTCAGGGCCCTGGCCAGAAACAAAGTTCTGGGAAGGGGCCATGCCACACTGAAACCAGACCTGAAGGGGAGAGGATCTGTACATCAGGTAGTTGTGGGTCACTGACCAGCCTGTGGATTGGCTATTTTGTGCTAAGTGTGCACTCCTAATACAGTCAAGTAAAGTGGATATTAAAATGAGTGTGATACAAAGTTTGCACGAGGATACAGAACGATGTAGTAGACACCAGACCTACATGCTTGGTAGAAGTAGCCACCATTTATTGAGAGTTTAGTGTGTGCCAGGCACTCTATAATATCTTTACATATATTTTCTTATTTAACTCTGAAACAATCTCAAAAGGTAATTGTTTCCATTTTACAGATAGGGAAATGAAGATTCAGAGTGACTAAGTAACTTGGCCAAAGTTATATAGACAGTAAGTAGTTGACCCAGGGTTTGAATCCAGGCTGCCTGACCCTAAAACATTTTCTTTTAACCACTGTATTATGCTTGCATCCTGTAGGTATACACGGACCAGATCATGAAGGGTCATCATATGTATCCTGTGGGGTAGACATCTGGGATATCTGCTTATCCATGCCCCCTTCTCTGAAAATTGTCCCTGACCTACCTGCATTTTTCGTCCGGTTACAGTTTATGGTTGATTCCTGATCCAAGCTGGGCAAATCACACTGGTTCAGGAACATTGGACTCTAAAGATCATGTGACTTGCAAGGCTGAAGACCCTATTTGGGGGCAGCCAGTCCTGTTTATTGTCTACTGTGTACCGAGTATTGTTCTAAATACTAGGAAGACAGCAGCCAACTAAACAGACAGGATTTGCATACTGGAAATATTGTAGTGGACAAAGACAAGAATCTTGCCAAATGGAGCTTGCATTCTAAAGTCTCTGCAGAGTAACAGGGGAAGAATCTGGTCTGCATAGAACAGAGGAGGTCATGCAGCTTATAGCAGATTAGATCATTGTTCTCAGTTCTTCACCTCTGTGTATCTATTCTCTTGCCATGGCTTCTTGGTGAATGGAGTATACTTCCCTGTCCTTTGATTTTGAGCTCGGCAAAGTCATTTTGCTTTGGCTAATGGAATGTTAGTGAAGTTGATGTAAGCAGTGTCTCAGTATGCCAGTCTTTTTAGAGGCTGAATAGTATTCCACTGTATGTATATGCTACATTTTCTTCATCTGTCAGTGGGCATTTAGGTTGCCTCTGTGTCCTGGCTTTGTGAAGAATGCTGCAATTAACATGAGAGTGAAGATAACCTCTTTGAGATCCTGATTTCAGTTCCTTTGGTTAGATACCCAGAAGTGAGATTGCTGAAGCATAAGTAACTTAGCTAAGAGAATAGTTAATTCATCCCCCACCCCCCAACTCTTCTCCTAAAATAATGATTTTTTTCCATCTTTGTCAGGATAAGACTGATCTGGAGCACAGTAACCCTGATTGACTTGTCCCAATATTATTGAGATGTCACTTTCTGTTTGCAAACAGTGTAAACTCTCCATTTGTGCAGCATTCTGACTAGGTATGACTAGGTTTTATTTTTCATTTTTTGAGGAACCTCCATACTGTTTTCCACAGTGGCTGCACCAGTTTACGTTCTCACCAACAGTGTACAGGGGTTCCTTTTTCTTCACATCCTCACTAACCCTTATGTTTTGTTACTAACACTTGTATAATAGCCACCCTAACTAGTGTGAAGTGATATCTCATTTTGGTTTTGATTTGCATTTCCCTGATGATTAATGATGTTGAGTACCTTTTCATATTCCTGTCGGCCATTTATACGTCTTCTTTGGAGAAACGTCTATTTAATTCCTTTGTCAAATTTTTAATCAGGTTATTTGTGGGGGTTTTTTCTAGTGAGTTGCAGGATTTCCCTATTTCAATATTAATTCTTTCTCAGATATATGGTTTGGAAATATTTTTTTCCCATTCCGTAGGTTGCCTTTTCATTTTGTTGATTGTTTCCTTTGCAGTGCAGAAGATTTTTAGTTTGATGTAGTCCCACTTGACTATTTTACCCTGTGCTCTTGGTGTCATATCTAAGAAATGATTGGTAAGACCACTGTCAAGAAGCTTTCCTCCATGTTTTCTTCTCAGAGTTTTTACAGTCTAGGTTTTACATTTATGTTTTTATCCATTTTGAGTTAATTTTTGTGTATGATGTAAGAGAAGGGTTCATTTTCATTCTTATACACATGGATATCCAGTTTTCCCCAATGCCACTGACTGAAGAGACTATCCTTCCCCCACGGTATATTCTTGACACCTTTGTCAAAGACTGGTTGTATGTGTATGGGTTTACTTCTGGGCTCTCTATTCTGTTCCATTGGTCTATATGTCTGTTTTTAAAACAATCCCACTTACAATAGCATCAAAAAGAATAAAATACTTAGGAATAAGCTTAACTAAGGAGGTGAAAGACTTGTACACTAAAGACTTATAAAACACTGACGAAAGAAATTAAGGCAAACACAAATGGAACGACATCCATGATCGTGAATCGTAAGAATTAATATTGTTAAATTGGCCATACTACCCAAAGTAATCTACAGATTCAGTGCAATCCCTATCAAAATCCCAAAGATAGTTTTTTACAGAAATAGAAAAAAAAATCCTAAAATTTGTATGGAACCATAAAAGACTCCAGCCAAAGCGATTTTGAGCAAAAAGAACAAAGCTGGACGCATCGCACTTATGATTTCAAAATATATTACAAAGCTTTTTAGGTTTTCTTGAATGAGGTCTGAAAAGTCTCAAAAATCTGAAAATTCTACAACCACATTTATTTTGCACTAGAGATAAATTAAGTGAAATACACCATATTTGATACTTCATTGTAAATGTGATTTGTACTAGAACATCAAGTACAAATCATATCAACATCTCTAGCTGCAGTCTTACTGTATGCCTCTTGCTGCCTCTAAATACTTTCCCTGTGCAATGGTTTTAAATTAACTTTTAAACACCAGCTTCCTGTGTTCCACTGCTAAGGCTACAGCATATATTTATAAAAACATTTCTGCTCACTAGGACGCCTAGTTAATTACATACTGAGCTTGTATCAACACTGGGCTTGTTGACCTGCAGGCTGTTTAGAAGTTGGAGCCTTAGGAGACCATCTGCCAATCTCTGCCATTGGAAGTGCTTTTCTCTATTACTGTAATGAAATCACTAAAATCATTTCCTGTTTCCAGTCCTTGTTCAGATCTTCTATCTATTGTCAATAAGAGGATATTAAAATACTCAGGAAAGTCCACATGTCCTTTTCATCCTAGTCTACAATGTAGCAAGTGTCTTTGTGTTTTAGTATTGGAAATAATAAATAATGACGTCAAGTCTATTGTAATAAAAGAAAGCCTTATTAAACTCTAGCTGCTTTTCCTTTGACATCACGGGATCTGTTTATAATTACTTTTATGGGTTTTCCCCCTTACCATTCAGGGTTTATATGATTACATGAGAAATTGAAGCATTTTGGGGAATAGTCCCTTCACAGAACTGACAATTTCCTGCTCAGGCCCATTGTGCATGCAAACTCCAACAACGAGATAGTGAGAAGAAAGGACAAGGAGGCTTTCTGTATTCTGGAGGAGTTTGACTTCCTGAAGTATGGGCTTGCTTCCGCGAAGGAGTGTATGTTGAAAGCAAGGTGTGTGGGTTGGTGGGGAACTGATATTTATCATAGTCCACAGTTCAAGGGAGTGCATATAAAAGTCACTCAGTCGATGTAGGATCATGTAGTTTTGTTTTGAATGGCTCCTACTGACCCCATACCATTTGAGGAATTTGGCATCTTTGGAAATTAACTCTCCTAGGAACTGTATTTGGGAAGGCTGGTGGCATTTGTAAACCTATGAGTGTGCTTTTTTCACAATGCAACTGGTGCTACCCAGGAACAAGCAGTCACATGGCCAGTCAGCAAGCACTTCTACTGGAGCAAACTTATGTCCTTTAACTTCTCCATCACAGAGAAGCCTGTATTCTGTCACCACTGGTAGGAAAATAAAAAAATCTGCTGATGTTGTGGACCCTGGAACAAAGTCCCCAAATTGAATCCTTTAATTTCTTTTTACGTTTGGACAAAGCAGGTACCTGTCCTGTGTGTCCTAAGTGACTTATAGAAGTTACTTTAATTTTTATGATTATAGTATTCAATATTTAAAGCAGTTTGGAGACTTCCTGCGCCAAATGCACCCCTTTGCTTGTTGCCCACGTCAAGTGATATCTGAATGGTCTTTAAAAATCCAAATTTCACATTTTTGGATGAGTCTTGAGTGATCTGAAAATCTTAGTAGACTTTTCTCTTTCTTTTCTATTTGGACATGTTTTAATGTGGTTTTGCAATTTCTTTAGGGCAGTTGCTGGAAAACACACAGTTTTCCAGAACAACTCACAAAGCACTCAAGGATTATTTTATCTTTTTAGGAAGTTGCCACAGATTGTGCCCTGAGCACTTAAACGGCCCAAAGGAAACCAGGAGGATCATGCTGCAGAAGCCCTTTGGAGGAACGTGCCAGCTGCTCCGTAGCCACGAGTTGGCTCTCCTTTGATGGAAAGATTAATAGTTTCCATAATCATATCATCCTGGTTGCTCTGTGCCCCGAGTTTACTCAGACTTGAAAGAAATGGAAATTAATTGACAAGGAAAAAAAAAAAATTCTTCCTCTCTTGCCTCCCCTCCAAACCTCTCATCTGGAAAAGTGATGAGAAAAAGATTCAAGGGTTTGTAGCCAGTGGGAGCTGAGATATTTATTTTCTTTTGCAATTCTGGATATAAAGGACCAGAAGAAAGCAATTGGACAGTGGGGAGGAGGCAGGTATGGGAAGAGAGTCTAATGCCTAAAGGCCTAAATAATTCCAAACAGAACAGAAACACTGGGCATTGGAAGCAGGATACACACAGAGGGTTGTCTGTGAAGCCATGAGCATCTGCTCCTGGAAATAAATGCAGAGGGAGCAGAAAGGGTTTTTTTTTAGCTGCTGTGATTGTCATCAGTTGAATTGAGTTGGTCTAGTGATTTTTAAAAAATTTTTATTAATTTTATTTTTTGCTGTGTTGGGTCTTGTTGCTGCGCGTGGGCTTTTCTCTGGTTGCAGCGAGCTGGGGCTACTCGTTGCGGTGGCTTCTCTTGTTGCGGAGCACGGGCTCTAGGCGCCCGGGCTTCAGTAGTTGTGGCACGTGGGCTCAGTAGTTGTGGCTCACAGGCTTTAGAGCGCAGGCTCAGTAGTTTTGGCGCACGGGTTTAGTTGCTCCGCAGCATGTGGGATCTTCCCAGACCAGGGCTCGACCCGTGTGCCCTGCATTGGCAGGCGGATTCTTAACCACTGCGCCACCAGGGAAGCCCTGGTCTAGTGATTTTTATCTGTGTCTACTACCACAGAGGAGCTGCCATGAGTTTATTTGCCACCTCCTGAGTTTGGGAAATACTTACCTTTGGTTAAAATCTGTTTCGTTTCTGGCTCTGAAATTTGAGCTCAATTCTTTTTACCCGGTACCATCACTCTGGACCAGTTCTCTTACCCTACGTGCTCATGTTGATTTCTGTTAACATTGCTGTTGAGCCTTGAAGTAATTTAGTGGCAGAGGATTTAGTCTTCTGTGAGAGAAAATGGATGTTTATAAAACACAGGTCTCTTGTCACATCTTTACTCAGGGATAAACGTCCAGTATATGATCAGTAAGTGCTTTGTTGGAGTTTACTGAACCAGTAAGAGAGAAACTGAATTGTGGATGAACACTTCTCATTCATTCATGCCCTGTTACGTTGTAATGTGTTGAACTTGCCATGTGTTAAGCACTGTGCTCAGTGGGACTAAAAAGTTGACAATTCAAGACAGGAGGAAAACAGAGCTAGTTAATAGATGTTTATTCCATTAATTTCCAAAAGTCAGAGTCCATGTCACTTCTCCTGAAATGATATATTTTCACTTCTCCAAGTTACATGCTAGTCAGAGATTTGGGGCTCTCTTGAGACTTACATAACTATAAGAGGTGTATAGGTCCCTCTGTGGGTAGATAGCTCCTTGCAGTTAAAGGCAGGCCCAACAGCAAGCTCCCTTCCACTGTTGCCCATCCCCCGTGACGATTAAGGACACCAGATAAATGCTTGTCCCCACTCTTCTTATGGGACCTTGTAAGGAAAGCACCTCCAGCTGAGGGCTTGGCTACATCCCACCTGCAGAGGGAGGCTCTGAGAGCAAGTGGAGATGCTAACAGGCCTGCTGTAGCAGAACATGGTGATGCCACAGCAGAGACTGGAGGGAGGGGAGGCCCTGGTCCAGGAGGCTGGAGGAATGATGTGCATGTAGGAGACTCAAGGGTTTGTTGCCAGTGGGAGCTGAGATGAGGCCAAGTCACTCAGGGAGCACTATGGAGCCTGACCCAAGCCCAAAGAGACAAAATCCTGAATTTACAGAAGCTGTAGGACACAACCTCAAATGATGGTGAAGCACAAGCACTCCAGAAGCTAAGAGGTCAGAGTTGGAAAGAACATAATCTTCACATCCACCATGAGGTCTCAGCTACACCCCTCCTCTCCACACCTGGACAACATCTTAGGAGGCAGTTTGTAAGACACCCAGCCTTTAAAATTTTTTTTTTAGTGAAAGATTGCACAGTCTTGAAGGGCCTATTTAAATTATTGGACCAGAGTGAATTTAAACAGAATTGGATCTTTGGTTTTTTAATTTTCCTGCTACTAACAGATGGGGATCCACAGAAATATCAGATTTGTTATGGTAACAAAATGAAGTTGTTACTTTTTCTCTCCACATCTGAGTAACCGTGTGAGTTGAATTTTTTTTTTAAGGTCAAATATAATTTTAGTTAAACCTGAATTTATTATAAGGTACCTTCTTTTTTTTGAATTTTATTTATTTTTTTATACAGCAGTTCTTATTAATTATCTATTTTATACATATTAGTGTGTATATGTCAATCCTAATCTCCCAATTCATCCCACAGTGTGAGTTGAATTTTGAGACCCTGTAACATGGGGAAAGAGTCAGAGGAGATGAAGTTGCCAAAGTTTTAGCAGGTAAGTGAGAATCCTTACAGATTGCTTTTGAAATTTCTATAGTCAGGTATACTCAGTATTTCTCCACATAGATTCATTTCCAAGAAAACAAAGAGGACAATAGATGAAAAAGATATTTCATTACATTTCAGGAGGCCTGCTGGCTGACATCTTTTGTATCTAGAATCCATAGGGACCACCTAATATATATGGTGGAGCCATGAAGGATCTTTATCTTGGGGTTAAAACCAGTGTTCCTTTAAAAGCTGACACATGTAAAGGAAAAGAAAAACTGGAGAATTCCAGATCTAGTGTACAACCAGTCTCCTCTGTGAAACAGGAGAGGCTGCCTATGTAGTGTTCATTGATACATTCAGCAAGCATTTAGTGATCGCCAGCTACGTGTCAGGCACAATGCCAAGTGCTGGGGATACAGTGCTTGGAATGTGGCAGTTGTTCCACAAATGTTAAATAAGTGAATGAAAACTATGCTCCATTTCCAGAGGCAGCCTTACCTGAAGCTAATAAAGCTTAAACTTAAAGCAGTGGTTCCCAAACTTTGATGCACATAGGAATCACCTAGGGATCTTTAAATCTTTAAAAAAAAATACTGATGCCCGGCTCTCACCTCCAGACATTCCGATTGGTATGGGGTGCACACTGGGCATCAGGATGTTTAAAGCTTCCCAAGTGGTTCTCATGAAGAGCAAAGTTCGGGGACCACTGGTTTAAGAACCCCTCACTTGCTTAGGCCTCTTCCAAGACTGTTGTATTGAATGGATTTCAAGGTTAGTGCAAAGATTGAGACTTCATAGCATTTCCAGTGCAAGGCCTTTTCAAGCAACACACTGGTCTTTTTACTGTGTCCCTGGAATTCTGTACGTCACCATCCCCCCTACCTTTCTTGGAGGAGTTGCCTGGTGACACTTATATGAAGCTGATTTAAAGCTCTACAAAATTTATTCAGTGACTTTATTACAGAGGCAAACAATAACCATGTCTGCTGCACATGTGGGCCAGCTGGCAGAGAGGAGGGCCACGTGTGGAACTTCCTCTTCTTTGCCTTTGTCCGGGTGCACACCTGGGAGGGTATCTCCATGACTCTCAATAGAGTGAGCACGACCACAGTCTGTAGAGGAAGGCGTGGAGCAGCTCGCTGTGCAGGAGCTGATGAGAGAGGCTCTCAGTGGTGTTTTGAAGTGGCTTTGAACTTGCTAAGTGGCTGTGTGACCTGTATTTACCCATATCATCCACGGAGTACAAAGGCTGCTCGGGGTTCTCTGAGGCTTCCTTTTCCTGGCCATGCTTTGGTGTGAGTCCTCTTGGCCTCTTCTGTGTATCAAACACCTACTTAGCAGGTCACATCCAAGTTATTAATGCATCTGATTATCAGTGGCTTTGTTGCCCTCTGAGGAAAATGTTATGTAACACATAAACCAGAGCCCCCGGTGATGACTAAAGGTAGATTAAGGGCATGGCTGCCCCTCTCTCTCTAGGGAAGGACTGGGACTTTTTGGATTAACTTCTGTCGTAATAGAGTCTATAAAGTCTTCTAATATCTGGCACCTAAGAAAATGTGCCCCCAACTAACCTCTTCCGGGCTGGGGTCTGGGGTATTAATGCCACGTAGATAGGATTTTTCTATCTCTCCTTTCTGACTCTGTGGAACTCCAGGAGTGGCATTCCTTGTCTGTCTGAATGGTATACCTTCCTCTCTTGGCTCTTCCAAGTGGTCACTTTTAGAGTCTTTCAGAATCTTCCTGATGATTGTGAAAGCTTGGCCACACTATCTTGAGCTCAGTTGGAGAAACAAAGGAGAAGGGACGTTAATCATCAAGTTTGCTCATTTTCCCTGATGCAGACTCAATGATACCCTTTCATAGAAGCTTCAGAGATCATTAATTAGACAAATGGTACTGGCTTTGCTTTCTGCAGCCCCAGCAAATGCTATTTGACTTGTAGGAGGAATGACTAGTTGCATTGAATGAGAGGGGTGATAACGCCTGTTTAAACAGTACAGAGCAAACATTAAGACAGCAGACACCGGGGGAAACCAAGTGTGCCCAGGCAATGGGCCCTGTTTCTTCAAACACAGTTGTTTCTCATGCTGTAAGGTAGTCTCTCTCGTCCTAAAAATCTGAATAGCCAGCACTTCCTAATAGTGGCATTTTCTCACACTGTTTGCTTTATTAACTTGAGCAGGAATGCTATAGTGCACAACTCCAGGGAGCAGCATTCGCATTGTCTTTTGTAAATCATGCTCCCTGGGTTTAGAATGTCTTGGGTCCTTCAGATGGTATTGGGTGCTTTCATAATTACTTCTCAATAATGGACTAGGAGGTTTCCATATGACTCAGAGCCCAAAGTCAAAGAAGTCTAGAAACCTGAAGAAACTAAAAAAAGGAATAAATCCTTTGGGTTCCTTAGTCCATTTTTTTTTTGAAATTTTGTGGTACGTGGAGATGAAAAATTCTCTGGGTTAAGTGAGGTCTTGGATTCTGGCCCCCCTCTGTCACTGCCTGTGTGACTTCAGGCAAGTTATAATGCACAGCAAGTAGAAGGCTTTGTCATGACCAATACTAACGGGGCTTGTTTTGCTCAATGTGTTTGAAATGACCATAAGCCAGCGTTTTTTGGAGTAACGTGTTGAAGCAAAGATGTTCAAATGATAAACAGAGTTTCCAATTGTAAGTTTTTTTTTAAATTTTTATTTATTTATTTATTTATTTATGGCTGCGTTGGGTCTTCGTTGCTGCATGTGGGCTTTCTCTAGTTGCAGCGAGCGGGGGCTACTTTTCATTGTGGTGTGCACGCTTCTCATTGCGGTGGCTTCTCTTGTTGCGGAGCTCGGGCTCTAGGCGCGCGTGCTTCAGGGCTTCAGTAGTTGTGGCTCGCGGGCTCTAGAGCGCAGGTTCAGGAGTTGTGATGCACGGGCTTAGTTGCTCCGCGGCATGTGGGATCTTCCCGGCTCAGGGCGCGAACCCGTGTCCCCTGCATTGGCAGACGGATTCTTAACTTTTGCTCCACCAGAGAAGCCCCAATTGTAATTTTTAAAAGTGGAATTGAGAATCGAAGCAGATTTGGAATGAAGCAGATTTGTGTAAAGCTGTATGTAAACAGACTCTTACATGTGAGTCATTTGGATGTTATCAGAGATGAGTGATCACTGAAGGCACCATGTTGTAAAGATTAATGTGTTTTTGGAGGGAGATTTAGTGGATTTAGATCTTGAGGACTCAGGAGATTATGTGTGACCTGATCTCTCTCCTCATCCCTTTGCATCATCAAATTAATTCCATTTGAAAATGGATAGAACCCCATATGGCTTCTAACATCTGAGGTCTTACTGCACAAAAAAGAGAAAGTCCTCTGTACATTCCATACAGTATACACCCACATTTGATATATTATTTAATGACTCAAAACTAAAAATTCAACATGACTTTGGCTATCTTAGAAGTGTGGCATCTTGGGACTACAACTTTTAAAAATAATTGTGCAGATCACGAATGCTATTGTTACTTTTCAAACTCTGATAAGGTTTTGTATTAAGGTTTTAGGGTTAAGACATGTATTAAAATAAATGTTCCTGTCTGTGGTGATATTCTAGTTTATATTGAAGAGCCATAAGGAGAGGAAGAAGAAGGAAACTTCCAATTATTGAGTGCTTAGTGTATGCTAGGACCTGATCTGGGGAATTTACATACATAGTCTTATTAATACAACAGTCTCACAAGGGAGATAATATCATCTCTGTTTTCTGGATGAAGAAAGGTTCAGAGAGGTTGAGAAATTTTTTGATGATCACAGAGATAGTAAGTGGAAGAATTGGAATTTGAATTGAAATTTGTCTATTTTCTTACCTAAAAATTCTTCCTTTCCTACATCTATCATATCGAACATTGAACTGCCATCATGTGAAATGCTGTATCAGTTTTACTTATTTTTCCCAAGGAGACACATGAGATGACAAAGACAGCAAGTCTCCAGAATTGGAGCACTTTCCCTTGTGTGAGTATTCTGAAAGTATAATACCCATGCCGTCTTTCTGGGAAAAAAAAAAAAAGTCAAGGATTTACTTCAAGAAGATAAAAAATAAATTCATGGTAACATAGCCTTTGGTTTAATTAAAAAAAAAGGGGCAAGCTTTGGGTATGGCTGGTTCCAGACATTCAAACAAAGTCATTAGTCCTAGTTTCTCTTCATGTTTCAGGAGTACTCTTCTTCATGTTGGTGTCATTTTCCACTGGCTAACTTCCATTAACTCCAGGCTTTTATCCTCCAAGGTTAAAGATAAGAAATAGAATCTTCTTCTAAATTAGAAACAAGTCTTAGGCCTGATTCTCATTGACTCATATTGACCATCACTGAACCGATTAATCTGGCTAACGGCTTACAGTACTCTGATCAGCTGTTTAGTCATGTGGCTACCCTAGGACTGGGTAGGGAGCAGGTAGAATGAGGTCCACCCAAAGCAAATAGACTGAGACTGGGAGAGCTGTGGGTCTCCAGAGGAAAACCGGGGTTCAGTTAATGGAAGAAGAAGAAATAGATGCAAAGCATAAAAACAGTAATATCCTCTACAAGCAATGAACCAATAAATCAGGAAATGTATCAGTTAAGATCAAATAATCACCGGGACTCCCCTGGTGGTCCGGTGGTTGGGACTCTGTTCTTCCACTGCAGGGGCACACGTTCGATCCCTGGTTGGGAAACTAGGATCCTGCAGCATGCTGCGTGGTGCAGCCAAAAAAAAAAATATCTCAAATAGTCAGTGATGAAGTTAATGGGGCATTTGATGCCATCGTTAAATGTTAATGTACTAACAACTTGTGAATAAAATTCCAGATGATTGCAGTACATAGTTGAAGCTCAGTAAAGAATTGTTGAACGAATGAATGAGACATTAGGAGGTTCAGGGTGGAGTGGGCAGAGTAAAACAGAAGTAGAGCATTCCAAGTGCCTTGTCTTATTAAGGAGAAAGGTTATAGATACTGACTAATCTTGGTGTTGTTAGGATTATATACATTTAAGTATGTCAAGCATTCAAAGATGGTTACTATTGAAATAAAAAAAAAGATGTGGAATTGCTAAACCACTAGTTTAAAAAAAAAAAGGATCAAAGAAAATTTGATCTGTCCAGCAAAATCAGGTTAGGAAAGAAAAATAAATACACATTTTAGGACTAAATATACCCATGATATGAATGAGTTAAATCCCATCATTAAAAGATAAAGATTTTTCTCAGAGACAAGATCAAGTTTTATGTTGTTTACGAGAGACAAACCTAAAACAAACAACACTCAATAGAGGGGTGGATAAAGATAAACTAGGTAGGTGATAAAATAGAAAGCAGGAATTGAAAAACTAAGAATAAAATTAACAGCAAAAAAGAAAAGACACTTGGGCTATTTTATAAACTATAAGTGATACAATTAATAAGATGTAACAATCATAAACTTTAGAATACCAAATAGTAGTGGGAACAAATATAATGCAAATTTTATTAGAAATACAAGGAGAATTTTTTTATTGTAGGAAACTTAAACTTACCTCTCAGAAATGGACAAACCAAATTAAAAAAATCAAAGTAAATTAAAAGTAAAGACAGAGAATGTGAATAACAATATTTTTAAATGTTGATTTTATATGTTTTAATTATTTATCAAATCTATGTGCCAGGCATTATTCTAAATACTTTATAAGTATGAACTCATTTAATCCTTGTAACAGTCCTCTGGCACAGGCATGTTACTATCTTCATTTTACAGATGGGAAAACCAAGTCATGGAAAATGTAAGTAACTTGCCTTGGGTCACACAGCTGAGTAAATGGCAAGACTGTGTATGGCTCAACAGTCCAGCTTTTAACTCCTATGCTCTGAATGCACACATGTATAGACCTTTGTACTCTACAGTGAAGAATATTTGGGGGACTTCCCTGGTGGTGCAGTGGTTAAGAATCCGCCTGCCAGTTCGGGTCACGGGTTCGAGCCCTGGTCCTGGAAGATCCCACATGCTGCGGAGCAACTAAGCCCATGTGCCACAACTACTGAGCCCATGCGCCACAACTACTGAAGCCCGCACGCCTAGACCCCGTGCTCCGCAACAAGAGAAGCCACCGCAGTGAGAAGCCCACGCACTGCAATGAAGAGTAGCCCCTGCTCACCACAACTAGAGAAAGCCTGCGCACGGCAACGAAGACCCAATGCAGCCAAAGATAAGTTAAAAAAAGCAGAATATTTAGGCTCTCCATATTTTGTTCTTACCTTCTTCCTGGACTTAACAGAAGACTAGACTTCAAAGCTCTCTTGTTGTAAGGAAGAGCAATGTGATTAGTTATAGCCAATGAAATGATAACAGCGATGACAAGTATCAATTCTGGGCCAAAGCATTTAAGAGCTGACATACCACTATGACACTCTTCCTTCTCTTTGTGTGACAGCCATAGCTTGAGGTGGCAGAGCCACTGGATGAAGTTGCTCAAATCCCTGAGTAACCACACAGAGAACCACATGCAGAGGAGCTTCCCTGGAGTCACCCAATACATGTTGGACTTAGAGTGAGAGAGACGTAAACTTTTATTGTGTTGACATAGTAAAGGGATTCATTACTGTAGGATTGCTTACTCTGTCCTGATTATCACATACCCCCAAATGAAGAATTTACGTTCTCTTCAAATTTAATATAACATCCATAACAATAGATAATGTGGTGAGCCGCAGACATCCTAATACATTTCCATAAGTAGAAATCATACACATTTTTTGACTCAGGAGCAGTAAAGGAAAGAATTTAGAACGGAGGAAAACCAGAAGAACATAACCACATGGAAACTGAAAAAATTTTTTTCTAGGAAAAGACTCAAAACTAAACCCAGAAAGAGGCAGAAAACCTTAAAAGACTAATATTCACATTGAAAAGGTAATAAAAGAACGATGCCATCTCTACCTCAAGGCAACAGAAAATGGTGGGAAATTTCTGAATTATTTCTACAGAGATAGCAAAACTGGATAAGAACAGTCACACACTCACAAAAGGAAACTATCAGCCAATCTTATTAATATGGATGCAAAAGTTCTAAACAAAATACCAGCAAATAAAATTCAGCACCATATTAAAAGATATATAAAAATATATATTTAAAAAACCCATCATGATCAAGGTGAGTTTATCTCATGGATGCAAGGATAATTTAACATTAGGAAATATTTTCATGTAATTCATTACATTAATGGACCAAAAAAAGAAGGGCTGTGATCATTTCAGTGAATGCCAACAATTCACTTGATAAAATTTTACATGTTTCTAAGAAAAAGCCCTTTATAGTCTGAAATAAAAGAAAATTTCATTAACATAATACCTATAGCAGATGCGATTCTTAATTGAAACATTAGAAACATTCCCATTAAAGTCTGGAACAAAACAGGATGTTATTATTGAAAATTGTTCTGACAGCCCTACTAATAGAATGGGCTGAAAAACAAATAGGTATAAGGTTTAAATATTAAAAAGAAAGGCTCAAAATTTTATTTTTTCATAATTTCTCTTGTTTTTCATCAGTCTTTTTCTTGTCAAGTAGCACACAGAAGCAGAAAACTGAATCTTATTGAATTATTAAAAAGCAAATAATCCTGTTTCCATCACCCAGCTCAAGAAGTAGAACTTTTGTCAGTCGACCAGTTGCCCCTCTATATGCCCTCCAACCACTGTACTGACTTTTATGACGATCACTTACTTAAAAAGTGCTATAATTTTTTTCGGGTTCCCTTTCAATGGATATGATTATATACCTAAGAAGTCAAGAGACTCACCTGACTGACCTATTAGAACTAATGAGGTCAGCGGGATGGACTTTGCTCCTACAATTACCTTCTCAGTTTCCTTAGTCATCCATTTCTTCTGCCCTGTTGGATCATTCTTTCTCTAGTATCTCCTGTTTAAAAAACAAAAAAATCCCTCCCTTTACCTCACATTCCCCTCAGCTGCTACCACATTTTTATGCTCCTCTCTACAACAAAACTCCTGAAAGAGCTGACATTATTTCTGTGGCCTAATATCACCTCTGCACATGTAAACTGGATTCCCTCTGCCCCACATCACTGACATTACTCTTGTCAAGGATCCCAATGACTTCCCTGTTGCTGAATCCAGTGGTGACACTTCTGTCCTCAACTTGGAGTAGCATTAAAGGCAATTGAAGGTCTTTTTAAACAAAATTTTTATTGGAGTATAGTTGATTTACAATGTTGTGTTAGTTTCGGGTGTACAGCAAAGTGAATCAGTTATACATAGACATATATCGGCTTTTTTTTTTTCAAAGGAGTGACCCAGAACTTGCACGATATGCTTTCTTTTTTAAAAAAATACATATATATATATATATATATATTTTATTTGGGGCTGTGTTGTGTCTTCGTTGCTGTGCACGGGCTTTCTCTAGTTGCAGCGAGCGGGGGCTACTCTTCATTGCACTGTATGGGCTTCTCATTGCGGTGGCTTCTCTTGTTGCAGAGCATGGGCTCTAGGCGCGTGGGCTTCAGTAATTGTGGCACGTGGACTCAGTAGTTGTGGCTCACGGGCTCTAGAACACAGGCTCAGTAGTTGTGGCGCACGGGCTTAGTTGCTCTGCGGCATGTGGGATCTTCCCGGACCAGGGCTTGAACCTGTGTCCCCTGCATTGGCAGGCGGATTCTTAACCACTGCGCCACCAGGGAGGCCCCACTCTTTTTTTTTTTAGATTCTTTTCCCATATGAAGTTCTCTTCTTTTTAAAAAAATTTTAATTTTGATTGAAGTAGAGTTGATTTACAATGTTGTTTTAGTTTCCAATATACAGTAAAGTGATTCAGTTATATTCTTTTTTTTAAAATTTATTTATTTTTGGCTGCTTTGGGTCTTGGTTGCTGCGCATGGGCTTCCTCTAGTTGTGGCGAGTGGGGGCTACTCTTCATTGCAGTGTGCAGGCTTCTCATTGTGGCTTCTCATTGCAGAGCACGGGCTCTAGGCATGCAGGCTTCAGTAGTTGCAGCACGTGGGCACAGTAGTTGTGGCTTGTGGGCTCTAGAGTGCAAGCTCAGTAGTTGTGGTGCATGGGCTTGGTTGCTCTGCAGCATTTGGGATCTTCCTGGACCAGGGCCTGCATTGGCAGGCGGATTCTTAACCATTATGCCACCAGGAAAGCCCCTCAGTTATATTCTTTTTCATATTCTTTTCCATTATGGTTTATTACAGGATACTGAATATAGGTCCCTGTGCTATACAGTAGGACCTTGTTGTTTATTTTATATATAGTAGTTTGTATCTGCTAATCCCAAACTCCTAATTTATCCCTCCACCTGCCCTTCCTCTTTGGTAGCCATAAGTTTGTTTTCTTTGTCTGTGAGTCTGTTTCTGTTTTGTAAATAAGTTCATTTGTATTGGGGAGTTCCCTGGTGGTCCAGTGGTTAGGACTTGGCACTTTCACTGTGGTGATCTGGATTCAATCCCTGGTTGGGGAACTAAGATCCTGCAAG
The DNA here is from genome assembly GCF_011762595.2 of Tursiops truncatus. Taxonomy (NCBI): domain Eukaryota; kingdom Metazoa; phylum Chordata; class Mammalia; order Artiodactyla; family Delphinidae; genus Tursiops; species Tursiops truncatus. The sequence goes on along the minus strand of NC_047041.1, from coordinate 70,694,865 downwards.
GCATGCGGTACGGCCAAAAAAAAAAAAAAAACGTTCATTTGTATCATATTTTAGATTCCACATATAAGTGGTGTCATATGGTATTTGTCTTTCTCTTTTCTGACCCACTTCACTTAGTATGATAATCTCTAGGTCCACCCATGTTGCTGCAGATGGCATTATTTCATTCTTTTTTATGGCTGAGTAGTATTCCATTGTATATATGTACCACATCTTCAAAATAAAACCCCATACCCATTAAGCAGTTACTTCTCATTTTCCCCTGCCAGCTCCACCCACCCACCCAACACTCTGCCCTTGGCAACCACCACACTGTATTCTGTTTGTATGGATTTACCTATCCTGGATATTTCATATAAATTGAGTTATATAACATGTGACCTTTTGTGTCTGTTTTCTTTCACATAGCATAACATTTTCCAGGTTCATCCAAGCTGTAGCATGTGTCAGTACTTCTTTCTTTTTTATGGCCGAATAGTATTCCATTGTATGTATCTACCAGCTTTTTTATCCATTCATCCATTTTCGGACATTTGGATTGTTTCCTTTTTTTTTTTTACTATTGTGATTATTGCTGCTGTGAACATTTGTGTATAAGGACTTGTTTGAGTGCCTGCTTTCAATTCTTTTGGGCATATACCTATAAGGGGAATTGCTGGGTCATATGTCAATTCTCTTTTTCACTTTTTGAGGAACCACCAAACTGCTTTCCATAGCGGCTGAACCATTTTTCATTACTACCAGCAATGTACAAGGGTTCAAATTTCCCCGCATCCTCACCAACACTTGTCATTTTCCCAAGTTCACTTTTGAATATGTTAAGATGACAGTGTGTCATGGAAGTGGAGATATAAAATAAGTTATTGGATATAAAGGTCTGGAGTTTAGAAGGGAGATTTGGGCTTGAAATATACATTTTGATGTTGTTAGCATATCAAGGATGCTTAAAGACATGAGAGGGGATGACACTGACAAGGAAAAGCGTATGGACTGAGAGGAGAAGTGGGCCTAGATCCTTGCGTAGAGGAACCCTGAATATCTGGAGGAAAGAAAGGAGGAGCTGGCAAAGAAGATAGAAGGATCAATTTAAAGGTACCATCAAGCCAGCTTAGCACGTGAGAAACTGGAGATTAGGATGCATCACCTGTCAAACATGTTCTGCTGAAGATCCAGGCAGTGTAGTGAGGTTTTTTTGTTTTGTTTGTTTTTTTACCATCCGTGGAGTCAGTACTTCTAATATCTCAAAAGCCACATCTCAGGGTCAGAAAACTTTTGCCATAGATTCTACAGATCAAGATGATAGGAGCAACATAAGGAGATACACAGTATCCCATCTGGGTACCACCCAAAGCTTCTCATTTTGGTACAAAGATGTTCATGTCCTAATTTCTGGAACCTGTGACTGTTATTTTACGTGGCAAAAGGGACTTTGCTGATGTAATTAAATTAAGGACTTGGAGATGGGGAGATTTTCCTGGATTATCTGGGTAACCACAAAGTATTCACAAAAGTCACATGTGATAGAGGAAGGCAGGAGAGCCAGAGAGAGATTCAAAGATGCTACACTGCTTGCTTTGAAGATGGCTGAAGGGGTCATGAGCCAAGGAATGCAGGTGACCTCTAGAAGCTAGGAAAGGCAAGAGAACAGATTCAATCCTGGAGCCTCCAAAAGGAACATAGCCTAGCTGACACTTTGATTTTATTTTTGTTTTTTTAATTCTGCTAAGATATAAAAATAACCTTATTTGTTCTTTCAAAACATATATATTATCTTTAGCTTGTATTGTTTTCTAACTTATTAACCTTGTCCCTCTACTTACATAATAAAAAGCTCTTCAGGCAAGAAAGATTATTAATTCTCCTCATTTCCTTCACAGTACCTAGCAACACACTGGGAAGATGCCAGACACTCAGTAAAATTTACACAAGATGTGTAACATGTAGAAACTCAACTGTTCTTTACAATCCTTCCTCCCTCAGCAAAAGGTGTTTCAAAATTGTGAAAACACAATAGCTAAAAATGGAATTTTGTGGATATCTAAAAAACAAGAGATGCAAATATTTTTATAATCCTTTTTGCCAACAAAAAGTAGTGGAGGGAAGTATGAATTTACTAACTCAAAACACAGAGAAGGAGACATGGATAAAGGATAAGAAAGCACTCATGTTCACTGTAACACTACTTTTACATAAGCCAAAATGCAAAAGAAGGATATAAAGATTACAAGTGAAAAACTGAAAAAATGCTCAAGACTACAACACATGCTTCAAGTGAAAGTGATTGTGGTTATGAATAATTTGAAGAGCTTGATTTTTTTAAAGAGGAAAAAAAGCCTTTTTCAGAAATGCAAAACACTTCAATGTTTGTTTCAGAGAAATTTCACATTATAATTGAAGTTGAAAGTCCCAGAGTGTTTCAAACTAGTATAATATAATCAGGAAGTTTTATGTTAAAAACAAAGCCAAATGGACTATAAAAAGTAAAACCACACAACACTCATTTTGTTCTCGATTAGTAAAAGTAGTATTTTATCTGATTCTTAACAATGTTACCAGTCCTTCACTTGAACACAAACGAAATTGGTCTGTGTAAGTAAGTTGACAACATTTCTTTTTTTTTTTTTTTTTGCGGTACGTGGGCCTCTCACTGTTGTGGCCTCTCCCGTTGTGGAGCACAGGCTCCGGACGCGCAGGCTCAGCGGCCATAGGCTGGCTCACCGGCCCAGCTGCTCCTCGGCATGTGGGATATTCCTGGACCAGGGCACGAACCCGTGTCCCCTGCATCAGCAGGCGGACTCTCAACCACTGCGCCACCAGGGAAGCCCAGTTGAGAACATTTCTTATTCTTGACTTACTTCAAACATTTCAGGCAAATTGAAAACAAAGTGTGAATATGTAAAATTGAATTTCATCTGAATTAGTTGGAGAATCTAAATTGACTGCTTATATTGTTAACTTTATTAATGACTCCTTAATTAGCAAGGCTTTAAGTACCTGTAGTTTGAGGATTAACAGATATTAAAAATAAGTGTGAAGTAACCCCATTTACAATATCAGGAGATGATAATGATTTTGTAGAGAGAAACAAGGTCTAATAAAAATAATCTAGATTCCTAATACCACTTACTGACAATCACAGCTTTATATCATGCTAAAATTACATACGTATCTCCTCATTAGCAACTAATCTCACTCTTCTTGCCAAACCAATTATGAGAAATTTTCGAACTGAAAGGAATTAATAGGACACTTGGACCTCTCTCAGTCTTCTTATGACTCAAGTAATTAGTATGCACTTGAATATAAAATCCAAATTGACACCTTGATTTTAGATCAGTGAAATCCATTTTGGATTTCTGACCTCCAGAACTGTAAGATAATAAAGTTGTGTTGTTTTAAACCACTAAATTTATGGCAATTTGCTACAGCAACAATGGAAAATGAATACATTCACTAAGACTGCTTCTTCAAGTGTCTTGATTAATTTACCTCTTTCTAAACTTCCATGGAAATGTCATTTTTTCACTCTGTGGTATCGGTTTGGCATTAAGAAGTAACGAAATGCTTCTAATTAGGCAAATATATATATTTCTCCACTGATAGTTCTTTCTCTGTGCCTTGTCAGAGTATGTGAATTTAATTTAAATTGTATCATTGAGTCCAGTGAAAATTCTTAATTGGTGGAATTCCAGGCACCATGCTGGAGAGGTTTTGGGAAGGGTCAAGGTCATGTTAGAATTCTGTCAGAGAAGTGGGAAAGCACACCCAGATGCCTGGAGTCTCTCCAGGGTTGTGGGAGTTGAGTATGCTCAGAGAGGCTCAGAAAAGATTCCTGCTTTGCTCAGTCCTTCAAAGTGACCTTAGATGGGATTCATTTATATCAACTACTCAAGTGTCTCCACCTCAGGGCCAGTGCCCAACCTATTCTGATTTCCTTGGCAATGGATTCACTGAATTACTTGGACCAATCTCTCTTCTTTAACAGAGGTGGTTCACGCCCTCTCATAGACCCAACTTTAGGAAAGCCATCTTTCACCCCAGCTTGGTTCTGAAAGGTCTCTCTACCTGGCCAGTGATTTTCATGGTATTGTAGTAAGAACACCAGATTTAAAGTCAGAATACTTTTGCTTGATTCTTGATTCTGTTTACTAGTCTGTGCCAGAAAAGGGTCATAGAGCCTCCCTGAGCCCGAGTTTCCTTATCTGTAAAATGAGGATAATATTTACCTCATAGAATTATTATGCAGATAAAGAAAAATGCGTTTGAAAGCAGTAGATGTCCTGCATTTTATTTATTTATAAATGTATTTATTTTATTTTTGGCTGTGTTGGGTCTTTGTTGCAGCGAGCGGGCTTTTCATTGCAGTGGCGTCTTTTGTTGCGGAACATGGGCTGTAGGTGCGCAGGCTTCAGTAGTTGTGGCTCACAGGCTCTAGAGCACAGGCCCAGTAGTTGTAGCACATGGGCTTAGTTGCTCCACGGCATGTGGGATCATCCCGGACCAGGGCTCGAACCCATGTCCCCTGCATTGGCAGGTGGCTTCTTAACCACTACGCCACCAGGGAAGCCCCTGCATGTAAAAATATATCCATATTCAGCAGTGAAAAGGAACAAATTACTTACAGACATGCAACAGGATGGATGATGTTCAAAAGCATCATGTTAAGTGCCAGGAGCCAAAAACCACACACCATATGATTCCATTTATATGACATTCCTGAAAAGGAAAAACTAGAGGGACATAACATCAGTGGTTGCCAAGGATTGGATGTTGGGGGAGAGAATTGAAACAAGGGAGCTTTTTTGAGATGATGGAAATGTTCTATATTCTTATTGCTTGATGGTTACACAACTGTATATGTTTGTCAAAACTCACAGGAATGTACATCTCAAAAGGGTGAATTTTACTGTGAGTAAATTATACATCAACAAAGTTGACTTTTAAAAACTCGAAGCAAAAAATGTTCTACAATATAATGTGTTACATATATAGTCCTTTAGGACAGGAGCTTATGGACTGAGCACTCAATCAATAAATACGCTAGTCCAGATTTTTGGCTTCAGTGCCATGTTGTTCACATATGATTTTCTGTTAATATAGCACGCTCATCCATTTGCAGCTTTAAAGTTTCTTTAATTGGAAAGGTACTGAGCATTTCCCTTCTAAAAACGTCAAGTATTGCTTTGCCTTAAGGAACAAGGGAGGTCACCAAGAGAATGATGAGGCAGGGCTGGACTATCAAATAACCTAGAAGCACAGAGATATCTGGGAAGTGGAGGGGGGTTGAGGGGATTCCTGCTTTGGTCGCCAAACGGGAGAAGCAGTACAAGCCTACGAGATGTCATATGTCAATAGCGGATGTTATCTTGTTTTGGAGGGAATTTCCAGCTCCGTCGTTTAATATTAGTCAGACTTCTGTAGTTAAGGACGGCCTAACATTAGCTTAATTAAAACACCAGTCAGATACACGTGAAGGCAAAGACGTGCGACTCTCGGCTCAGGCTGGCTGGGACCGTCAGCGCCCAGAGGAGGTCAGCTCCCTGGGCGCTCCCCCAACCCGGCAGGCGAACCCCTTTCTTATTGGCCACTGCCTGGCCACCTCGGGCGCCCATTGGCCGGCCCCGACGCCTGCTTCTATAAGAGGCGGGCAGCGCGAGGCTGTGGGCTGACCCAGCTCACTGCTAGCAGCGCCCGAGGTGAGTGGGGTTGGCCCCTTCTCACTGGGACCAGGGACCACCGTCGCGGATTTGGGGGCACTGGGCTGGCTCGAGGAAGAGGCAGGGTCATCCTCCAGGAGGTAAATGCCCGTGGGGAGCTGGGCCTGGGAAATCAAAGCCGTACTCCTGTGGTCACTCACTCTTCTCCTTTCCTCTTACCCTCTTTGGGGAGAAAAGACACTAATTTTGAGGGCTTCCCCTGTGCCAGAAACAGGCTCTTTACATGTCATCTGATTTCACCTCCCCAGCAAACCTTGTGAGGTAGATAGTTCTTGAATTTTACAGATGAGGAAACTGAGGTTCAGAGTTGAACCCAAGTCAGTGTGATTCCTCTATGCTAGCAGAAACAGACACATTCTTCTTTCTCTTCTCCGTCAAATGGCAACATCTCATTTTTCCTTCTCCTCCTATAAAGGGAACCTTCCCTTAGACACCCTCAAAGAAAAGGGAGTCTCTGAGGCAAAGCCTTTCAACATCACATCTCCTCACCTCCACCCCAACATGGGACTAAGAGCTGGGGTGCAAGGTTACAACTGACAAAGAAGCATAGGACCTAGTAGTTCAGAGCCTGTTAATAGTCCAGGTAAGTTTAACCTTGCCTCTGACCATTTGGTTTTCAGGAGTTTCAAATTAACTCCCCACTGATGCTCAACTCTAGTTGACTTGGGGGAAGAAGACTAGAGTCGAACTTTCTAGCCCAGTGAAAGTTTGTGCCTGTCAGTTCTCAAAGAAGGATGGAATTCACTTATTTGGTTTAAAAGTAGAAGTGAGCACAGCTTAAATTAACTATAAATGGTTCTGTAAAGCTATAATCTGTGGCCTGTGAATCTGATCACTGGAGTTCATTTGTACACGTATTATTATCATTAGATTATCTTCAGGCAGGGATGTATCTTCTATTTCCATTTTCTTTGCTGGTGCCATTATTTCCTGAAATAATGCTTTTCATGTTTTCTTTTATATTTCATCTTTACTTTCATCCTCTTTCCCTTCCCCCATTCAGAAAAGAAAATCAAGATTCTCTGGAGGATTCTCTCCTTACACACCAGTCTTTCCCAAAGCTTTTAGTTCTGTCTTCAAACAGCATCCACGCTTTCAAAATACTTCAATTCGATAGTGCTTTGTGCTTCCTAGATCATAGAAATTTAAATTACACTGTTACTGATTAAACTAAGGGGAGAAAAGAGTTAGTCAATTGACCTCTACTATACTAAGGGGCTGTTGATCTTCTGACAGACTTCTTGGTATGTGTTCCTTATTTCCAATGGCAGGTCCTGCACACCAGTGCATCTTTAGTCAGGTCAGGAAACTTGATAGGAGAATGACTTCCGGCCTCTCACAGAAAAAGGGGAAGTACCAGTTGGCATTGGCTTATTAGAGTATTGCTTTAAAAGTAAAATATATACTTCTTCATGAGACATGGATCCAAACAAGTGCGACCCATTGGACACTTCGTAGCCTTTTATCTTACCAGGCTAGTACTGTGGGGTTTGCCCGTGAAGGAGTAGGAGGGGGTAGGTAGCCAGAAGAGGGAAAGGAAAAAAAGTGATGGAGGAAATAATGAGGTTCTGAAAGGGGTTTGGGAGTAACGATAAAGACAGAATAAAGACGCTTAATAAGTTCTGTCTATCAGGCCAAGCTGTGGCCAAATTTTAGTAAAGGTCAAAGCCTTGTGCTCTTAAGCTTATTTTGGGGTGGGTGTGGGGGAGGGGTGAGAATTCTTTTCTTCTAGTTTCTAAGCAGAAGTTTCTTTTGAGAAACTTCATTCTTAACATTGACTTAACAAGAGGGACAGGAATATTTCCAAATCTCAATGTAAAATGCCTTACTCATCATAAATATTCCATTCATGTATCCTTCACCTTCCTTTGCCCCCACCCATTAGGGAAATGTTGGTGGCAAAACTAGATCCATTTTAGAACCAGGGGAAAAAGAGAATTATGAACCCCAAAAGGTTGGAGTTAGATTAGCCATGACTATTAGTACCTTCTTATAATGGCTCTTGCCAGGGGAGCTTAAGGGTCGGTTTTGAAATGTGAAAGAAAATCTTGATATAGTTTTATATGAAGAGCATTCTAAGCTCTGAGGGATCGTTGAAGGATGACCTATCAGGAGATCTGAAATTCTGTCTGGTAAATTCTGTTACCACCGACTGGCAAAAATCACTTTTCTTTCCTGTTCTCTGATCCTTGCTCCCAGTTGTTAAAGTTTGCTTACATTATGAAAATAGTGGTAGACCAGGAAATAGGTTATATTTGCAGAATCCTTTTACTCCAGCGGGTTATGGTGACAATATGAGGGAAAATGGGGACTCAGTAAATATAGGCTGATTCAGTAAATTGTACTTTGGAGTCTTCATCTGTTTGTTTGCAAAAGAATTGCTAAATTATTCACTTGAGATTTGGAACTTAATACACTTGCGTTTCAAAATAAATAAACTAATGAAACTGAAAATCACCTTAAGACAAAACAATACTTAAATGTTAAGTCATAACACAACCTTTCCATGTGCTTGTTACTATAAGAAATTACTATAAGAATTAGGTTTATAACTATCTTGTGAATGCTTAATTCCCAGGGTAAGAAAAATTTTTAGCCAGGAAAGTTTAGAATGTCCACTTTATTACATTTAACATTTTCTTTTTATGAAGATTTATGAAGATTGGGAAATTTGGGATGCACTTCCCATTATTAGAGCTAATATTTATTGAGTACTTAGTGTAGGTCAGCATCTGTTCTAAGGGTTTCATATATTATACTCCTCCTCCTTATAGCCACGAAATTGGTGCTAATTAGCCTCCATCCTTAATTTTGCAAATAAGGAAATTAATGCACATAGAAATTATAGCTTGCCTACATGGATTTGTAGTTGGATTTATTACTAGCAATTTGCTTTATTATTTTACATCTCTCTTATTGTTGGCAACTGTATACTATAGGACAAAGTCACCCATACTCTGGAAGAAAAAAAAGTGCATGGTCTTTGAGTGATGGTTAGACACGTAAGAAATGTTTCCAAAAGTTTTCACATCTCCAAAAGCATTTTAAGAATGCGTATCTGAGACCATCCCTGAATTTTTAGCCCCAGAGCCACCAATTCAGAATTTCCTGTGTATAATTAAGTTTACCTTAAGAAACGGTCAATTCCTTTGAAGCTGAAAATCTCTCTTAGGATGTCTTGCTTCCCATCCATAAATCTTTTCTGTTCAGAGACTTAGGGACGGGCCAGAAGTCATCTCCAATCATCTTCAGAATCTCATGGGATATTGGTCATGGGGTTGGAAAGTAGGTGGGGTTTCGTGTGCTCCTCAGATATCATAGCCGGGATCTCAGGATACCGTTCTCTTCTCCTTATTTGGTCTTACTGGAAAGTCAGCCTCTCCTCCTCCCCTTCCCTCATAATAAATCTGTGAATTCCTTGGAGGCAAACAGTCTTCTTTGTTTTTTAATCTTTACTGCTCTAACACTGACTATGGTATATCAATGTGCTTGGGTTGAAATTTCATTTGTTTTACCATTAGTAATCATTTGAATCACAGAAAAATCCACATTATTATTAAGTTTAACTGGTCATTTGGTTTTAAAGCATTTGACATAGAGATGGTTTTAGTTGTAGAGAATAAATTGACACAATTAGAAATATCTAAGCAGTTTTGATTTTAAACTCAATGAATCAATAAGTATTTGTTAAATTTTGAATTATATATCTCAGTCTCTTCTTGGTGCCTGAAATAGCCTAGTTTCCTCTGTGGGGAAAACACCAGAATACCAAGTAACATTATGTGTTTTAAAATGTATAAGGGGGCTTCCCTGGTGGCGCAGTGGTTGAGAGTCCACCTGCTGATGCAGGGGACATGGGTTCGTGCCCCGGTCCGGGAAGATCCCACATTCCACGGAGCGGCTAGGCCCGTGAGCCATGGCCGTTGAGCCTGCGCGTCCGGAGTCTGTGCTCTGCAACGGGAGAGGCCACAACAGTGAGAGGCCCACATACCGCAAAAAAAAAAAAAAAAAAATGTATAAGGGAGTTTTTGGATGCCATGAGTTTCGGTTAACTGTTTGGTTACTTTGCTGTATTAGAAAAGTTAGGTAGTGTGCCCAAGGTCATACACTGACAAGTGTTAGACAGTGATTAGATATTTCCTTACACTGTTTTGCAGTGTAAATAAGTGGTTGAGAGATGCCAAAGTAGATGTCTAGTTCATCTGAGAAGTCAGCTTTCAACTAGATCCCAGGAATTTTGTTCTACTTTCTGAACATTTTTAGGGTAATGCTTGTGAAATTAGATCCATATGTTAACATTCATATTTCCAAGGACACAGTTTTATTTTTTAATTTATTTTTTATTTTTTTAATACATCTTTATTGGAGTATAATTGCTTCACAATTCTGTGTTATTTTCTGTTGTACAACAAAGTGAATCAGCCATATGCATACATATGTCCCCAAATGCCCTTCCTCTTAAGCCTCCCTCCCACTGTCCCTATCTCACCCCTCTAGGTCGTCGCAAAGCAGTGAGCTGATCTCCCTGTGCTATGCTGCTGCTTCCCACTAGCTATCTATTTTACGTTTGGTAGTGTATATATGTCAATGCCACTCTCTCACTTCGTCCCAGCTTACCCTTCCCCCACCCCCGAAGGACACAGTTTTAAATATGTGTTCTTACATTCTCTAGCTGTGTCACCATGGACAGGTTAGTTAGTTTCTCTGAGCTTCAGTTTTCTCATTTATAAAATGAATATAATTCCTATCCCCCTCCACCAAGATTTTATGAGAATTATATGGGATAATATTAGTGCATGATATATATAGACATTTGACAAATATCGGTTCCCTTACCCACCTCTTGGGTTGCTAAGAATGGATGGAATCTTGTTAGCATAGAGTGGGAATTTCTTTCTTATCTCCATACTCTCTGAACTTATATGTAGAAGTCCTTCAACTTAGTATGTGCCTGATAAATATTTGTTAAACAATTCCAAAGCTATCAGAAAGACCGAATTCTGAAACAGAAAATTGTATTCCATTAGCAGATTAGTAGCAGACTATTGTTTATTACCATACAGTTGAAAATTACTGAGCCATATTTGGTACTTTATACCCTCTATCAAGCCAGATAGGGCTCTTGGGGATGCCTCTTATAAGATACCCCAAATGTTATACAGTATGGGTTAAGAAAAAGGCTTTATGGCAGAAAGAGAAAACTCACAATAGTTCTCCGGTCAGAAGGACAGAAATTCATGAAGCTCCTCATTTTGATCATCCTATAGAAAAGCATTTCAAAGCCAGGAATTTAGCTTAATGGAAAACTACCTTGTCCTAACTTTTCTCATTTAGCCTTTGATCAGACTTGCCATGGTCCTGAGATGGGTATTTGGATGTGCATAGAAGATCAAGTCCAAACTCCTCTGCATTAACTGCAGAGCCTTTTGAAGGATCTGGCCCCACTTACCTTGCCTACATGATCCCTCATTGATCTGTGGTTGGTCACCTCCTCATCCTTTGTCTTTCATCTCCTCATGGACTCTTTCCTCTTTTTTCTTTAAGACCTAATTCAAACACATCTTCAGTGAAGCACCTCTGAACACGTACCAGAATAATTAATCTAGCCACTGCCATCACGCCACCATCTGTGTTCCTGTTACAGTGCTTACCCTTCATTCTCTTTCTATGAGACTTTTAGTTCCCTGAGGGTAGGGACCATGTCTGTAATCAATCTTTCCTTCATTTATTCATTCAGTGACATCTATCCAGTCCCTGTTACGTGCAGAGACTGTGTTAGGTACTCACAATGGTGCATAAAAGCATACGTGATCTCTGCCCCCACAGAGCACACAGGCTAGTTGAAGAGGCAGACACAACCATATACAGAGCTACAGCTGCACCTGCGACTGTTGTTATGAATGGGAAGTATCTGGTGCCGTGAGAACCAACACTAGGGGTTGACTTGGGGGGTGGTCAGGGAAGGCTTCCACGAGTAAGGGAAATTTGAACTGTGGGGGACTGGAACACAGTCTATCTGGCTTCAAGCCCTCGCCATCCTACTATACCTGCTCTACAGGCTTGGATCAACGCATGAGAGCAGGTGAAAGGCAGTGAGATCGGTTATGTCAATTTAAGTTGTTAAAGGTTAACTCCACTAGAACAACAGCATGAAACTGGGCAATTAGGGAGAATTAATAACCCAAAGAAAACGAATAACCATAAATCTTCAATATGCTGTTTCCATTTATTAATCCAAATCTTACTTCTCAAGTGTCTATTTCTCAACTGAGAGTCACCAGTACAAAGTTACCGTACCCTACATCTATCCTCCACAATATCCTCACCTCCCCTATAAAGAAGATGTGATACATATGTATAATGGAATATTACCCAGCCATAAAGAGGAACAAAGTGGGTCATTTGTAGAGATGTGGATGGACATGTGGATGGACCTAGAGTCTGTCATATAGAGTGAAGTAAGTCAGAAAGAGAAAAACAAATATCATGTATTAATGCATATATGTGGAATCTAGAAAAATGGTACAGACGAATCTATTTGCAGGGCAGGAATAGAAATGCAGACATAGAGAACGGACGTGTGGACATGGGGGGAAGCAGAGGGTGGGATGAATTGGGAGATTAGGTTTGACATAAATACAGTACCACGTGTAAAATAGATAGCTAGTGGGAACCTGCTGTATAGCACAGGGAGCTCAGCTCAGTGCTCTGGGTTGACAAAGATGGGTGGGATGGCGGTGGGGAGGGAGGTCCAAGAGGGAGGGGATAGATGTATACATATAGCTGATTCACGTCACTGTACAGCAGAAACTAACACAACATTGTAAAGCAATTATACTCCAATAAAAAAATAAATAAAAAATTAAAAAAAGGAAAAAAAATCCTCACTTCCCCCAACACACACACACACACACACACACACACACACTTGGCACTTGTAGGCCAATACTAAAAAGACTTAAGGGCCAATGTCCTAGGGGATTCCACCGTCAGAGAGAAAGTAGATACTTATATGGAACCAGAATTCTCTGGGCTACCAGCTATTCTTCTAGTCCACCTGTGTCCAGAGCTGTCCAGGCTCTTAAATTTACAAATGAAATAGGAGGCCTTGTCCCTGTTCTGAAGAAGCTTGCTGTCTTGTTAGAAGACATTTCACATATATGAGTGACACATTTGAGGAAGCCATTCAAGACCCAGTGTAAACACAATGAACAAATGACAAGGATGTGGAGAAAAGGTAACCCTTCTGCACTGTTGGTGGGAATGTAAAGTGGTGCAGCCACTATGGAAAGCAGTATGGATGTTCCTCAAAAAACTAAAAATAGACTTACCATATGATCCAGAAATTCCTCTTGGGTTTATACCCAAAGAAAGTGAAAACACTAATTCAAAAAGATACATGCATCCCGATGTTCATATTATTTTTAATAGCCAAGATATGGAAGCAACCTAAGTGTCCATCAACAGATGAATGGATAAAGAAAATGTGGTATGTATGTATACATGCATATATATGCATACATATATACACACACACACACACACAATGGAATATCACACAGCCATAAAAAATAATGAAAAAAGAATGAAATTCTGCCATTTGTAACAACGTGGATGGACCCAGAGGGTAGTGAAATAAGTCAGACAGAGAAAGACAAATGCTGTATGTTATCACTTATATGTGGAATCTAAAAAAGGAAACAAGTGAATGAATATAACAAGAAGAACCAGACTTACAGATATAGAAAACAAACTGGTGGTTACCAGTGGGGAGAGAGGGGGATGAAGGGGCAAAATAGGGGTAGGAGATTAAGAGGTACAAATTACTATGTATAAAATGGATAAGCTACAAGGATTATATTGTACAGCACAGGGAATATAGCCAATATTTTATAATAACTTTAAATGGAATATAATCTATAAAAATATTGAATCACTATGTTGTACATCTGAAACTACAATAAAACCCAGTACAATAAAGTGCTAAAATTGTAAGGGGAGAGGAGGTAGGCTTTCATAGAGAAAGAGTACCCAGTTCAGGCCACAACAGTCAGGAAGACTGCAAGCAACCCATGGGGTTGAGTCATGCCCTGAAAGGATTGGATTAGAAAAAAAAGAAAATTACTAACATGTATTGTCTGCCTTTTATATTCTAGGCACTGTGCTAGGCAATGTTTTAGCTTATTGTGGTCTCATTACAGTTTTGCAAAGTATATATGTACATCCATGTTTTACAGATGAGGAAACTAAAACTTGGTTAATGTTATCAGATATTGTCTGTTTCAAATATTATCTATGCTACCAAATATTGTCTACATTGTACAACTTTTTTTTAGAGCTTTCTATTTTCATACTTTATTTTTAGAGACATACACCAAATTCATCATGATTGAAGACAATAAGGAAAACAAAGATCATTCCTTAGAAAAGGGAAGAGCAACTCTCATTTTTTCCTTAAAGAATGAAGTTGGAGGACTTATAAAAGCACTGAAAATCTTCCAGGTAAGCAGTCTCTGTATTTCTGCATAAAACTCTTATAAAATGGGTCTGTAAGATTATTTGTAAATTCTTCAGAGGTGGACCACAGAAATGTTTTAAACACTTAAGTTTCTAAAATACTGCTCGATTCTATCAAATGGGCAAAGGATACAAACAATTTATAGAAGAGGAGGTACAAATAACTAATAAAGAAATGAGGGAGGAAAGATTCGCTTTACAGATTTTGAAGAAGTAAATTTTATTTTAATTAAATGAAATATTGAAATTTTAATGATATTATTTAATGATACATTAATAATATATTAAATGCTATTTTTTTATATAGCAAAATAACAAAGATTCTACAATTATACTACTCCATACTGTTAAAGCTTCAATGCATTTGGCACTTAAATACACCTTTGGTGTGAGGGAAAATTGATGTGATGTGTAGGGAAACAATCTGGTAATATGTATTTTGAGTCTTAAAATGTTCACATATTTTGACCCAGTAATTTTACTTCCATAAATCTGTCCTAAGGAAATCAGGGTCAGTCAGTTAGAACAGGAATTTTTACTGAGTACTTACTAGGTACAGCACGTCCTGCTAGATATGAAGGTGTGTACCCTAACAAAGCAGACACAGTTCCAGCCCTCACAGTTTTGTATAATCTAGTGGAGAAGACAGACACTAAACAAATAATTTCAGTAAACAAATGATTACATGTGTGTAAACTGACCTGAAAGAGAAGTACCAGGTACTATGATAGCATTGAACTGGGAGACCTAACCCAGTTTAAGAGACACAAAGATTTATTTATAAGAATTAAAAAATTATAAACAAACTACTTGTCCTAAGGTGTGCGACAGGTTAAATTATACTACTAGAACATCATCGGCATTAAGCTTGTAGCCCCTGAAGGCAGGCCACCTGAGTTCAAATCCTTGCTCTGTCACTTATTGGCTGTGTGATGGTGGGCAAATTAATTAGTCTCTCTGCATTTCATCTTAGCATCTATAAAATGAGAACCCTACCTACCTCACAGGGTCACTGTGAGAACTAATAAAATTAATATATTTCAAGTGCTTAGGATAGTTCAAAGTAAATTATCAATAAATGTTAGCTGTTTAGAAATCAGATTTATATCTATATGATATACTGTTAAACAGCAGTTTGAAAATAATATTTCAAAGAATTTTAAATTCTAAATATAACAAATAGTCTAGAAGAGTTTGTGATAAAAAGCACCAGTTTTTTACCCAGCACCTCAGTTCCACTCCCTAGAGGCAATCTCTTTTAACTATTTCTGTTCTTAGTTCTTTTAGCGGTGAATTTATAATGTCTAAATATTGTCCTGATCTGAGTTATCAATTTACATGATATTTATTTACTCTCTATTGTGAATGATACTGATACTGATACTTCCGTCCCTTCTTCCTCCTTCTCCTCCCCATATTTGATAATTACGTGATTACTGCAAGCTCTTCTTTTGATTACCTTGGAGTCTTTAAGTAGTATACCTGTATTTCTTCCATCAACTTTCTTTTTTATTTTGTCTTTAATCAAATAATACTTGTGCATGGTTTAAAAAGTCAACCCCACACTATAAAGCTTATAAAGAAAATAGCAGTCTTCTGCTTCATCTCTCTTCATTCCTAAATTCCATTTAATTTTTATGTTGACCTAGGTGCAGAGGGTTGAGCTAATCACACTCCTTAAATCACGTGGACACTGTCATCACTGATGTATACAGCCTCCTCCTGTTTTATTCCATCTCCATTTCTCTCTTCTGATAGACAACTGCTCTGATACATTTGATCTACACACTGAATTGTTTTTTATGTTACTTAGAATCTATGTTGAGTTTCTGCATGTGCATGGACTGGTAATTTATATAAATGTTATTGTACATACACTTTTTCTTTTACTCAGCACTGTGTTTTGAAGACCTACCCGTGCAGCTACGTATCCATCTCATTCGTTCTTCTGACTGCTGCAATGGTGTTGTGGGCATGAATCCACCTATTTTTACTTATCCTCTGCCTATAGGGGGCAAGCATCTTCAACGCTTTTAACTATATTTTCTCATAGTAGCGTCCATATTTATAAGCAATATGCTTGTTCTGCTGCTATTCCTTGTTTTTTCCATTTGTAGATATTACCTATTGATTTTCTCCAGCGGAAGTGAAGGATTAGCTTCCTTGGCACAGCTCCCTTTCCAGAGGCCCCTCAACTTCCCTTCCCCCCATCTTCACAACGTAGTTATACCCCAATTTTTGGCTATATCAGTCTTCAGTGTTTTCATTATAAAGATGATGTAAATCTTGTTCAAAGAAGAGCTATATTATCCGTTATTCTGACTCTTCTTTTCTTGTACAACAGGATTACAGCATAGTTTTTAAGGGCATAGACTATGGAGCTAGACAGCTTGAGTTTGAATTCCAGCTCTTACACTGATTAGCTGTGTGCATTTGGGCAAACTGCTTAACCTTTCTGTGCCTCTGTTGTTGTAATTGAAATATCTGATAAGGAATGTCTCACTTATTACTTTAACTCTACCTGAATTTTCCTAGACATTCTTGACTAAACTTTTCTTCCAGGTAAGAAGAAAAGAAACTAAATAACTTTTAAGTTATTTAGTTACATTTCCTCACCAAATTCCATCAGGTTTTTCATTTTGATAGCACTCAATTTTAGATTACTTTAGGAAGAATTGACATTTTGTATCTTCTTCTCCAAAAACATAATTTATAGCTTTATATTTATTCAAGTCATCATTCGGAAAATATTTATGAATGTACTCTTATTCTAAAAATTCATAAGAAATAGATTCAATAAAACTCTCCTTTACTCCTGATCAATTCCAATATATTTTGTAACTGGCTCTCTTGTATTGATTCCATGATAGATTCTACGTTCCAGGATAAACCCTGCCTATTCCAATTTCCCAACATCCCTGACATTCACTCTCCTTTCTTATTTATCAAGTTAATGTTCCCTGATAATTATCTCATCCCTACCTTTGCTCATACAATTCCTCCTGTTTGGAATCTTACTTCTTCCCTTCTGTCTTCCTATTCTATCTATTTTTTAAGACTCATCTCAGCTCCTATCTGCTCCATAGAACCTTCTACCTCCTCAAACTCCTGATGTTTTTTTCCGTTTCTGAACATCTTCTGCGCCTGAACACTCACTATTTGTATTTTCTCTTAGTCTTTCATGTGTTAGTCAACTAGATTGTAAACTCCTTGTACGTCTTGCCCTCCTTTGTATGCTTCACAGCGATTACTTGGCTACACAGGTGTTCACTAAGTTAATTTAGATTCAGCTGGTTAGTATTGGAGATCATCTACTCTAACTTTCTCGTTTTTTAGATGAAGAAAACTGTTGGGTGACTGGTTCTTATGTTTCATGATTATGTCACCAGGGCTTTTCCTCAGCACCCAGATTGGTAAGAGAAGATACCTTCCCCCCACAGGTTTACACATATGGATCCCACAGCTCAGGCTGGCACGCGAAGAGATCAGAAGCAGCAATCTGATTCAGCTGGTTACTGAGTTTGTAGCTTAAGATATTGGAGGTATTAAATATTCCATGTTCAAGCTGTTCATCTAATTGTATTAAATGCATTATTGCAAAGGAGACTTTTCTTTTGAAAGGACTAACACTAGATCACTTAAAAAAAAACCTAGCCTTTATTTGTGAGAATTTTCAAAGGGTTCTTTTTATCTAGGAGACTAAGTCTTTTGATTTGAAGCCCAATCAGTTCTGGCAATCTGAGGGACTTTCTACTGGGTGTTAATTTAATTAGATTCTGGAGGGTGTGATGAATTTTTCAAACTTTTTTGGAATAGTACCTAATATTTAGGGGGAATTATTTTGCTGTTGATGGCACTAAAAACAGCCTTTTTTCCCTTTGGCTATTATGACAAGTGATGAGACTGAGTTTTAGTGGTAATGGAAGTAATCTTCTCAGAGACTATAACCATTTGAGGCAGTCATGTGTGATCTTCATCCTCTGCTTTCCACAGGAGAAGCATGTGAACCTATTACACATTGAGTCCCGAAAATCAAAGAGAAGAAACTCAGAGTTTGAGATTTTTGTTGATTGTGATATCAATAGAGAACAATTGAATGATATTTTTCATCTGTTGAAGTCTCATACTAATGTTCTCTCTGTGAATCTACCAGATAATTTTACTGTGAAGGAAGATGGTAAGTTTGAAAAGTGAAAATACTACTCAGAAGATTAAGTGCATAATGTGTGTCCTATCTTATGTTTAGCTTGAAGGCATGAAAGCAAACGTAAAACACTGTCTATTCAAATTGCTTACAATCTGATAATGAAGAAGATACAAAATGTAATTGTTCAAAATGCTAAAGAAAAATTATAAAGCAACATTTTATCAAGGGCGAGAGAAGTGGAAAGGAAAACTTGAGTACAAGAAAGAATTTAGAATAGTTAGAAATCCATTGTTTTCTCAGTTTCCAAATCATCAGGCATTTCCTTTTTTTTTTTTTTTTTTTTTTTCGGTACAAGGGCCTCTCACTGCTGTGGCCTGTCCTGTTGCGGAGCACAGGCTCCGGACGCACAGGTCCAGTGGCCATGGCTCATGGGCCCAGCCGCTCCGCGGCATGTGGGATCTTCCCAGACCGGGGCACGAACCCGTGTCCCCTGCATTGGCAGGCGGACTCTCAACCACTATGCCACCGGGGAAGCCCCATCAGGCATTTCTTGATTTCACAGACCTCCAGTTCACAATCCCTGAGCACTTAGTAACTCTTACGGGGCAGATACCTAGCAGATATTAAGTGAATATTTGAATTTGTTGAGAATGTTGACAATTACTGACAACTATGATGTGAAATACTCTATATATGAAATACAATATTCTTCCTTGTCCTCACTTCCACCAAAACCAAATGGAAAGCTTCTAAGTTTTCAGATACTCAGGTAGCACTTCTACTGTGAAAAAATCCTTGCAGTTTACTTGGGGCAAGAGACAAATGGATAAATCAGTCACATTTTATATATGGTACTCAATTTAAAATAATCCCTTCAGATTATGTCACAATATTTGGGTGTAATCAGGGCTGATAGTCATCTGTTATGTATTCATATGGCTGTATAAGGTATTAAAATATCAAGATTCTACGTCCACGTCTGGCTGGCAGATAGCTTTTCCCCTGAGTCCCTTAAGTGCTCCTCACCATGCCTGAAGCCCATGTGCCCCCAGTTCTCCCCTAGGAGTCCTGTGGCCACCACAAACAACTAGATTAACACCTGATAGAGCAGGAGCCTGGGACTCTGCTTGTGTCTATTTTGAGTGATTGGTGCCCCTGTTGTTTTGTTGCTGAATCTCTTGAATATCACTTCTGGGTATGTTAGAGCATTAAACTGGAGCAAGAAGAATCGAGTCCTAGTCCTCTCTGTTCCATTAGAGATGAATGATCTTGGATAAGTTACTTCACCTCTCTGGCAAATGAAGAGTTTTATAGAGTCTAAATAGTTCAGCTGATTTTTAGGGAACACCAACTTGTATCAGATAATTCTACTAAGAAATGGGGATACAAAAAGAAATAGTCCTACCCTGGAGTCGTTCCCATTCTTTTCTGTAAGACAGCCATATGCAGATACATTATAGTAAAACATAGTAAAAGCTTTCAGAGAATTGGAGTCATAGTCATGGGAACCCAGATGATAGAGAATTAGCGCCACCTACAGGGTCAGGGAAAGCTCATTTGATTTGGGTCCTGAAGGAGGAGAAGGATATTCTCAAGAAAACAGAAGGATGAGGTGCAGCAGGATGTGGGATGGGATAGGTATTCCAGGGAGAAGACCAGCATTCACAAATCTCAGAGTTTTAGGAGAGCGTGTATGTATGAGGGATAGTGAGAAGATCAAAGTGGCAAAGACATAAATGATCTCTAAGATCCTTTTAATCAACAAAAATAAACATTCAGAGTTTTAATTAAATTTGCTAATTAAAAATTAGCCTTGGGGTTTCCCTGGTGGCGCAGTGGTTGAGAGTCCGCCTGCCAATGCAGGGGATACGGGTTCGTGCCCCGGTCGGGGAAGATCCCACATGCCGCGGAGAGGCTGGGCCCGTGAGCCATGGCCGCTGAGCCTGCGCGTCCGGAGCTTGTGCTCCGCAACGGGAGGGGCCACAACAGTGAGAGGGCCGCGTACTGCCAAAAAAAAAAAAAAAAAAAAAATTAGCCTTACTCTTTAAGACTAGCTAAATATGTAGCTTAAATTTTTTTGAACTTTTGGTCTATTACTAAAGTGCATCATTTCTGCAATGCTTAGGAAATTAAGGCTTAAAATATTTTTAAACTCAAAAACTTTGAATAAGATTTACTTACTAAAACTAGACCAATTTACTTGTATACATTGTGCCTCAACGTACAAGCTAAAATTAAAAATCTCATCCAAATGCATTTATGACTTTCTTAATTTCTTTTTCTTTATTGCCTAATTTAAGATGGTCTCTTCAACTGTTAGTGTTTTTTGTATTTTTCAGGTATGGAAACTGTTCCTTGGTTTCCAAAGAAGATTTCTGACCTGGACCATTGTGCTAACAGAGTTCTGATGTATGGATCTGAACTGGATGCTGACCATCCTGTAAATATTTTAAATAAATATTTTCATGAAAATAAGTTAAAGCAAACTAAAAAATTAAGGGTATTATTTTTCTTTTCTGGAGAAAGTGCTTATTCTAGACTAAATAGGATCTTGATTAATCTGGGTTTCAGGAAGTGTTATTAGTCCTTCATGTTGGTGGACTTGAAACCAAGTGACTGAAGAGCATCCAATTTCATTGGCTCCAAAACATCTGTGTCATGCCTGGAATTCGTATTACTAAGAGCTATTCCAAGAATTACACTACAGTGAACACCGTATCTGCAGTCGGTTTCTATCAAAATGGGCATGGGCTATTGGAGAGGGGAGTAAAGATAGGAAGGGGAAAATCATCACCCACACTGCCCAGCATAATTGGTTTATTATGCAGTTGATGAATTAGGAAGCTGTTTCCTTGGAAAATCATATGGGTTACAGTACAGGCATGAGTTGGAGAATTAGTAAGTCTAGAGCATTAGGACTTCTTATGGAGCTCTAGGATCCTAGGAGGGGAGGAGAGAAGAGAGTCAGCAGTAGAGTTGCACAGACCAGGGATTTAATCTAGCTTCTATCACTTATTAGCTGTGTGAATGTGACCGTATACTGCCTTAGACAACCCCAGCCGATCCATCCATTTATTCTATAATATCTTATTGAGTAAGTATTGGAATTAATAATTTGCTGTACCTGCCCTCTGGGAGCTTCCAGTCAAGTTGACAAAGTAAAGCACACACACACACACACACACACATATATAAACGCACGTACAAGATTTAAGTATGAAAAGTGTGCTAAGTAGCATGAACAGACTGCTTTGAGATATACACAAGAGAGTACAAACACTTCTAGCTGAAGAGGTCAGAGAAAGGCAACCTTGTTAACTTGGCCTTAAAGAATTTTGGCAGGAAAGAGATGGAGAGGAAGGACAGTTCATTGCAAAATGAGCAAAGGTTCAGAGGCAAGAAAATCTGGGGCATGTTTACGGAAAGGTGTGTAAATCAGTTTTACTGACCTACTACCAAGTCCTGCTGATTTTCACCTCCAAGATATTTCTTTAATTTGTTCCTTGTTTATTCTTACTACCACATCCCTTAACTGGTCTTCCTGCCTCCAGCCTTGCCGCCTCAAACCTGTCCTCATAGTCACTAGAACGATCTAAAGCCTCAGTATAACCGTTATCCCTCTTGTGCCTAAAAATCACCAATGGTACCTCAGTACAGATCTAAGAAAACTGAAAACATAAGCCCACGCAAAAACTTGTACACAAATGTTCATAGAAGCATTATTCATAGTAGCAAAAAAGTGGAAACAACCCAAATATCCATCCACTGGTGAATGGATAAATAAAGCATGGTATGTCCCCAACATGGATATTAATGGCCATAAAAAAGCATGAATTACTCAACATGCTACAACAGGGGTGAACCTTGAAAACACTGTGATAGTGAAAGAAACCAGTCACAAAAGGCCATACATTGTGTGATTTCTTTTACATGAAATATCCAGAAGCGGCAAATTCATAGCAACAGGAAGTAGATTACTGTTTGCCAGGGCTGGGGGTGAGGGAAAATGAGGATAGACTGTGAATGAGTAGGGTGTTTTTTTTCAGTGTGATAAAGTGTTCTGAAATTATGGTGGAGGTGGTTGCACAACACTGTGAATATCCTAAACCCCCCTAAATTGTACACTTTAAAATGTCAGTTTTAAGGTATGTGAGTTATATCTTGATAAAGCTGTTATTTTTTTTTTTTTTTAAAAAAACCCAATGGCTTCCAATTACCCCAAGACTAAAATCCAAGCTCTCAAACAGACCTTTACTAGCAGACCCATAACTAGTCTTCACCGTGCTCCACCTCACTCTCCAGGCTCCAGCAACATTGGATTACCTGTACTTTCTTAGGTGCAACATGCTGTTTTTCATTTCTGCGCTGTCCTTGGTGCTGTGCTTTCTGTCCTTCTCCCCCTGGCTCTCCCCACTCCTCTTTTAGCTTAGGAGTCATTGCTAGGGACCCTTTCCTGACCCCCACTACCCTCTTCGCATACTCTGGATTATGAGTTTCTTTCTGAGTTCAAGTGGTATTTTGTGCCTGTCTGTAATAAGGCACTTACCATATTGTTTCAAAACAATTGGTTAAAGTAAACGCCTTGAAGATCCAGATTGTGCTGTGTTTCTCTGAATTTCAGCACAAGGCCAGGTGCATAGTAGGGACTTGTAAATCTGTGTTAAACACACAAGTCTCATTCTTTCCTTTCAAGTGTCCTCCCCTTCTTTCCTATTTTGTATTATTGGCTATTTCCTCCTAAGATTTGCTTTTTGATGCCTTATTTTGTCTATTTTTTTCTTAAATATTTTTCATAGGTATAAATTCTAGTGTTACTATCTCTTCTATCTTTTTATCATTAATTGCTTCTACAAATGATTAATATGTCTGCATTTTGCAATAAAATCTGAAGCTAGATTCAGTTGCCATGATTTCAAATATTAGTAATTACTACTTTGTTACTAATTACAGGAAAATATAACTGAAGATGTAGTCAAATGATTAAGAAAAAACTCACCCTTGGAAAAGAGCCATGTATTTTAACTAGGGTGGTGCTTTTCTTTTTCCTCAAACTATTTTATTTTTGTAGCTACTGTAGTATTTTTGAATCTATAGTACCTTTTATCTTTGCAGCCACTATCGTATGAATCTGTCATATAATGTTGACTTTAAAAGAAAAATGATCATAAATTTCTAAACAGTGCTTGCTCAAAATAACAGTTATATAGCCCTTCAGTATAGTCACTTGAATAATAATGAAATGTTTTCTAAGTCATTTGTTAAGTATTTTTTAGTATGCATATTTAAAAACTTTTCTTTAATTATCAGGGCTTCAAAGACAATGTCTATCGTAAAAGACGAAAGTATTTTGCAGACTTGGCTATGAACTATAAACAGTAAGTGTACTATAAAAATAACTTATTCAACTTTGAACTAATGAAATAAATGGAGTAAATTATGCCTATATAGTAAATAGAAAACAAGATACGTGCTACTGTTTATTGGATGCTAATTCAAGATAACTTCTCTTTATCTCATTAGTGGAGACCCCATTCCTAACGTTGAATTCACTGAGGAGGAGATTAAGACCTGGGGAACTGTGTTCCGAGAGCTCAACAAACTTTACCCAACCCATGCTTGCAGAGAGTATCTCAAAAACTTACCTTTGCTTTCTAAATACTGTGGATACCGGGAAGATAATATCCCACAATTGGAAGATGTCTCAAACTTTTTAAAAGGTAATGAAATGATTAATTTTTTGTAAGGGGAATATTGAACTCCATTTCAATCACAATAGAATTTTTAATAGAGGACTAAAGTCCAGTTATTTGGGAGGTCAGAATTTTTCTGTATTCTGTCCTGGCAATTCTCCAGGCACCACATTTGAAGAGGGACGTTCATAACCTGGAGCAAATGTAGAGGAAAGTGAGCAGAATTGTAAGAGGATTGGAAAATGTATCATATAAATAAAATTTGAAGGATTCTCAGGGTGTTTAACCTGGAAATTTAGGGGACTTTATAGATTTATTTAAATATTTGAAGGTCATCTTATGTTATAGAGGGATTCCTATGTGGCTCTGAAGTAAAGGACAGTCGGATAGAAAGAGCAAACTTTTAGTTCGAAATGGACAAGATCCTGTTAAAAGAGCCATTTGAAAATGGGACAGGCTCATGAGATGGTTAGTTCCACATCCATGGAGATGTTCATGCAAAAGTTCCACACCCGCTAGAGGGATGTGATAGAGCAGATTCAAGCACCTTTGGGAAGGTTGGAGTAAATGATCGCTGAAGCCCCTTTCCACACTAAGATTCTATCGTTTTCTCAAAGAAGAAGATGTGTTAATAGAAGCATAAACAAAGACTAAGGACAATTTTGCTCCTTTTAGTTCATCATGCTTACTTGGTCCAGGCTTCCTTATTTTTTCTCACTAGTATAGGAAGTAAAAGGATCAGTGATCTCCAGGATCTACAATATGTAAGAAAAATAAATATCCCCCTTTGATCTCAGCAGATTAGAACCTTAGGGAAAAACATAGGCATTATGTTTTTGACCCAAAGGGAGTTTATCTTATTTCCATCATGATCTGAAATTACTATCTTTGAATTTATTATATAGACTGTTATAAAAATATACATATTTATTCAACTCCATAATTCTCATTCCTCAACCACTATACACAAAACTAAGAACTAAACAGGAGAGGGCAATATAGTTTTTACAAGGGAAGAACTCATATAAGTGGTTCCTACAAAAACTAGATTTAAAAAAAATAGTGATTAAGAATGGCAGAGAACCAAAGCACATGACCTTGTGTGACTTAACAAAGATGGACTAGCATATGCTACAGAAGTTGTTATCAAATCACACTTGCATGAGATCTGGAGGCAATATTTTGTTATAGATGCAAAACTGAAAGCTGATCACTTGGGGTCTGGAGCTTGAGCAGGCTGCAGAGCTTGTTGCTAAAGGTGTTTCAAGGGAACGCGTCAAAGAGAGAAACCAACATTAAAAGACAGTTCAAACAAAACATGAATTGGAAGGGGCTACCTGCCCTGGCAAATATGGTGGCCACTAGACAACCGTGGTTGTTTAAATAATTAAAATGAATGTAGGGACTTCCCGGTGGTCCAGTGGTTAAGACTCTGCCTTCCAATGCAGGGGGCATGGGTTCCATCCCTGGTTGGGGAACTGAGATCCCACATGCTGCGTGGTGCGGCCAAAAATAAATAAATAAAGAAAATAAAGTTAAAAAAAATAAAATGAATGTAAATCAAAATGTTAGTTCCCCAGCCACATTAGCCACATTTCAAGGGCTCAATAGCCACACGTGGCTAGTGGCTAGCAATAGGCTAGATGTTGAACATTTCCGTCTTTGTGAAAAATTCTTTTGCCCATCGGAGTGGGAGAATCCAAGTACAAAGCATTGGGGTGGAACTGGAATTACCAGAGTGTGAGAGTTTGAAATGAAGGACAAGATCAGAGCTTATAGAGGTCCCCAGAGCCACTGCAGCCTAGTGGAAGGTGACTTTTACAGTGGGCATGCAGACTCAGGTATTGGGGAATGAAAGAGCACCATCCAGTTTAGATAACAAAGAAACTACAAGAGGTAGTACTGGCTAAAAATGACATGGTTTCAAAAATGGTTCTGATCTAAATTAATAGATCTTGTTAGTGAGTTTTTTTAAAAAAGAAAAGTAAGATTGTCTATTCTAGTGAAGATTTTCTCCTTTGCTTTGCAGAGCGCACAGGTTTTTCCATCCGTCCTGTGGCTGGTTACTTATCACCAAGAGATTTCTTATCAGGTTTAGCCTTTCGAGTTTTTCACTGCACACAGTATGTGAGACACAGTTCAGATCCCCTCTATACCCCAGAGCCGTAAGTACTTCTACTGCAGCATCCATCCATCGATATGGTACCTACGTCATGATTTTTTGTGAGGATCAAGCGAATTAGCACATGTAAAGCATTTTGAATGGTGCCTGGCATGTAATACATGATCCATGCTCTATACATGTTAACCATTATTATTACCATTATTAATTGACAACCTATTAGGTGCCAAGTGCTGTCCTAAGCATAGGGGATGTAAGACTGAAAAAAATCAAAGTTTCCTGCCTTCATAGAGCTTATATTCCAATGGGAGATACAGATAATAAACAAACAAGTAAATATATATATATATAAAATTCAGATGGTTATAAGTGCCATGGAGAAAAATAAAGTAGGGAAAGGGGACAGAGTTGTGTGTGTGGGGGTGTTTCTACTTTGAAAAGGGTGATCAGAAAAGGACTGACTGAGAAGGTCACATTTGAGTAGAGACCTGGTTTGGGGGTTGGGGGGTTGACATGTGGATGTCTGTGCGTATTTGTATGAACTTACATATGTGTGTTTGTGAGTGGCCAAGGTTTTGTAATAGTGTCCTTTGTGGTCCATTGCCAAAGTAATACCACCTGATCAATTTGAATAAAAGTAAGATCAGGTTTTGATTTGATTGAATGGTTGATTATGCATTTATGTTAAATGGCACAGTGTGACAACTTGTACCTCTTTTTCAGAGATACCTGCCATGAACTCTTGGGTCATGTCCCCCTTTTGGCTGAACCTAGTTTTGCTCAGTTCTCCCAAGAAATTGGCCTGGCTTCTCTTGGAGCTTCAGAAGAGGCTGTTCAAAAACTAGCAACGGTATAAATCTGGAAATAGCTGTATGAATCAGTAATCTTTAACTGGGGTGGGATGTGGGTATTTGTGTAGTTTAAAAGTACCTACTCAAGATGAGCATTAGAAAATTTGTCTTTGCTCATATTTAATTTAATTTAAATAATTTAAAAAAACATTAAAGGAAGATGTAAACATTTAAGGCTTATCCAAAGAAGACCTGAGCTTTAAAAAAAAAAAAAGGCAGAGAGACAGAGAACACTAGAATACAATAATGTTAACAGTTGGTATACCTTCTTTTTTTAGTAAAAATGATAGGTTCCTTAAAAATGATGCTAAAAATATTTTTGAGCACTAGGTACAAAACATGATGGAAATAGAAAGATGAATAAGGCCTGGTTCCCACCTTCAAGGAACTTATACACAGACACTTATGTTAGAATGAAAGGAGGTCTGTAGAGAAGCTCAGGCAGGGTGCTCTGGGAGTGCAGAGAACTGCCTGTGGAAAGTTTCATGGAAGATGAACATCTGGACCAGCCCTGGGAAGATGAGTAATGTTTTCACCTGCCAGGAAAAGAAGGAAGAGCATCTCAGGATGAGGACACACAAGGAAAGACAGGAGGTGCTTGGTGTATCTGAGGAAATGACAAGAAGCTGGAGCAGAGTGTGTGAGGTTTGGGGAGGTGGTGTGAAATAGGCTAGATGGTTAGAACAATGCTCTCAAATTGTGGTTTGGGGACCCCACAGGGTCCTTGAGTAAAAGATCCATTCAAAATGCAGAGTGAATTTTAATGTGAGGGACAGAGTTCATTGATATGGTTTCAGATTCCACATTACAGCTGTACTTTAAGAAATTACCATTGTTGAGTTTTGATGTTGTGTCAAAGAAGAATAGCTACAATTATCTGAGAAGGCTATTACAATATTCAACCGTCTTCCAACTACTTATCTGTTTGAGGCTGACTTCTCTCCACATGCTTGAACCAAAACAACCTATTGTGACAGGTTTAATGCAGAAGCAGATGTGAGAATCCATCTGTTTTCCAGCCAGACATTAAATAATATCAATCCAGACACTAAAAAGATTTGTGACAATATAAAACAATGCAACTTTTCTCACCGTTTTTTTCTTTCTTTTTTTTTTTTGCGGTACGCGGGCCCCTCACTGCTGTGGCCTCTCCCGTTGCGGAGCACAGGCTCCGGACGCGCAGGCCCAGCGACCACGGCCCACGGGCCCAGCCGCTCCGCGGCACGTGGGATCCTCCCAGACTGGGGCACAAACCCGCGTCCCCTGCATCGGCAGGCGGACTCCCAACCACTGCGCCACCAGGGAAGCCCTCTCACCGTTTTTTTGTACAATATAGTTACTTTTGATTAAAATGTTATTTGTGTTACCATAAAATGGTTTATTATAATTTTAACATTAATTAGTAAACATTTAAATTTTTCTCAGTTTACATTTTTAATATGGTAAATATAGCTAGCTCTATCCCACATAAACAAAAGGTCTTTGGGGTCCTCAGTAATTTAAAATATTTATTTATTTACTTATTTATTTTGGCGGTGTTGGGTCTTAGTTGCCACACACGGGCTCTTCATTTCTCCATGTGGGATCTTTAGTTGCGGCATGCGGACTTCTTAGTTGAGGCATGCATGCAGGATCTAGTTCCCCTACCAGGGATCGAACCCGGGCCCCTGCATTGAGAGTGTGGAGTCTTACCTACTGGACCACCAGGGAAGTCCCTCCTCAGTAACTTTTAAGAGTGTATAAGAGTTCTGGGAACAAAAGTTTGAGAAGTCTGGTTTGGAATGAGGTCAGATTGTAGAAATACTTGTGAGCTATGCTGGGGGTCTTGGATTTTATTCCAGGGTACTTTGGGTCAGTGACTAAGAGTTGTAATTTGTTTTAAATTGAGTCCTTCAGGATGTGAAAGTAATACTGATGTCATTTTGCAGTGCTACTTCTTCACTGTGGAGTTTGGTCTATGTAAACAAGAGGGGCAGCTAAGAGTCTTCGGTGCTGGCTTACTTTCTTCCATCAGTGAACTCAAAGTAAGAGCTGTAAATCTTTGCACATAACCATATTCACTTAATGTAATTGATATGACCTGAAATAGTTTCTGGATTTTAATTTATTTATTTTTATTATTTATTTATTTATTATTTTTGGCTGCCTTGGGTCTTTGTTGCTGCGCGTGGGCTTTCTCTAGTTGTGGCGAGTGGGGGCTACTCTTTGTTGTGGTACGCAGGCTTCTCATTGTGGTGGCTTCTCTTGTTGTGGAACACAGGCTCTAGGTGCGTGGGCTTTAGTAGTTGTGGCACACGGGCTCTAGAGCGCAGGCTCAGTAGTTGTGGTGTACGGGCTTAGTTGCTCCGCGGCATGTGGGATCTTCCCAGACCAGGGCTTGAACCCATGTCCCCTGCATTGGCAGGCGGATTCTTAACCACTGTGCCACCAGGGAAGCCCTAGTTTTTGGCTCTCAATAAGAGCTTACTGTGGAAAATACTTGGGGTGGCAGTAAACATTACCTAAGAGGCATTTTTCTCTATTTCCTAAGTTTTCTGAATAGATATAGATAACTATTCAGAATATAGTTATATCTTTTAAATAAAAATGTATTTTAAAACAAAGTCTTGCTGTTGCCTCACCATTTTTGGTGTGCTAGCAACAACTTCAGTAATTTCTAGGGAATTCTTTGAGATGTATTATTTATCCAATAAAGGAATGAACTTATGTTTGTTGAGTGGTGGATGTGCATGAAATATTGTCCAAGGTACAGTCTTTCTCTCAAGGAGCCTACCACCTGCTGGTGGGTACAAGTCATGTATAGGAATAACTAGTGCAGGGTAGAAAGCAGATGCCATAATGCAGGAATAAATAAATAAAGATCCTTGGGTACCTCCTAAATGGAGAAGAGTGTTAGAACAATGGAGTGGTCTTGGGGCGTTTATAGAGATAGCAAACCATTTGTTTTGCTGGCTCTGGCAGTTGTGTGTAGAATGTGATCATGAAAATAGATAGTATCCTTTGATTCACTGACTCTTCATCCTCTAGCACGCACTTTCTGGACATGCCAAAGTAAAGCCCTTTGATCCTAAGATTACCTGCAAACAGGAGTGTCTCATCACAACTTTTCAGGATGTCTACTTTGTATCTGAAAGCTTTGAAGATGCAAAGGAGAAGATGAGGTAAAGTATATCTTCCTCATGCCTTAATTTTCCTCTCTAAAAGATAGGTCCAATAATGGTAACAAGTCACAGAAGCAAGCAGCTGGATAATTAGAAGCCCACTAGGCACCTTTTGCCTGTAACACATCTCTCTTTCACAGTAAATATTTAGGGTGTGTTGTTTATAATGACGTTCAGTGTTGCAAATATAAATCAGATACACTGAGAAATTGGTTACTTCCTATTCCTTCCTATCAGAGAGTTTATAATCTAATAGGAAAAATAAACTGTATGCAAATTACTATATAACAACTAGGAAGCCTTAAAGAGATACAGATGAAACACTGTTCTGCATTTTATTCAGGAGCAATTCATTCCAGCTAGAGGAACAGGGAAAGCCTAATGGCATTTGAGAAAGGACTTGAAGAATACACAAGATTTAGATATGTTAATTTTTAGACTAACGGACAGTATTTGGTTTTTATCATTTTCTCCCTAGAAACTGATTGCCTCATATTTTTTTTCTTAAATAGAGAATTTACCAAAACAATCAGGCGTCCATTTGGAGTGAAGTATAATCCGTATACACGGAGTATTCAGATCTTGAAGGACACCAAGAGCATAACCAGTGCCATGAATGAACTGCAGCATGAGCTTGATGTTGTCAGTGATGCCCTTGCTAAAGTCAGCAGGCAGCTGAGCATCTGACAGTTGCCAGTCCTAATCCCGAAAGCATCTGAGCATTCAGAGGCCTGTGGGCCAACTGTTGCTTTGCTTGATGACCTGGTTGTGGAGGAACAGCAGCCAAACAATCTTCTCTATTCCCATTCCTTAATGGACCATTAGTCTTTGAAAATGTGTACCTGGATACTCTAGCCACTACTTTTTTTTTCTTTTGGTAACAGCTTTAGTGAAGTATAGCCTAATTTTATTTTCCCCAGTTCTTGAGTAAAATGACTTCGATGATCACTTACAATACCTTGGTGGTTATTATGGAACTGATCCATATTGTTACTTAAGATTCTCTTATTTCTACAATAGCTTACTTATAACTGAATTTGTGCCAAGCTTGGTCACATTCACATGCCCAAATTTAATAGGGGATCAGCTGTCTCTGCTGCTAGCCTGAGCAAAAGCAGAGAGGCCTTTGCATATGAAACATACCTGGTAAAGAGCAAATAGTCTATTTTCAAGTGTAGTGTCTTGTAGGGAAAAAGGAGTATCTAAGTCTAGAAAGGTTGATTGGAGTATGATCCTTAAGTCCAGGTGAAGAATTTGTGACTTTATTTTGAAGGCACTAGGGAGCCCCTGCCCGAGTGACCATCCTCCTTGAAACTCTTTTCTTTCTGTGGCATTGCATATGTTTTACATTATCTGTCCTACTCAAGAGGCCAAAGGGAACTTGCAAGGCCCTACTCCGACATGCAGCCCCAGAGAATATCCTCAGGTTAGCAGGAGACAGTGTTGTCCAAGGGAGAGTTCAAACTGAGACAGATGAGAAGCGTGCAAAGTTTAAGTTGGAAAAGCAGTGCCGAGCACTTTATTTCCAAGGTATAAGGTGAGACCATAAATAGGAAGGTCAGGCGTGACAGTCGAGTGTGGGGAAGTGGGGAGGAGATGGTGTAAGAAAAGTCAAGAAGAGCATTTTAGGACTGACACTGTAATAATGAAGGCTGCAAGCACTGGCTTTTATGTGGTGTCAGCGGTGTAGTACAGGGAGCAGGCTTGGTATAAAGCAGTAAAGCTGGAATCCCCAGGATAGGCTTGTATCTCTTCAGTTTGCTCCTTTCCTCCCCCAACAACTAAAGGAAGACTTTCCTCAAGTTTCTGTCTTTAGCCCTCTTCTCTCTCTGCTCTCTGTTCACGGGAGATGTTATCCGTGTCCATGACTTTCTTATTTCATATGTCTCCCATATTTGCAATTCTAACCCTGACATCTGTCTTGAGTTTTTGCCTCTTACATCCAGCTGCCTGCCAGATATTTCCATCTAGATGTCCCATGAATTAAGCCAATGTTGTGTAACTTCTTGTGGCACCATTCATTAGAATGAAATGGGGTTGTGCAACATGGCAGCCCTGCCAAATATCTTAAACTCTATAGGTCCAAAAAGAAACTCAGAATCACCAGAATTTTGTGCCCCATCAGTTTCCTCTCCCAGTGATCTCATTTCTATTGATTGTATTAAGGGTCATATTTTCAGCCAATTTCCCATTCTTAATCAGCTATTTAAAGACCGTGTCCTTAATTTTTTCACATTAATAGTCAAATTGAATACCATTTAACATGTTTTATTTCAACAGACAACTAGATATTTTAATCCTTTTTAGGCCTCAAAGGAAATTATTTTAAAAACTCTTAAAAATTTATTTCATTTTATGTTATACAAGGAAATAGAATTAGGAAGAATAATTCATGCTACTTCAGATTTTTACATTACTTATAAATTTTAATAGCTGATCAACTGTTAAGTATACCTTTGATAGTACTAGATCTAAGTCAGCTAATCTAAAACCTTTTGAAATATTGGTTAGGTCATTTATAGTTAGTGTATTTGGTTGCAAGGAAATCTATGAAGCAAACTATGATAGATAGCAAATAACAACAAATCATGCATACTGTATCTGGTTTGGTTATTTTCATACAACTTTGATCATTGCAAAGAATCGTAGTTATTGAATTTTTAAATGATGGTATTTCAAATCACTCTATGACAAAAGCACACTAAAGTAAATGTTAAAGACACAACGATTATAATTCACATCTTCAGAATAATGGAAATATTTAATGATTGGTTTCAGTTTTTTCTTCTAACCTCTGAATTTATGATATTTGGTAAATGAGGAGTTCTGAGAGTCTTAGAGTTTTCATGCATTTTAAATATATTTCTTCAAATATATGAGAACAGAATTGAACCAAAAGTGTGGTTCATAATTCTTAATCAGTGAGTTATTACTCAGAGACATAGATGGTATGTTCCTGACTTTTTGAAGAATGCTCCAAAATCTGGTTGTCAGTTGCCTGTATTTCTTAATCTGCCAATTCTGTCATTTGGAGTTGTACAGTGGTTATGACACGCCAAAGTGTACAGAATTATAGTTCATTATTAAATTGCCTTCCAAACTGAAAAAATTAAAAATCCTGGAATTGTCTAAAGGAACACATAATAGAGTTCATATATTAATTTCTAGGAAATGTATAAAGATACTGTGGTCTTATTTCAGTTCGTCTTTATTTTACTATATGATATACACTTATGACTTGCAAGTTTGTTATTCAACTGGATAATAAAAGGACACAAAATTCATGTTCTCACTAAGCATTTTTTTTGTCAAATGTATGTTAAAAACTGATTTAAATGTATATTAGCAATTTCATTAGTTTCAGAAATCTGTAAGTTCCTTATACTTCTTTAAAAAGCCTACAAATATGTGATGTAAGGGGAGCGAGACACACCTGGAACCTAGAAACCACTTTTTGGAATTCTTGATAAAGTCTCAGTCTCATGTTCCTCATCTGTAAAGTGAGCTAAATCTACTTTACTGGGTTATTGTAAGAATTATGTTGTGAGAGGACTTGTAAAAAGAAACATTAGCCATATGTAAAGAACCATTAATCTCCTAATCAGAGATCCCCATAGCTTCTGGATGATTTTTATCTTCCTTCAGAGGGAATTAACTTTTGCGTCGATCAGATAGCATATAATGGCAGGGGAAGCTCACCTTAGTCCTAGCAGGGATTAAGCCAACTTGAAGCTGCGTTTTAGTCTTTGTGAGAGCTGGTTTATTTCCAGTTCACCTCTACTCTTACGGCGCAGCCCTTTAGGGATCTCAAAGGAAAGCTACGTGTGTGTACCAGGGCTTCTCCTTGGGGACCCTGGACTCCTACTTTTCTTTACTCTCATTCCACCCCACCTCCCGACACCATAAAATTGCTAAAAGTACTGTTCAGTTTCTCAGCTTCTCAGCTGCTGCTTTCAGCCCAGTTTCTTAGCCTCCAAGTCACTGCTTGCTAATTAGCAAATGCTTCAAGCAGAAAAGTAGTGCCAAATATAATCTCTCAGCTTTTAGATCTTGGCCCTCCAAGTTCTGGCTGCTTTGATAGCTCTCCGATGACTGGAAACAGATTTTAAAAATATTTCCCCCCAGTTTTTCTAATTGTTTTTGGTGAGAGAACTGGTCTGTAGCTAGCTAATCTGCATTTAAAGTGGAAATCTGACCTTGGAGTAACTCATTTAACTTCTTTGAGCCTTAGTTTTCTCATCTATAAAATAACGATTCCAACAATACTTATCATACCAGTAATACTGAGAGGATCAAATAAGATCATCTAAAAGAAAAAATTCCCTAACCTGTATAGTATAGAGAGATACTCTGTATACTTGAAATACTTTATATTTTCCTCTTATGGGGAGACAAATCACCTGAAAGTGATACCAATTTAAATCTAGCTCCATTCAAGAACTGCAACTCAACCAAGCTGCTAATGGGAAGAGCTAGTCAGTGGTACGTACATAGGTGAAATCGTAGCTGCATTTCAACCCATCTCAACACTTCCAAGGAATTGTATTATGGGATATAACATAATAATATAACTGTAAGTTAAAGTTACAGTTAATATAAATTGATGCATGTATATTCAAGGGATGAAATTGGAAAAAAACTGTATCCTTTCAGACCCTTTCTCTATGAAAACTGACTCTGGGTAGTTCCTTCTTGTCCCTTTGGATGAAATCTCAGGTCCCTGTCTTGAATTTTCTGCTCACTCTAAGTCCTTAGCTTCTAATCTCCCTCTCCACGCCCCCCCCCATTTCAGTCTTTTCAAATTCCAGTGTTCTGTAAAAGTTCAAAACATTAGATTTTAAGGTTAAAGTTTTTCTTCTTCTCTAGAACTGAGAAAGGAAGAGGTGTGCTTTGTGTCTTTATTTTCTCGCTCCTTTTTTCTTGCTCACAAGGATGCCTCTGGCTTCTCCAGGGTTTGGAAATGGTGGTGGGGAGGAGAGGTAAGGAGTAGCAAGTTCTTTTTGGTCTGATACTGTTGTGAGTTGGCATATGTGCTTTCTGTACTTGGTAAGTATTTAATGCTGACTCATTCTCTGTGGGTGTTTTGAAACACCTTCCCGCTTCTTATTTCTTGGGATCTCTTGATGTGGGTAAACATACCTCTCTGACTGGGCTGTTGAATTCATCTCGCTCAGCCTCTAGGAATCTAGTAGTCAACTCTCCTGTGGGTGTCCCTTCAGCTCTCCAGAAATTCCCTTGGACTGGGTCTAAAACCATCCCCTGGCCAATTTGCTCATGCTTGGGAAACACTCACATGGGAGATACTCAGACATTCTTTGTCTTAAAAAAGACATAAAAGACCTCTGGGCATGAAAGACCTCTCCAAAGCATCAATCTCTTTGCTGAACTCTCAGAGCAGTTATCTGGCCACAAGCCATTGGACATTTCTCAGCACGAACTGGACAGCAACCTGCCCGGCCCCAATCAGGAGGGATACATGCCAAGCTCTCTTAGTGGCCCTGCTGACGCAGGCCTTTCCTTAGAAACGAGATGGGCAAGACTCACAGCACATTGATAACTACCGCCACACATCCTATCAGAATGCTCTCTCAGCCTCTCCAACCTCTTTCATAGCCTGGGAGCCATACACTGATTTCTAGACACCTCATTCACAGGTTCTGCTTTGGTGGTTTTGTACCTCACTTTATTATGTGGGAGGTATTGGCACTTAATACCTTAGGGTCTTAGCCAAAATGGAGATGGGAAGGGTCCCATTTTTACACTATCACACATGCTTGAAAGGAATGGTCAGGCAAGAGGGATGAGATACGGGAACATATGTATATGTATAACTGATTCACTTTGTTATAAAGCAGAAACTAACACACCATTGTAAAGCAATTATACTCCAATAAAGATGTAAAAAAAAATGGTCAGAATAAAAAAGGCCACTCATAAAACAGTCAGCAAACAGTATAGTTTTTGCACATCAAGTTCTCTTGAGAATGAAGAGCTGCTTTGCCTTTCTAAAGTTTGCATGTTTATTAGCATGGTCCTCCCTGTTCTCAAGATGCCACAGGCTGGAGAGGTAAAGGTGAGGTGCTGCCCCTAAGTGGTCTTAAGGCAGAAACACCAAGGAGTGGGTGGAGTGGAAGAATGGGAAGGACTGTAAGAGCTCGGGGAGACACTTCTCAGGGCCTCCAGGCATAAACGGTGATGAGTACTGGAGGCTTGTGTCAGTAGAAGGGTCAAGAACTACTGAATATGGATTATCTTCTTTAATGTGACCCCATTTGTACCCACAGATAATGTGTGGCTTGGAAAATGTGGGTTATGTACAAAAAGTACAAAAAAGAAAATAAAAATGACCTGTAATCCACCACCCAGTGTGTGCGTGTGTGTGTAAAATTGGTATAATATTTACTTTAATGACATATCATGAATATTTCCCTTATTTATTATCTTCCAGAACATGTTTTTAATGGCAGCCTAGTATTCAATTGCATGGCTATATAATTTAATCAATCTGATTTTGGATTTTAAGGTAGTTTCTAAGGTCTTTACTATTATATGTAACCCCATAATGAATAACTTGCAGTCTAAGGGTTTGTGCATAGTTCCATTTTTTTCTTGTGATAGAGGAATAGAAGTGGAATTACTAGCTAAATATCTAAGTATCTATTTTCATATTCCTAATATGCTTTGCCACATTTTCCTTCAGAAAAATTGTGCTTATTTAGCTCCTACCGGTAGTGTATGAGGGTGTCTGATAAAAGCCATTTTATATGAAAATTTTTGGTGGGTGAAAATTATCCAGTTATTATCCAAGTCATTACCTTGATGATCGGAATCCGGGCCAGGGCCATGCTGGGAGCGCTGAGGGTTAGAAGGCCGCCCCGGGAAGGAGTCAGTGAGAACCAGCCTCCTTAGTTGTGTCGGGGTGTGTGTTCTCGCTCCGTGCCAGGCGCTGAGGGCGACGGCAACGATGCAAGACACTACACTCGCCCACCAGGAAGCTCCCTCCGATTTTGCAAACTGCACACCAAAGCGGGCCCAAAGACAGTTAGCCCTAAGACACTGGGTCAGGACTCTTTCCACCCCCTCCCAGGCTCAAGTTCTTCCCCATCAAAGGGTGATGCAATCCCCGTCCTGTCAGCCGTTCTGGGCTGTCGTGGGACTCTAACCTGAGGGAGCTTTGTGAACTTTTGAGCGTAGTGCACTCGTATAGAATTTTCACTCAACACAAGGAGTTCGAGGGGAGGAGGGAAAGAGAGGCAGAGCGTCCCAGCGAGACCGGAGGCCGCGGGCGGAGACGCTCAGAGCGCGCCGGGACTGGGTGACTGGGAGGCGGCTCCGTGAGATACTTATTCTCTCCCGCCGGCGCCAGGTTAGCGGCAGCAAGAGGGAGCGGTCCGCGGCCCCGCCCACTGCGCGGCCCCCTTCCAACCACAGACCCTTCCCAGTGCCGGCCCCACACCCAAGTCACCAATCCCTCCCCAGGCCGGCCCGTCCCTTGGCAAGCCTCTCCCCAGGCGGGCCCCGCCCCCGCTCCGCCCCCGCGCTTGCCCCACACCTCAGACACCAATCCCTCCCCCGTGCCCGCCCCTCCCCCTGAGAGCCCGCCCCCGCGCCAGCCACCACCCCCCCCCGCCACCGGAAGTGCCGTCGGAGCGTTCCAGCATGGAGCGCGAGCCGAGCGACACGGCAG
The DNA here is from genome assembly GCF_011762595.2 of Tursiops truncatus. Classification (NCBI taxonomy): domain Eukaryota; kingdom Metazoa; phylum Chordata; class Mammalia; order Artiodactyla; family Delphinidae; genus Tursiops; species Tursiops truncatus. The sequence continues at coordinate 70,656,973 of NC_047041.1, read as the reverse complement.
CCGCCCCTGCTGCGGCCGCGCTCTTCGCCTGGGTACGTGACTCCGCCTCCGGGCCGTGGCCGCTGGGACTGAGGGGCGCACAGACGCTGGGAGCGCCCGGCCTCGGCGTGGGCGGTCCTGGGGCCAGGCAGCCGAGGTCCGAGAGGCGCTCCGGGTTGGAGGATCCTGGGCTGGGGGCTGAGGAGGAGAGGGCGGGGAGGGAAGGGTTTTCATGGGGTGACTTAAGGCTTCTGGCTGGTGGGGTCCAGACCGGAGGGGCGGCGGCGCAGTGGGAAGAACCTGCCTCCAGGACAGAGCGTCTGGGTCCGCGACAGACTTCAGGCCCGGATAGCGCCGGGAGAGGCGGAGCGGAGGGCTCTGTGGAGAGAGGATCTCCCCGTCCCAGAGCCCCGTGGGGCCACCTGTGCCCTTCACCCTCCCATTGCCAGGAGGATGAAGGCCTTTCCCCAGCCCCACCCCAGCCTGGCCGGAGCAGCCTTTGGTGTGGGGCCGGCGGTGTTGGGCCGTGCACAAGGCGGAGACCCTGCATAGTTACTGATACTCGGCTGTGACCGGGTCTTGCCTGCACGGAGGGTGTGGGAGTCTGCGCTGGTGTCGGTTTGACGGGAGCATTGAGAGACAGGGTCATCTTTATGTGTCGTGGCTGGAAGAGAGGAGAGTCTGCACAGGAGTGTGTGGCAGGCAGCCGACCAGATGCACGGGAACAAACATAGTCTTGTAGTTCTTCATAGCACATGCTTGTAATGAAACGTATAACTTGTTAATGTCGGTCTCCTTGGCCAGAATGTAGGCGTCATGAGGGTGGGTGCCGTGCATGTCTTGTATGGTGCCTGGCTTGTGCCTGGCACGTTGTAAGGTGCTCAGTACATATTTGTTGACTAATGGATGAATGAGTACCTGTTGTGTGCCGAGCTATGTGCTGGTCTTTTGGGAACAACAAAAGAGTGAAAGACTTCCAGCTCTCGTGTTGGGGGCGGTGGGGGGAAGAGAATAAGACCTTTACTGCTGTTACAACCAGTATGTATAGACTAATTTGCAAAATGGCGATTATCACTACCAGGCAGCATTTATTGAGTGCAAGACTGCTGCAGACCGGCAGAAGGGAGAGCGTGGTGTGGCCCGAGGTGGTCTGGCTGTGTCTTTGGGGTGGTACTGGAGCTGGGGGTGGAATTAGGGATTGAATGTGTGCCTGGGTGGGTGCTTATCCCAGGCCAGGGACTGGGGTCTGTGTAGACAGAGGAAACATCTGACAGAAAAAGCCTTTCATATATGGCCTTGTCAGTACTGAAGCAAAAATACTGTTGAACCTAACTTCGTTGCTGTGCTTGGAGGCTTGCTGGTATTTTCTTCCTGAGGCATTATCTGTGTGGAGGAGTGTATTAGTTTGTTGGGCTGCCATAACAAAATACCACAGACTGGGAGGCTCAAACAATGGGAATTTATTTTCTCGCAGTTCTGGAGGGTAGAAGTCCAAGATCAAGGTGTCAGCAGGTTTAGTTTCATCTGGGGCCTCTTTGGCTTATAGATGGCCTCCTTCTTGCTGTGTCCTCATGTGGCTTTTTCTGTGGGTGGGAGCATTCATGTGTTTCTTCTTATAAGGATACCAGTCATATTGGATTAGGGTCCCATCCTTATGACCTCATGGAAGCTTAACTACCTTTTTAAAGGTCGTATCTCGAAAAACAGTCACAGTCTGAGGTACTGGACGTTAGGGTTTCAACAAATGAATTTCAGCAGAACACAATTCAGTTCATAACAAGGGGATTTACCTTTTTGGATGTGTGTGTGTGTGTGTGTGTGTGTGTGTGTGTGTGTGTGTCTTATGTCTGGAGTGTTTGTAAGGAAGGCAAATACAGCTGTAATAGATTGTATTAAAATTTCCTTTTGTTTTGCTTTATGATGGATTTAGGGCCTCTTGCTGCATTACAAAAATTTGGTGCCATTGTTTGAATCTCATAACGCTGGCTCAGCAACCTGTAGCCCTGGTAATGGGGCAGCCATGGAGATCTCATGGCTAGCAGAGAAATCCTCTGCACATGCTTTCCACTTCACACCGTGCAAGTCTTTCATTTGCTCTTTCCTGGGGGACTCATAGGGTCTTACATTAATTCACTGTAAAATATATGCACACCTTCTTTGGGCCAGCACCATTTCAGGTGTGGGGGAAATAGCAGTGAGCAGAACAAAGCTCCTGCCATCATGGAGTTACTTAACTCTCTGAGCCTTAGTTTCTTCATCTATGAAATGAATGATAATGCCCCGCACCCTGTGGAATTAAAGGGGAATGCCCAGCACACAGAGAAGCGCTCAGTAGTTGGTTGCTAATATTGCCCTGAGGGCCTCTGGGACCTGTGTCCCTGCATGGCTCCCTCATCCAGCATGGAGTCCTTGCAGCCCAGATGGCTGTGGAATAGACCACAAGGGGCAGGAGTTTGTATATATATATGCATTTTTTGGTAGTTATTTTAAATCACTTTTTTTCATTCAGGTGTCTTCAAAAACAAACACATTTTAAAAATTTTACTACTCAAGAACCAACCAGCAGTTGGTGGTTGGAGAAATTATAAGGATTTCCAGAATCTTAATAAGATTTTCCCTGCAGGTCCATAATCCCTTATCTTCAATATTGAATACAAAAAGCTCTGTAAACCCAGAACTGACCTGACATGAGGCTGTTTATAGTCTTTGCCCACTAACTATTTGTACTGTTTACTGCAGAAATAATGCTGTTTTACTTATGGGGTGCTGCTCCCAGACCTTGCAGCAGTGTATATGATTTATATACTGTATTACTTTTCTAAAGTCTATAAAATTCTGAGTCTGAAGTACATCTGGCTGCAAGGGTTCCAGATTAGGGATTCTGGACCTTTATCATATAATAACGACAACAGACATATTGCCCATCAAGGGGAAATCTGTTTCCTTAGAGGAATCTCACCATGTGAATCTTACAGTAACAAAACATTGTACTTGGAAAGGCCCTTAGAGATTGTTGCCAACCTCTTTCACCTGTTTCAAATGAAATAACAATGGTGTGCCTTGCTTGAGGGCACAAAATCCTCAGCTAACTTTGATTCCAGAAAGTCATTGCCAGTTTTCCCAGTGAGGGTGTGGGGAGATGGGACAAGAACTAGTCCTAGCGTATTTCCCACCCACTTCGTTCCTATTTTTCTTGATTATTTCTTTCCGTGACTTCCCTAGATAATTACCGTTTATCAGAAGGAACTCCTATGCTGTCCGCTAAAGGCAACACATGTAGGCTGGGGCATTGGAAGGGGAAGGCGAAGAGTATCACTGGATGAGTTGTGGATGCTGAGAGCTCCTCTCACATGGAAATCGTGGTGTTCTGGGGATGGGGCCACCGTCCAAGTGTGGGTTGCGTATAACAACTTCTTAAGAAAAAGTCTATGAAATCTCATCTGTTATAAGCTCTGAGAGGAACGTGAGGGTGAGAAAGATAGGGACAGGTAAATTCAAATTGACAGTTGGGGTTCCCATAGTTTTTCATCCTTGACTTATTTTATCCCTAGGGTGCAAATAGCTATGGGCAACTTGGCCTTGGCCACAAGGAAGATGTGCTTTTGCCCCAGCAGCTGAGCGACTTCTGTAATCCTGGATGTGTCAAGAGGATCACGGGAGGAGGGGGTCACTCTGCTGTTGTCACAGGTAACTTCCTTCAAGAATATATTTTCTCTCATTTTCTTATTTAGACATTCTCCCCTAGGGTGTTATATTACTATCTTTCAACCTTTTGTATTTTGCAGAGGACAACTTTTTTGTGAAGGAATCACGCTACCATCAGAGAATGGCAGATTGTCAGAGCTGAAAGGATTTCAGAGATCAAGGCCACCCCTCTTTTCCCCTCGCCCGCTCTCCAAATGAGCCTCAGAGAGGAAAATTGCTTAAGGTCACAAGACAAGTAGTGGCCGAGTTGCAACATATATTACATTTTATACCATAGATTGACATTTAACTTTCATATATGAGTTAGAAGTCTTGGCAGTTAAATCGAATATTCCTTGAGAGCAAGAATTTTATATTTTCCATAATCTTCCCTCAGAGTACCTAGGATAGTACTTAATAAGTACTACAAGCGCTATAATATTGCAAAGGAGGGCATATTGCATCCTGGTTAAGAACATGAACTCTGGAATCAAACCGTGTGGGTTTAAATCCTGGTTCTCTTAATTGTTAACTGTGTGGCCTTGGGCAGATTACTTAATTTCTCTGTGCCACAGTTGCCTCTCTGTTACATGGTGATAATAATGATGAGAAACAATGAGTTAACAGGGCTGTATTATGACTTTCATGAGTCCTTGACACTTTTGCCTTTGTGGACACCTCCTTCCATAAAGAAATATTTAAAATTATGTTTACAGCTGCACTGACATAAAGATTAATATAATCCAGGCTAGATTTAGTATTACATATTCCTATTACATATATTTTTTTATTAAAAAATTAGATTAAAACATTTTTGTGGGCTTCTACAAGTATGGTGGGCCCCAGGCACTGTGCCTGAAGGATAAGTCAGCCCCACGCCTGAGGCCCTCAGAAGAGTACTTGGCACATTCTACATCCTGAATAAACGTTGGCTTTTATTGTTATGGCAGATGCTCAATTTGGTAATTGATTGGCCACTGCTGTAGGACTTGGAGTTTCCATTTAGATGTTAGATTGGAGCCCCTTGGACTTGTGCCATTTGGTCCAGAACACATTAACATGCATGGCTTATTAACTTGGGTGGGAAAAAAGTTAGTTGGGTCCATGACTCCAAATAATTAATGAAATCCTTTTGCTCATCTTAGCAGTTGTAATTTCCCCTGTTCACACTACCACTAAAACCTTTATATTTTGCAGATGAAGGAAGCCTTTTTGTCTGTGGCCTGAACAAAGATGGGCAACTGGGGCTTGGTCACACCGAGGATGTCCTGTACTTTACCCCCTGCAAATCCCTCCTTGGATGTCCCGTCCAACAGGTGGCCTGTGGCTGGGATTTTACCATTATACTTACAGGTGAGTGTACTCCTAGGTAAATCTTTATCACCACAAAGGCTTTGGGTGAGAAGAGCATGATGTTGGGCCCTGATTAAATGAAATCCTCGTTGTATTTAAAAACACACACAAGTGTTCTCTCTGGTTGTCAAGAAAGTTGCAGGGTGCATTTTGCAAGGAGGGTTTTAACAGTTAAGGAGATAGGGCTGGAAAATCTGGACTGTAATTATTAGAATCTAAACAATAGCTCTCATTTATGAAGTACTTAGTGTGGGCCTGTGTCAGAGTTGTAGGGAGTCAGTAGGTAACACTCTGTTTCTTGCTCACATTTGGGATCAATTGTGAGACAATCACAGAGCAGTCAGACAGGTAGAGATCAAATTATCAGCTTTTTACTGATAAAGGCTAAATTGGAGGGCAAGGTTAATTGTCAGGCCAAGAGGTTCTGCTAATACTCCTCTGATCCAAACCCACTCCCCAAACTCTAGGCCTCCCCCGTAGGGGAAGCCCTTACTATGTGTCAGCCCAGAGTGCCTGAGAGGAAGGTGCCAAAGCCATACTGTGCTGTTCCTTCTCCCAAACTCACCAACTGGCTGGGTTACCGCTCCTCCCCTAGAAAGCAGTGAGAATGGGGAAGGGCAGGGAGAAAGGCCTGGAGTATATTAAAATTATGGAAATTCCATCTCATGGAAATATGAAAAGTGGGAGATAAGTATCCTCCATCCCAACACTAGGCACATGGCTAAGCATTCTCCACAGCTAACTTGTCATTAATTGGTGGTGTAGTGGATAGCCTGTGTAAAACGCTTAGCCCAGTGCCCACTGTTTTTGTTCCTAGGGGGATAGAGAAGGGCGTATGGACTGAATGTGCTGGAGCCCAGGGCCCCACTCACTCCTCTCATTCCTTTTGCTCTTCTCATCCTTCAGCATTTACCCATTTGTCACAGATGTCTTACTTCTTAGATTTGCAATTCAAGTATTTCTATTTTGCAGAAAATGGTCAAGTTCTATCATGTGGATCCAATTCCTTTGGTCAATTAGGAATTCCTCATGGGCCTCGAAGATGTGTGGTCCCCCAGGCCATTGAGGTAAGGACAGCCCCTAATATTGAGCTTGCCTGTGTACTGTGAAAGTGTCTCCAGGTATCAGTTATCCCTCCCTGGACTAAAAGACTGGCTGGGCCCCTGAAAACCCATGGGGTAGTTAGAATTTAAGTTGAAAAACTCAGGTTCTCCTGGGAAAAATTAGGTTGGAGGGATGGATATTGTGAGTGAAAAGCCTCTGTTAGCTCTCATACATGTTATAATTTTTTGTGAAATAAAACAATAAAAGTAATATATCTTATAATGACATTAATGACATTTTACAGTTCTAAAAGTCGTCATAGTGGAAACTGTGTTAGAAACAGGTCCAGTGGGAATTGACTCGCCTAAAGACACTAAGTGAGGCAGATGGCATAGGCCCACACTGTCCAGTGGGAATGTCATGTGAGCCACATATGTAACTTAAAAGTGTCTAGCAGTGCCATTTAAAAAAGTAAAAAAAAAAGGTGAAATTAATTTTTAAAATAACAGCTTTATTGAGATATAAGTCGTATACCATAAAATTTACCCTTTAAAAATGTATGTTTCAGTGGTTTTTAGTATACTCACAGAGATGTGCAGCTACCACCATCATCTAATTTTAGACCATTTTCATTATCACAAAAGAAACTGCGTACCCAATAGCAGTTAACTCCCATTTTCCCCTCCCACCCCCTGATGACTGCTAATCTGTATCTGTGGATTTGCCTATTCTGGGCATTTCACATAAATGGAATCATACAATATGTAGCCTTTTGTGGATGGCTTCTTTTACTTCACATGATGTTTTTAAGTTTCACCCAAGTCATGGTATGACATGGTAAAATTAATTTTAACAACTTTTAAACTACTATAATGTAGCCAAACTATTATTATTTCATTTTATATGTCATCAATATAAAACTTTATTAATGAGATATTTTATATTCTTTCATTTATATGTAGACTTTTTTCTGGTGTACATGTTTTACTTAGAGTATATCTCAATTCAGTCTAGTCACATTTCAAGTGTTCAACAGCCATGTGTAGTTAGAGGCTACCATATTGGACAGCACAAGTGTAAGATAGGACGCCTGGTTTTAGTTCAGAGCTCTTTTCACTGCATCATACTTAAAATGTACACATTTTTGTGAAGATTATATTGTAAGCAAACTTTTAGAGGAATTATGCTGGAATCTAAAATGAGTTTCACCACCTAAGCTGCTCCACTCATATCTAATTTCCTTAAACAGTGACTAAGAGTGGGAGATCTGTTTTCACTGGAGAGAGCTTAGGTCTGCTCCTATCACTTTGCTGAATTCTAATTGCTGGTATTGTGGGGTATTATTTGGGGTCATGGTTTGGGCTGTTCTAACAAAAATATTATAGACTGGATGGCTTAAACAGCAAACATTTAATTTTCACAGCTCCAGAGGGTGGGAAGTCCAAAATCAAGGCACTGGCATTTTTGATATTTGGTGAGGGCTCACTTTCTGGTTCATAGACAACCATCTTTTTTCTGTGTCCTTACATGCCACCAGAAGGGGAAAGGCGCTCTCTGGGGTCTCTTTTATAAGGGCATTAATCCCATTCATAAGGGCTCTGCTCTCATGACCTACTCACCTTCCAAAGGACCCACCTCCAAATACTATTATGTGTTGGGGATTAGGTCTCAACATGCATTTCCTAAGAACACAGACACTGAGTCTGTAGCACATGGTATGCATGGAAGTCTAGACTCTGTAGTCCCTGTTGTAAGAAGTGCTACAGCTTCTAGTTGCAAATAGGTAGCTTTTTAAGAACACTATGTATAAGTTATAATTAATTTAGCTTAAGTCACATGGTTAAAGAAGACAGAGAGGAGCAATGGTTAAATATGTTGGATGACAGAATCAGAAGGTAAAAACATTTTGACGCACTGTATCTTATAGAACAATGGGAGGAATGTGCCAAAGTGAAGTATAAGAGAAATTCATTCATTTATTTAATAGCAACTATTGTGTGTAGGTGCTGTATTTAGGCAGGGGGGACAAAGGTGAGTAAGACCCAATCCTAGCGTTCGAGGGCCTGTAGTTTAGTAGTACATGTTAGATACAGAAGTACCTAGATGCATTACCATGTTAGAACTATGATAGATGCATGTATAGCCTCGAAAGAGAGTACTGGACTCTTTTTAGGGGAAGGTGGGGTGAGAACAGACTTACGCTGAATCTTGAAAGTTGAGTAGAAATTTCCCTGGCTTGGGATAGAAGGATGTGCAGAGTAGGTACAAAAGAAGCACATTACAAACAGAAGGAACTTTGTGAACTAGGGTATAGAGCATAAAGCAGGAGGGCTTGGGATACTGCAAGCAGTTTAGTATGATTGGAATATAAGGAAGTGGTAGAAGTGCCAGTAGGGATCGGGCAGGCAGGGAGGTAGTGTCTCGAACAGTGAGTTAGAGAGGGGCCTCATGGGATAGTGTGGGGGGTGGATTGAAGGAAGATTACTCAGAAAACTCTTGCTAATAATCCAGATGAGAGATGATCCTGCCCCAAATGAAAGCAGCAGTAGTGGGGATGGAGAAGAAGGAATTGAGGTAAGTTGGTTTGAAGAGAGTGACTCCGCATGTAAAGCCCTTCAGTTAGCTTTGAAAAGGAAAAAAAAAAATTTAAGGGTGGTATATTCAAATTGTATGAGCAGTAAGATTTGATCTTCCACAAAGCTAATGTGATTGTGGGCTGAATTGATAGAAATATAGTCTCCAGAAGAAGGGAGGCCAGAGCTCTGTCCTTCTTTGTGCTGGTCACACTGCATCTAGGATGTTGTGTCCTGGTGTGGGTTTGGTTCTTAGGCCCTGGGCACTGAGGTGAATAAGACTCAGACCCTGCCCTTGAGGACTCTAAAGTTTAGAAAGACACTGTGGATCTGTAAATAAGCAAATATGGTAAGGTCCCATAGGGGCTGTGATTGGTGCATATACAGTCCCTTAAGAGAGAGGGAGACTGAGTAACCAGAGCATAGAGGAGAGAAACCAAGAGGGGGAGGGAATTTGAAACTAGGTGATGGCTGATGGAATAGGGGATGTTTTTCCTAAAGAAGAGATGTGTATTAGTTATCTATAGCTGTGTAATAAGTTACCCTAAAATTCAGCAGCTTAAAGCAACAAGCATTTATTATCTCACAGTTTTGGAGGGTCAGAATCTGGGAACAGCTTAGCTGGTCTCATGACTTTGCAGTCGAGATGTCAGCCAGGCTACATGAGGTCTGCTGGAGGCTCAACTGGGCTGGTTCCACTTCCACGCTCTCTAATGGACAGGAGGCTTTAGTTCCTTGCCATATGGGCCTCTCTATAAGACTGTTTAGACATGGTGTCTGACTTCCCCGAAGAGTGATGAGAGAGAGAGAGAGAGAGAGAGGGGGGGAGGGAGGGAGGCAGGCTGGTCAAACAAGAAGCCTCAATGCCTTTCATCAGCTAGTCTCGGAGCCACTTATCACTTCCTTATCCTATTCATTAGAAGCAAGTCACTAAGTCCAGCCCACAGTGAAAGGGAGGGGAATTAAGCTGCACATCTTGAAGGGCGAAGTCTTAAAGAATTTGGGAACCACAAGGTGTCTTAGGACATGACAACTGTCTTCAAATGTTTGGGAAGCCTTGTCAGAAGCAGTAGGCAGATAGGTTTGGTTCCACCCAAGGAGACAGATGGAACCGTGCAAAGATGAGCAGGCACCTGGGGAGGTGGTGAGCCCATGTCACTGGAAGTAGGTATTTGACAGAGGTTGTATGACCACTTGGTGGGGTGTTGTAGACAGGTTTCTAGCATTGAATGGGGATTAGACTAGATCAGAGGTCAGCACACTAGAACCCTTGGTAAATAAAGTTTTATTGGAACACAGCCATGCCCATTCATGTATTTATTGTGTATGTTGCTTTTATGTTACAATGGCAGAGTTGAGTAGTGTGACAGAAACCATGTGGCCTGCAAAATCTAAAATATTTACTATCAGGCCCTTTACAGAAAATGTTTGCTAACCCCTGGACTGGATGACCTTGCAGGTGCCTCCTAGCCCTGAGTGGCATTGTAATATGGTATTTTAAAAAGATTTTGCCTTTTAGGGATACATACAGAGGCGTTTATGAGTGGAAATGTTGGGAATTGGGAGCTCCAAACCAATCAGACACATAATGAGGATCATGCTGTGTTGTGTTTGGGCATAAATTACATAAAATTTGGTAGATGGATAATTCTGAGATTGCCGTCCTTTTCTTTGTTTTGACAGCCCCTGAGAGAGAAGGTTGTTAGTATTGCTGCTGGACTCAGGCATGCTTTAGCTGCAACAGGTGATCATTTTGCTTTTATTTTCTTGATAAGCATGTAATAAGGAGACATGGAGATTTGGAAGAAATAAACTTTAAGGAGTAATTCAGAGTGTCCTGCTGTGCTGCAGTCTGATTAAAAAGAGGGGATATAAGGCAGAAGTCATGTGGGAAAGCCTTTAGCAGGTAGGGAGGAAGGAAATGAAGTTGTCTAGCTCTTTGTTATGTTCTTAGGCATGGTGCTAGGTTCTCTTGATTTAGTTAGTACCTCATTTAATCCTCATAGGCACGCAGTGACGTGAGTTAAAAATTTTTTGTATTGAGGTATAGTTGATTTACTATATATATATATATATATATATATATATATATATATATTTTTTTTTTTTTTTTTTTTTTGTGGTACCCGGGCCTCTCACTGTTGTGGCCTCTCCCGTTGTGGAGCACAGGCTCTGGACGCACAGGTTCAGCGGCCATGGCTCACGGGCCCAGCTGCTCCGCGGCATGTGGGATCTTCCCAGACCGGGGCACGAACCCGTGTCCCCTGCATCGGCAGGTGGACTCTCAACCACTGCGCCACCAGGGAAGCCCGATTTACAATATTATGTTAAGTTTTAGGTGTACAACATAGTGATTCACAGTTTTTAAAGATTATACTCCATTTATAGTTGTTAGAAAATATTGGCCATATTTCCTGTATAATATATTCTTATGGCTTATTTATTTTATACATGGTAGTTTGTACCTCTTACATATGAAGAAACTGAGGTCCAGAGAGGCTAAAGTGTTTGTCTACAGTTACACAGGGAGTTAGGAAATAAAAGGTGAGCTGGGATCAGAGTCTAGGACGGGCTGGATTCCAAGACCCACATTCTTTGCCATGAACTGCATTACTTTCCTAGTGGATGTAAATGTTTATTAATTTGAATGCTTCAAGTGAGCTTGTCTCCTGTACTGTGAGAGGGTGATGCACATAGGGCTGACGGTGTGTGTGAGGTTGAGGGTGGAAAGTGGAGGAGGCAGTGACCCTTTTTTCTCTCTTGCTCATTTTTCTGCTTTCCGTTCCCACTTCTTTGGGCTGAAGGACAGCCCAGACTGGCTATGGCAGCCGAGGCTCAAGCGTTGGTGAGTCCAGTTGTGGAATGGGGAGAAGAGTGGAGGCGAGGAAGAATTCGGTGCATCATGGTGCTGGCGGTCACTTGGCGCTTAGTGTGATTATACTTTTTGAAAAACTAAGCTTTTTATTTTAAGGTAATTGTAGATTCACGTGCAGTTGTAAGAAATGAAACAGATCACACTCACTCTTTGTCCAGTTTCTCTCAGTGGTAACATCTTGTGAAAGTATAGTGTAATAGCACAACCAGGATGTCTTGACACAGTCAAGATACAGAACAGTTCCATCACAGGATCCCTCTTATGGCTCTTTTGTAGCTGCACCCACTTCCTACCTACTCTCACCACTCAGCTCTTTCGTTCTCCCACAGTAATGTTGTCATTTTAAGAACGTTATATAAATGGTATCATACAGTATTTAGCCTTTTGGGGTTGGCTTTTTTGCTCAGCATGATTCCCTGGAGATTCATCCAAGTTGGGAGTATGAATAATTTGTTCCTTTTTATTACTAATATTCCATGGTATAGAGGTACCACTGTATTAGTTTGCTGGGGCTGCCATAACAAAATGCCACAGAGTGGGTGGCTTAAACAACAGGAATTTATTTTCTCACAGTTCAGGAGGCTAGAAGTCCAAGACCAAGATACCATGAGGGTTGGCTTCTCTTCCTGGCTTGTAGATGCTGCCTTCTTGCTGTCTCTTCACACGGTTCTTCCTCTATGCACGCATGGAAAGAGAGAGAGATCTCCAGTGTCTCTTCCTCTTTTTAAAAGGACACCAGTTCTGTCAGATTAAGGCCTCACTATTATGACCCATTTAACTTTTATCACCTCCTATAGGCCCTATCTCCAAATACAGTTACACTGGAGTTTAGGACTTCAATATATGAATTTACGGGGAACACAATTCAGTCTATAACAACCACGGTTTGTTTAACCAGTCACCCAATGAAGGACATTTGGTCGTTTCTGGTTTTTAGCTATTAAGAATAAAGCTATAATCATTTGTGGACAAGCTTTTCTGTGAACATAAATTTTCATTTCTCTGGGATAAATGACCAGGAGTGTGATTACTGAGTTGTATGGTAGTGATTATGCTTTTATAAGCAGCTTCTTCTCTTAGAAATTAGAAGGACCAAAGAATTGCCTGTCATTGGTTTCCTTGCCCCTTTCCTACCAACATTTTGTGATTGCTAGTCTTATGTGTACATTTTTGTCCAGTTAACAAAGCAGCACAGTTCCCATTATGTGTTTGATTAATTTAATTGTAAGTCCTTCCCTCCCCCACTTAATCTGTAAATATTTCTGCCCACATCTCTAAAAGATAAGGAATTTTTCTGAAAACATTACCCAAAAATACCATCATCATACCTACAAAAAATTATCAGTAATTCTGTAATTTCATCAAGCATCTAGTCAGTGTTTAAATTGCCCTGATTATCTCAAAAATATTTTTTTTATGGTTTGTTTGAATCAGGATCCAAATTAGGTTTATCATTGCAATTGGTTGATATGTATCTCAAGTCTCTTTCTCTCTTTTTTAAAGTTTATTTATTCCTTTTAGTTTTTTACTGTGATAAAATACACATAAAATTTATCATCTTACCCATTTTTAAATGTACAGTTGAGTGGGATTAAGTACATTCACATTATTGTGCAACTATTACCAAAATCTGTCTCCAGAACTTTTCTCATCTTGCAAAACTGAAACTCTATACCCATTAAACAATAACTCCCCATTCCCCCTTCTCCCAGTCCCTGGCAACCACCATTCTACTGTCTATTTCCATGATTTGGGCCACTCATACAGGTACCTCATATAAGTGGAATCATACAGTCTTTGTCTTTTTGTGGCTTATTTCACTCAACATAATATCCTCAAGGTCTATTCATGTTGTAGCAAATGTCAGAATTTCCTCCTTTTTTAGGACAATGATATTCCACTGTATGTGTATACCACATTTTGCTTATCCATTCTTCTATTGATAGACACTTGGGTTGTGACCACATTTTAGCTATTGTGAATAATACTGCTATGAACATGGGTATACAAATATCACTTTGAGATCTTGCTTTCAGTTCTTTAGGATATGTACCCAGAAGTAGGATTGCTGGATCATATAGTAATTCTATTTTTAATTTTGGGGGGAATTGCCATACTGTTTTCCATAGTGGCTGTACCATTTTACATTCCCACCAGTAGTCACAAGGTTTCAGATTTCTTCACATCCTTGCCAACCCATGTTATTTTCTTCTTTTTTTTAATAGTTGTCATCCTAATGAGTGTAAAGTGGCATCTCATTGTAGTTTTGATTTATATTTCCCTAATGATTAGTGATGTTGAGCATCTTTTTATGTGCTTATTGGCCATTTGTATATTTTCTTTGGAGAAAAGTCTTTTCAAGTCCTTTGCTCATTTTTGAATTTTTGTTGTTGTTGTTGAGTTTTAGGAGATCACTGTATATTTTAAATATTAATCCTTTATCAGGCATCTCCAGTCTCTTTTAATCTTTATGTACCTTTTCCTCTCTTTTTATCCTCTTGCAATTTATTTGTTGAAGAGATGGTAAGTTTTGTTTTATTTGCTCACATTGTGCTCAATCATCATCACTTATATTTCACAAAGCATGCTTGTCTGTTTACAGCCTAAAGGACCATTGGGTATAGGATACTTCTGGAGGAGCAGTACCTTAATGTTGCTGTTGGATAGTGAATCCTAGTTACACACATCTGACTGTAGACAAAATAACAATATTTCATCTATGCATTTGTATGAGGTTCAGAACATGGGTACATGAATTAGAGTCAGTGAATATGGAAATAAAAGGCCATTCCATTGAAGTAGTGGCTATTAAGAAGCTATCTTGCAGTCGTAAATATGTATTTATTTGGTGATTAGGAATCTTTGAATTCATCTTGGTGTAGTAGAAAAGACACTACATTAGGTGTAGGAGAGTTAAGTCCTGGTGTTTTCTCTGCTACTAGCTCCCTGTATGACCTTGGACAAATCACAGCTCCTCTACAGGGCCTCAGTTTCTCATGCAGTAAATGTGAGGAATGGACGTGGTAAGCTTCAAGGTTCTTTCCTGCTCGATCTGGAGTCTCAGTTGTCCTTTCAAGTTAATCATGAAAAAAATGCCATTCCAGTAATTTGACTCTGGAGGAGTGTCCTAGAACTTTCTGGAGGGAGTTTTACTATGTTGGAATTTCCTTTGATGGTCTTAGATTGCTCTGAAGATTGGATTTGTGATTGACTTGGTGGTAATCCCTATGACCAGCCATAGGGCCTCTTGAGGCAATAAACTTTTCCATAATATGCATGTTAACTGAGCATGAATTGGGAATCTCTCATGGCATTGAGGTTCAAAGAGCAATCTGGTCTTAATCCAGATAAAGATTTTCTTTTTTCTTTCCTGCTCCGCTGGGAAGCTAGTGGCATTGTGTTCCAGTGGGGAACTGGTTTGGCATCATCTGGACGGCGGTTGTGCCCTGGGCAGACTCTCCCACTGTTTTTGACAGCAAAGGAACCAAGCAGAGTGACAGGTAAGGTCCTTACTTCTTCTGAATCCTGTATTTATTCTTTGTTTGGAAATGGAGACACAGGCATGCAGAAAATGGGTAAATGGAGTTCTGCGTTTGCTATTTCTTGGTCTCTCTGTCTTAACTGTCTCCGTTGGCTGGTCTATTAATTTGCTGGAATTTTTGTGGGCCCAGTAAAAGTACTCCTCTTTGCTGCCAGAGTTTGGAATCCATTGAGAAGTAGATGCGAGTCAGGTGGGTGGAAATCAAAAGGGTAGCTCTAGAGCTGTTACAAGTTAGGTTGGAAGGCATGGCTTAGGTGTTTGCAAATAACGTGTAGCAATAGTGAGCCTCCGGGTTCTGAATCCCAGATTGAATTTACCCACCAGGCACCTGAGCAGCTGTATGCATTCAGTCCTGCTAAGCTCGTGGTGCAGCTGAGACCATGGAGGAGGTGCCCTCTGCAGGCAGGCACATCCCAGAGGGAGAACCCACAAGGAATGTGCCTGCCTGCCCAGCTCCTTCTCCCGAAAGGAAAGCAGGAGCAAGTGAGGATGTGGAGAGAGGGGCTAGGAGCGTTCCCCGAGGGAAATCTCTCTTCATGGGCACACGAGGAGTAGGTAGGAAGGGTGCTGCCCACAGGGCTCTTGGTCTCTAGGACTTTCTTTCTCTGTCTCTCTGTCTCTGTCTGCTCTACACTCTCTTCGTGGGCCTTTATCTCTCTGTTTGTAGCACCATGTCTCCACCTCCTCCTCTTCTTCCTCTCTCGCTCTGACTTTGTGACCCAGTTTACTGAGGGTTAGCTGTAGGAAAAACCTGTCAGGAAACCTCTACTCTCCTCTAGCTCAGAATAAGGGAGGGATTTTTGAGGGCAGTAGGAAGTGGGGAGAGGAAAGGGAAGGGTGAGCCGCAGTGGAAGTGTCGTACAAGTTGTTGGGATTGTTCTGATTCTCTTAAGTCCCCGAGGCTTTCCCCTGTTGCAGGGGTGAGGTTAGCGCCCTGAAGCCCATGTGTTGAGTTGGGGAGGGTTCTCTTAGAGAAGGAGAAGGGGCCACTGAACACAGGACAGTCTACTTCACATTGAAAGCATTTGTAATATAAACTCGTACTTCCCAAACATCTTTCCTGCCTCACCAAGGTATTCACTGCTCCCTGGGCATGCGCTGTGTTCTTATTCCTCTGTGCCTGTGGGCAGACTGTTACCTCTTCCCAGGATGCCTTTTCCTTCCTCTTTCCCTTGGGAAAATCCTGATCATTTTTCAGGTCCTAGCTCAGCTACAGCTTTCTCAGGAAAGACTCTTCCTTCTTCTCACCTCCATTGCATTTTCTTTTTTTTTTTAATAGATTTATTTATTTATGGCTGTGTTGGGTCTTCGTTGCTGCGCGCAGGCTTTCTCTAGTTGTGGCGAGCAGGGGCTACTCTTCGTTGTGGTGCGCGGGCTTCTCATTGCAGTGGCCCCTCTTGTTGTGGAGCATGGGCTCTAGGCATGCGAGCTTCAGTAGTTGTGGCACGTGGGCTCAGTAGTTGTGGCTCATGGGCTCTAGAGCTCAGGCTCAGTAGTTGTGGCACACAGGCTTAGTAGCTCTGCGGCATGTGGGATCTTCCCCAGACCAGGGATCGAACCTGTGTCCCCTGCATTGGCAGGCAGATTCTTAACCACTGCGCCATCAGGGAAGTCCGCATTTTCTTTATGTGCATGGATAGCACAACTTATTGTATTCTTATGAGCTGTTTACATGTTTTCCCAAATGCCAAAGGTGATGAGCTTTTTAAGGGTAGGGATTATGTCTACTGTCTGTTTTAGCACAACTTTTGTATCTAAAAGGAATCAGAAGTGTTTTTATTTTATTTGATTTAAATGACCTGGTTGGGATCTGCTTGGGGCACAGCTTAGATTCAGAGTTAACTTGGGGGAATTTTCTGATGAGATGTTAGAGAAGATATCAGCTTCCTGCCCTCAAAGTCTTTCATTTTTCATTGTCCCCTCTTCACCTCATTGCCATCTGTTCTGGAGCTGGAACCCTGGATGTCTTCTCCCGACCTGGCCACTAGGAGACCAGTGCTTCCTCTCTGGTGAAAGTGGCAGAAACATCTTTGTCCCTTTGTCATTCCACAGGATACTTGAAGGCATGAGGGGCATTTTATTAAGACACTAGTAAATTGAACAGAAGTGTAAGAAGAAAGAGTTAAAGAATAAGACTCCCATTTCTCTGCATGCCAGACCAGGTGACCACAGCATCGAGCAGAGTTGATGAGGGTTTACACTGTTGTTGAAGGCAGTGTGTTTACCGGTGGAAAAGTGCTGGATTTGGATATGGGAGGCAAGTTCAAATTCTAGCTCTGCCTGTGTGTTGTTAGGAGGCCTGGGCTTGTGTTTCAGCGTCTGCATGTGATAGCAGCTGAATGTATGAGATGTCACTGCTTCTAGGCCCACTCCGTGGACAGAGCTAGGAAATATACATGTACACACACATTTATACATATGTACACCTATGTCTGTTTATCTCTAGTAGAAACCACAAGTCTACACTGACTTCAATTACAATGCAGTATCACATGATCAATTCTAGCCTTTAACCTTTTCATATCTGTACCTTTCTTCTCCTTTCTGATAGTAAGAAATCTGACTCCTTTATCCTCAAAGTATTTATTTATTGGTTCAACCTCCTGGATATAAGCAGTCTCCCTACCATGCCAGCCGTCTTCTTGGCCAGTGCCGCTGACTCAGACCTTCCTGCACTGGCTGAGAGTTTCTCTCCAGGTGCTGTGGTCACTGCCTATGGGCCTCCTGTGCCCAATTTGTTCTGTTACAAATGTGATTTCAAAAGAATTTTTTTTTTTTTGTAGGCCTAGAGAATTCTCAAGCAGTATGTGTTCTTGCTGGCTCAGACCACTCAGCTTCACTGACAGGTAGGTAACATGCCATTCAGAATTCTGGGTGTTTCTGCCTCAAGTGATGCTATTGGGGTACAGAGGGAAAACCATAGACTTTGGAGTCAGAATTCTGATGCCACCACTGGTATGATCTTAGGCAAGTCGTTTTACCTTCCTGAGACCATTTCCTCTTCTATAAAGTACTTTGTGGATAGTTTTGAGAATTACATATGATAATACAGGTAAAACACTCATGTGAAACAGAGGCTCACTTCCTTTCCTCTGAGTTTGTTTTCTTAGCTGTACAATAGGGATAAAAGTATCTTCCTTTAGGGTAATTGTGATTGTCACATCATATAACCAACAGTAAACTTATGTATAATATGTTGTTATCTTATCCACCTAATCTATTTTGATGTCTAGTATAACTATCTAAGCTCTCTAGCTGTCTATTTTCTCTAGCTGTTTAATCTCAGACTATCCTATTTTATCTACCTATATCTTTCTTCTCCATTTATCTGTCACCCTGTCTGCTCTCTCTATCTACTCTATTTTATTTAACTATACATCTCTATTTTTATTTATCTTCCATCTTAGTGTCTTCCTATCTAACCTAAGTCTCCATCATCTCTAAGTCTAGTTGTGTATATGTTTCTGTAATCTAGTTTATATTTTTATGTTTTTCTCTAGTTGATCTCTCTATTCCATCTCTTTAATCTGTCTATCTAGTCTTTTTTCTCTCACACAGTGTGTATATCTCTCTGTCTTGGCCGTGTATCTGTCCATCCATCCATTTGACACACCCAGCCAATATAGTATAAACTTTCTAGTGATAATGCAGCATTTTCTTGAAAGTGAAGGTTATCCATCTCTCCTAATGGTTTTTTTCAAAGCCCAGATTGCCCTGACCCCTGCTGGTAGACTGGATACTCTAGCTCCGAGAGATTTATGTTGGTAAGACCTCTCACCCAGAGTTGAATGCATTACATTTTTTAAGCAAAGGGAAATGACTTTCATACACAGTGTTTCCAGTGTTTCATGTGGAAATTAAGATGTGTACACAGTATCTGTAAATTAATGGAGGCATGCATTCTTCAACATCAAATTTGTAATGCAGTCCAACTGAGGAGCTGTTACTGTTTCCAAAGCACAAGAGCCGTAATGTGAGACTTTAAATACTTAACAGATTCTGAACTACAGATAATTTGATATTTAATGAATTAAAAACAACTAACTAATGAAAGAACTAGCTGCTTTTAGCCTGTGTCTCATGTTAAGTAGATTTATAGATATGTTAAAAGAGTTGAGTTAAAATGAATGCCAGGGCTTCTCTGGTGGCTCAGTGGTTGGGAGTCCGCCTGCCAGTGCAGGGAACATGGGTTCGGGCCCTGGTCCAGGAAGATCCCACATGCTGCGGAGTGGCTGAGCCTGTGCGCCACAACTGCTAAGCCTGCGCTCTGGAGCCCATGAGCCACAGCTACTGAAGCCCGTGCGCCTGGAGCCCGTGCTTCGCGGCAGGAGAGGCCACCGCAGTGAGAAGCCCGCTTGCCACAACTAGAGAGGGCCCACATGCGGCGACGAAGACCCAATGCAGCCAAAAATAAATAAATAAATAAATTTATTAAAAAAAAAAAAAAAGAATGCCAGCTCTAAGGGACTCCTCTTGGCATGTGGTCCCACCTCTCCTTTTATGGGGAGAGGGGCAGAAGGCCCTAGGACAAGAAGTGACTAGTTCATCCCCCACAGTCCTCACTAGCATTGGAGGAAGGCATTCTTTTCTGAGAATAAGAACAGACTAAGAGAGGTTTCTTTTTTTTTCGGCCATGCCATGCGGCATGTGGAATCTTCTCTGACCAGGGATCAAACCCATGCCCCCTGCGTTGGGAGTACGGAGTCTTAACCACTGGACCACCAGGGAAGTCCTGAGAGATTTCTACCCTGTTCTAATTCATTTGAAATGGCTGGTATTTTGTCAACCTAGAGATTCTTCTAGTTGCTTGCTAACATCTATTTCTTAAAAACTCTTGTAATCAGTAAAGCTATTTTTTATTTCATATGTGGAGCATTTTTACTATGGTGTTTTTAAAACATAGATGTTGGATTTTTTATTGTGATATAATTCATATATGAAATTCACTCCTTTAAAGTGTGCAGTTTAGTGATTTTTAAAGTATATTCACAAAGTGAATTGGTTTTGGATATTGTGAAAGTGAATTAAAAAGGGTCAAGATTAATATCCGTCTTTCCTGGTCTAGTTCAAGCTGTTACACATTGGATTTTGTTCAGTGTTCTTTAGACCTTCTCTCTGGAGTTGTAGATTATGTAACTATTTGACATTGCAGCAGAATTTAGTTTTGCCTGCTGATGCAACAGTGTAATGATCTGCATTACATTACTGTGGAAGACAGTTCGTCTTTGCAAAAAAGATGGTTTAGACTTACTGAGATAAATGAAGGCTTATTACAGACACAGGCTCATTGTCAGTGGTACCTTGGTAGCTAAGCACTCCATTTAATGGGTTGAAGCTTTGCTGAGGGGTCCTCTGCCCTCTTGTAAAGGATCCTCATACTTCATACACCCTGGTGAGGTCCAGGGAGGTTGCCCTCTCTCTAGGCACGAAATATACCAAATTCGTTGTATAGCACTGCAGAATGTCAGTGCTGCAAGGTCACCTGGGTGACAAAAAGGCTCCACTGATTTATAGACCCTCAGACTCTATGAAACAGAGACCCAGAATGTGAAGTGATGTGCCCCGTGTCAGAGTGATCCAGTAGCAGATTTGGGACTTGAAGCCGGAATCTTGGTCTAATATCCTTTAATGATACTGTTTGGCTTCTGATCAGTTTTGGAGAATACACCAGACTGCCTCAGGGCAAGCAATACTGTAAACCTTTACTGGGAGGTCACAGAATGCTGTGGAAGCAAAAAACCTGGCTTCTGGTCCCACTTGATCCCTCATTAGCTATGTGATCTTGAAAGTCACTTAACATCTCCGAGCCTTGGTTAATTTATCTTCTAGAAGAGTGCTGTCTAGGAGAAATATAATGTGAGCCGTATTGCAAAAAGTAAAAAGAAAAAGGTGAATTAATTTTAATAATTTATTTTACTTAACCCAGTATATCCAAAATATTATTTCAATATGTAATCAGTATGAAACTTATTAATGAGGCACACTCCTTTTGGGTTTTTTTTGCACTACGTCTTTACAATCCATTGTGCTTTGTTTGTCTTCAACATGTCTCATTTGGACTAGCCACATTTCAAGTGTTCAGTAGCCACATGTGTGTGCCATGTGCTTACTGTGCAGTGTAGAACCTTGGAATGTTAGGGTTGGGAAAGTGCTTAGAAATCATCCAAGGAGTCACAAACTGTAGATTTATAAGCCAAATTATGGTCTATGGCCCCATTTTGTTTGACTTCCAGTTAAACATTTGTTGAATGTGAATGCCTTTTGGACAAGCATGTGCCCTCTGGTTTGCTGCCGTCACCCACAAGTCTCTCCTGTTAACAGTGTCATCAGTTATATCGTCTGCCCTTCTTGACCAACCGCCCTCCCCTCCAGTCTTCAGCTGGTGAAACTAAGGCTTGGAGAGGAAGTGGTTTGTCCAAGGTCAGTAGCTAGTTAGCAGATCCAAGAATAGAAGCCAGAATCACTTGACTCTGAAATTGTTCTTTTTCTATTAAATCACAGTGTCAGTCAGTCGCATTCCTGCTTATATCACAGGATTATTGTGAGGTTCAAATGAGCTTAAATGCTATGTGGATGTGATATGATAACATTATATTTTCTTCTGGACAGGGCATGTAGTGAAATCATCTTATGTTTATAAAGTTTAAGCTTTAAACAGTTTATCTTTTAACCTGTTATTTAAAAAAGCGAATATATATTTTTCCTAACAAAAGGTAATGCAAGCGTTTATTTTAAAAATGTAGAAAATAGAGAAACATATGTCTTGCACATGGTAGATGTTGAACAAATATTTGGCTGAATGAATTAATGAAAAAATAAACTCACATTCCTATTCCTTGACAAACTGCTAAGACCATTTGGCCTTTTTTCCTATTTAAAGAATTTTAAAAAATCTTGTGTATAATTATGCTATACATGAATTTGGTATCTTGTTTTGCTCTATTCAACATTGTAGGATTAAGAGTAATACAACTTCTTTTAACCACATTTTTTTTTTCAAACAGGTTATTTTCCATCATTTTGGACTAATGGTCCTTCACCTCTTTTGTCCCCCTTTTGTTTGTTTAAGATGCAGGAGAGCTGTTTGTTTGGGGAAGCAACAAGCATGGGCAACTGGCTTCCCATGCTGCTTTCCTTCCTGTGCCCCAGAAGATAGAAGCACATTGTTTTCAGAATGAAAAGATCGCTGCTGTCTGGAATGGGTGGACACACCTAGTTGCTCAGACAGGTGAGAGTGGCAGAGAGTTTGTGGTTGGGAAGAGCAGCTGGGGGACAGCTGTCTAAGTAGCTATGAATGCTTGGGATTAGGTAGTTTGGTTCTTACTTGATGAAATGCTTTAAGGGTTGGGAAGGGAAGGACCTGGGATCTAGTTCTGCAATCAGCCAGATATGTGGCTTTTCCTCTCTGGATCACAGGTTTACAGGCAAAAAGGCAAAGCTGGCTTAGGTTAACTCCTTCTGGCCCTAAGAGTCCACGAGGTTTTGTGAAGGAACCCACTGCAACAAACATCACCTAGAAATTTGTCCAGGTTGTTGGGGAGTCTTTGCCTTGTCATAGCTAAAGGGATGACTGTATTTGCATTTTCACTTGAGTCTAAATTAAAGGTGTCAGAAACTATTAAGTTAAATATTTTAAGATGGAGGCAAAAGCATTACTTTGAGTCATAGCTGGCATGGTATTTTGATTTAAATTTTTATTAACCCTAACAAACTTTGTACATTGATTCAAGCATCCCACATATTCCTTCAGATGTTACCTTACCAGGCCATGCCATCCAGCTTTTGGCATCTTTATCTTTTCTTGATAATATCTTCGTTGATTTCTCATCTTAGGGCAGTTCTCCTTGCCTGGTCTTCATATTCCT
The DNA here is from genome assembly GCF_011762595.2 of Tursiops truncatus. Taxonomy (NCBI): domain Eukaryota; kingdom Metazoa; phylum Chordata; class Mammalia; order Artiodactyla; family Delphinidae; genus Tursiops; species Tursiops truncatus. Next base: position 70,634,059 of record NC_047041.1, on the reverse strand, counting down.
GACACTGTTCTCGGGGTTTGTTTTTTCATGGCCTCCCTTCTTCCCAGCCTTCCTAGAGCTCTTGCTGACTGACACAGTTTCCCAGACCAGCAGTTTGTAATTCTTAAGAACCATTATCGTGTCAAGGCCTTCTGAACTTCAGGGGTTCTCAGGAGTCCTCTTGCCTGCTCTTGGCCTGCTCGTTAGTGACACACAGATCTGTAGACTCTCAAATACCTGGTCACTTAATCCAATACTTTTGTAGGTTTTCAGGTCAGCTTCAGTTATCCTGGGTAAGTCACACATACTACACGTTTGAACACATAGACTTATGAGTATTTATATCCATGGTGCTTTTAATTGGTTCTTAAAATTTTTTTTAAGGTTGTTTTGGTACAGAGGCCTATATAACAAAGGTGTATAATAAACTTTCCATATTTACCGCTTCAGAGGATGCTCTAATGATGTCATTCATTTGGAGGAAAATCATGACTTTCCTCAAAGAAGTCCAGACTGCTTGAAGATTGGGACCATCGACAGAAATTTTTCTTAAAGAGACCCTGAGCATAATAGCCACTTATTTGTATAATTGTTACTCTCTCTCTTCTCCTCCAGACAGTGAGCTCTGTGATAGGAGGCACGATATTCATCTTGCTCACGTCTGTATCTCCAGTGCCTAGCAGAGAAAATATTCTTTGCCTACATTAAACTGTTTCTAGTTAAAAGAGACTAAACATATTCAAATGCATAGGAGGCAGGGTAGACTGCGAGGATTTCTTCTTTCCTTGGACTTGCTGGTCCATGATCAGAAGGCTTCAGTTTGTCTCTTTGGATTCAAGAGTCCAACCAAATCGGTTCTTGTTTATTGTAAACCTTTTGAGCAGTGTGCTAAGCCTTGGAAGAAACAGAAAAGATGTGGGCCGTGCCTTCCCACTGCAATGTGTGGACAGGCTTAAGTCTAAGAGTACAGAAACAGAAGACTTTATCATCCATCTGTCCATCATACAGATGGTGAGGATCTGTTTATGTACCATGCCTTGTACTAGATCCTAATCCTGCCCTCAGGGAGCCCACTGTCACTAGGGGAGACAGACCTGTTATCAGATTTCAGTGCAGCAGTGGAGCTAAGTCAGTGTGCAGGAATGGCACAGACACTAGCAGTAGTCTGAGTCACTGGGTGTTAACAGGTAGGCGTTTCATGCTTAGTCAGTCTTCAAAGAATTGCAGTGCAGTAAAATACACTTACTACCAAACCATAGTGGGTTTAGTTGAGTCTGTCAGTAAATCCGTTAACTGGTTAGGCAGCTGACTAATGAAAGACATAAAGATGTTGCTGCTTTGATTCTAGCTTTGCAGCACTGTAACTCATGCTGATTTCCACGTCTGGGCCAACAGCCCAGCACTCAGAGTGGGAGGTTGGAACCTATGTCCCTGACACTGTCTGAGTCACCCCAGCTGCTCTGGGGCTCAGCTTCAGGTCTCCACCTCCACTTGAGAGCATGATCTTTGGGTAATGTTTCAGCTATTTGATTAACTTGTTAATTCAGATCTCTTGTTTATGCACTTTGTTATTTTCCCCTTTCTCCTGAGTCCAGAGTGGTTAAAAGCTGGGATGTTAGAGCGTCCTGGCTGTTGCGCTGAGTTTTGGGTAGAAGAGAGTCTCCTGCTGTTTGGTTCACCAGTTTTGCCCTCCTCCTAGTAGCCGTGGAAGCCTTTGCCCTGGCGCGGTGTCATTGAGAAGAAACAGCCAGGGCTTCCAGTTTAATCAGACCCAGTTGCTCATTTTAATGGGAACAAGATTTGCTCACAGGGTCAAATCAGCTCATTATTGGGCCAAGGAGTTATTTGACTCTAGTTGTTTTCATAAGCTCCAGTGGAGAATTGTTCCTGGGACCTACCTGCAGCCACATCAGCACAGAGGCTGCCCCCAGTCTCGTTCTGGAAGACATTAGGGGTGTATTATTGATTAAAAACAGCTTATGTGCAGTGACCATAGATCCGTCCAGTAAGGTGGGCTGGGCTGGGCTGGGTTAGGATGGAGACGGGGAGTAGACTGTGCTTTCTCCCATCTCATAATCCCTACACCAACTTTGTTCCTTGGGGGACATTTGCAGTGTCTGGAGCCATATTTGGTTGTTACAACTAGGGGTGGGCGTGCTACTGGCATCTAGTTGGTAGAGGCCAGGGATGCTGCTAAATGTCCTACAATGCAAGGGCAGCCCCCTCCGCCCGACACAGAAATACCCAGCCCCAAATGTTAGTGGTACCATGATCAAGAAATGCTGCCCAAGACTACCATCCCCAGTGGTAGGTGCTTAGCGAGGGCAGTTCACATGATATCAAGATTACTTTACTTTAGTTCGTCTATGTGGGAATCTGGGATGCAGTCTCTGTCCTCCCTCATCAGGAGTCTGGTGCCTACCTGCAGTGCTTGTGATGGAAAAATACTTTTCTCCGTTAGAGGCACTTGGAAAGAGTCCAAGAGAACCTGTTCTAATCTGGGAAAGCTGGCAAGGTACCTGTGTCTCAGACTGGTGGAGCTGCATTGAAGAAACCTTTCCCAAGCTGCTTAATGTCCCCGATCATTGTTCTCGGGAGCTTCATGGGACTCCTGTGGGACTTTATCCAGGCTCGGTGACCTGCAGCTGTCTCCTCTGAGATTCATGAGTTCCTGGCCCAAAGTGCTTCTAGTGAGAACTGGGTGGTGGATCTGTGTGCCTTCTTAGTTGGGTGACCTTAGTTGAGTCACTTCACCTGTCTAGGCCTCAATTTCCTCCTCTCTCATGCAGGGTATTAAAACCTACCTCCATTCTACAGACAGCTGCTGTGAGTTTCAAATGAATGAATCTGTGTGAAAGATCCTAACTAACTGTAAAATGCTGTACATACCTGTACAGGGGGTGCCCATGCTTGGGATGTGTGAGTACATTAAGGAGTTAGCAGTTGCTTTTAGAAAGGCTTCTATTTCGGCAGGGTCTGTGCAGGGCTTGAGACACACCAGCTTCTCCCCTCAGGGCTCATGAACTGGCCAGGTCTGACAGGCAAAGTTTCCTGAGGTCTTTCACTTACATGCAGCCAGCACGTAGCTCTTTTATATTATCAGTATAAGACCATCATGGCCTTACAGGTCATTTTTCCTGTTAAAATCTCTGATCACACTATTCTTCCTTCAATGGATTGTATACATCCACTTGCATTCTTATTTGTTTAATGTCTAGACTGTAAATTCCACGAGAGCAGTGTCTGTGTTGTTCACGGCTATATCCCCAGCACAGGCCCGGCACATAGTAGATGATTTGTAACTAATTGCTGAACGAATGAATAGATGGCAAGGTAGAGAGAAGCGTGGCTTTGAAGTCAGACAGGCCGAGGTGTGACTCAGCTCTGCCAGCCTCCTGATTGTGCCAGTTCCTCTCCATCACCACCGTGGTGCAGGCCACTGTCACCTTCTTGCTGGATCCTGCAGTGGCCTCTGCCTGGTGTCCTCAGCTTCCCACATCGCTCCCTCTCCCCCCAGTCTGTTCTCCATGCCTCAGTTGGAAGATCTTTTCAAACCCATGTGTCACATTCCAGTGGCTTCCCATTGCTCTTACAATAAAGACATAGTCCTTAGTGGTCACCAGGCACTGCGTGGTCTGCCCTCTGCCTGCCTTTCCAGCCCTGTTTCTGACTGAGCTAGCTCTTGATCTCTGGCTGACCTCTACTCTGGCCTTGGTACCTGGAATGGATCCTGGATTTCCCACTATAGTGCTTTTGCAGCTGATGTTCCCTCTATTTGCCACACTTACCCTGCTCTCCTTCTTCATTTTGACTTAGTTACATCCTTTTTTTGTTTTCCCCTAGACCTCAACTTAGTCATCACCTCCTCAGGGAGGCCTTCCCTTGACATCCCTGACTCATCACTTTTCCCTTTTATCTCTTAGGGCACTACAGCCTCTCCTTTGTGCTATTTTCTGTTTTTAAAAATTAATTAATTATTTATTTTTGGCTGCCTTGGGTCTTCGTTGCTGCGCACGGGCTTTCTCTAGTCGCAGCGAGCAGGGGCTACTTTTTGTTGCGGTGCGTGGCCTTCTCATTGTGGTGGCTTCTCTTGTTGTGGAGCACAGGCTTTAGGTGCACAGGCTTCAGTAGTTGCGGCTCGCGGGCTCTAGAGCGCAGGCTCAGTAGTTGTGGCGCACAGGCTTAGTTGCTCTGCGGCACATGGGATCTTCCTGGACCAGGGCTCGAACCCATGTTCCCTGCATTGGCAGGAGGATTCTTTTTTTTTTAAACACATTACTACTTCTTTTTTTTTTTTTTAAATTTATTTTTGGCTGCGTTGGGTCTTAGTTGCCGAGTGGTCTTTCTCTAGTTGCGGTGAGTGGGAGCTACCTTTCATCGTGGTGTGCGGGCTTCTCATTGCGGTGCACGGGCTTCTCATTGCAGTGGCTTCTCTTGTTGCAGAGCACAGGCTCTAGGTGCTCAGACTCAGTAGTTGTGGCACGTGGGCTCTAGGGCTCACAGGCTTCAGTAGTTGTGGCGTGCAGGCTCAGTAGTTGTGGCACATGGACCTAGCTGCTCCGCGGCACATGGGATATTCCCGGACCAGGGATTGAACCCGTGTCCCCCTCACTGGCAGGCGAATTCCTAACCATTGCGCCACCAGGGAAGTCTCAACAGGTGGATTCTTCTTATTATTTTTTTTTTGCGGTATGTGGGCCTCTCACCGTTGTGGCCTCTCCCGTTGCGGAGCACAGGCTTTGGATGCGCAGGCTCAATGGCCATGGCTTACGGGCCCAGCCGCTCCGCGGCATGTGGGATCTTCCCGGACCGGGGCACGAACCCGTGTCCCCTGCACTGGCAGGCGGACTCTCAACCACTGTGCCACCAGGGAAGCCCCAAGTGGATTCTTAACCACTGCACCACCAGGGAAGTCCTGCGCTATTTTCTACAGGTTTCTTTAACTAATTCCCATCCCACTAGACTGTAAGCTCCATCTGGGAAAGAGCCATGTCTGTTTTGCTCAGCATCGTGTCCTCTGTGCTTAGCAAAGTACTTGGCACATCCGAGGTAGGTACTCAGTGCATGCTGGACAAATGAATAAGCCTCATTTCTCTGAGCTTATTTCTTCGTTAGGAAAATGGGGAAATATTGCTGACCTTGGATGAGGATTAAATGAGATGGTGTATCAAAGCTTCCAGCTTCCAGCATCCAGCGCAGGACAGGGCTCATGTCAGTTCAGTATACGGTGGCTTCCTCTGCCCTTTGAAACTCTGGAGCGATCAGGAGGTCAGATGTCCCATATCTTCTCTTTCCAGCAGAGGTCTCCGTAGGCCTGGATCTGAATGTCTCTGGATCAGTAACAGGTTGATTCAGGACTCTCCTGGCCAGTGCAGAAAGATCAATGCTTACAAATGCTAAGTGCTGGTTGCTGGTGATTTATTAGAATTTCAAGGGGAATGATTTACACATGATCCAAACCTTAACATGGGGTTGGTCAGAATGTTTACAGCCCGGTTGCCTTGGGGATGCTGGATGCTTTCCCTGGGCCACGCAGTATCGCAAAGTAGCCTTGTGGTCTCACAGAGGCTATGGATTGAAAAAGTGGGCCCCAATACAGAGTTCCTGACATTCTTCACTCTCTTCAGTGTCACCTTAAAAAGTCCTAAAGTCTTATAAGTTTTAGAGAATCAGAAATGGAAAGAGAAACTTCCTTACTTGGCAAATGAGAAAACTGAAGCAAAGAGGCAAGACAGTGCCTTTATGTCAGCATTGAGATCTCCCTGTGCTATGCGGCTGCTTCCCACTAGCTATCAATTTTATGTTTGGTAGTGTATATATGTCCATGCCACTCTCTCACTTCGTCCCAGCTTACCCTTCCCCCTCCCCATGTCCTCAGGTCCATTCTCTACGTCTGCATCTTTATTCCTGTCCTGCCCCTAGGTTCTTCAAAACCATTTTTTTTTAGATTCCATGTATATGTGTTAGCATACGGTATTTGTTTTTCTCTTTCTGACTTACTTCACTCTGTATGACAGACCCTGGGTCCATCCACCTCACTACAAATAACTCAATTTCATTTCTTTTTATTAAGCCATTAATTTTTATACTAGAATGCTTAGAATGTCAGGAATGGATGAGAACTTAGAGCTCGTCTGGCCTGACCCCCTCAGCTTAGAGATGGAGAAACTGAGGACTGAAGAGGGGGAAGCACAGAGCGTGAGGGAAGGAGGGAGGACAAAACTCGGGTCTCATGGCCTCGGTCTAGTGCTCTTTCCGCCTTGTCACTTTCTCTCCAGAGATGAGGAGGAAATGTGGATGGCTTAACTGCTCACACCCAGCGACTTGAACCAGGAATAATAGTTCCTTCTGTATGTGAAATTCTGCTTCAAGAAAACACTAATTCTTACCTGAAATGTGTAGCCAGAGATTCCCTTAATGGAGTTGTGTGCGGAGTAGAAATTACGAGATGGTGCTCCAGGAGCGTGGGTCTGGAGGCCATCCCAGGATTCACAGAGGCAGCCACATTTCCATTTATGATAATACAATAGCAGTCATAGCTCTTGCGGACCACTTTTATCACTGTAAAGTGCTTTCATCTCCATTTTCTCATCTGAAGGTGGCAAGATGGGTGTTATTATCCTTGCTTTCCAGACAAGTCCCTAATTGGTTAACTGCACTGCCTTGGTTCACATAGTTGGGCAGAGTTGTCCCCAAGCCTGCTACTCTGAGTCCAAGTAGTATGTATCTCAGAATGCTCTAACCCATGAACTAAACTTTTGCTTTTCAAAGAAACATTTTTTTCCAGCTTTTACCAGTGATTCTCCCAAGCAGTAAGGAAGAAAATTCCTAGTTATCCTTGATCCTTCAGAAGGTATCTGTGGAATGCTTACCTAGATATATATAGCACTATGCTACAGACTACAAGGAAACATAAAATCCAGAACTGCCTTCAGGAAGTTTATAGTTGGATGAACAAAAGAAATATTTAGTCGAAGAATGAAAAAATATGGCAGAGCCAGAGGAGTGGCCTAGACTCTGAAGGCTCTAGGGTTTCAGGGGAAGGGGAAGTCAGTGTGGGAGAGGGTAGTCAGGAAAGGGTGTGAAATCCTTTGGGAAGGTCCCATTTTAATGGGTGGAGAGTTTGGGACTTGGTTCTGTTGCTTTCTTTGTCCTCTGGCAAGACACAGAACTCTCTGGTCCCCTTCTTCCCATCTGGACAATAGGAGGTTGTGGACATAATGATATCCAAAGGCCATTCCAGCTCTGAAATTTCATCCTATAAAAAAAAGTAAAACGGGCCTAAGGAAATTATTATGGGTGCATTGGGAGATTAAGTATAATACCATTCATTGCAGCCTAATTTATAATGACAAAAACAAATACATGGAAACAAATGAAATTGTAGGGGGAACTGGTTAAATAAATTATGGTACAAATTTGGAATATATGGTATGTTGGAATATATAGCCCCTAAATAGAATGTTTTAGGAGGATATTTAATGACAGAGGAATGTGCTCATGATAAGGTAAGTAAAAAGAGTAGGTTACAATAAGGTACTACACTACAACTTCTAATTTTTTTTTTTCCAAAAAGAATGTTTACCTAGAAAGACCAGGAGGAAATATGGCAGAGTATTATCTCTGATTGGTGGGATTATGAGTGAATTTTATTTTCTTTTATATTTTCTATGCTGAATATGTAATTTGCAGTCTGATTATATCCCCCATAAGAGTTAATGAATAAACTTTCTCAGTGCAGGGAACTGGCCTCTTTGCTGGTGTATTCCTGTGTATATATACGCCCTTGACACATCACTTCCATGGACCTCATCTGGGAGTTTGCATGGAAAAGAGGCAAGAGGCTGAAGGAGGCAGGAAAGCGGGGATCTATTTTTGGCTCAGTCATGAGTCAGCTTTGTGACCTCAGGCAAGTCCCTTCTGAACATCCCTGAGCCTTGGTTTCCTCATCTGGAGAGGGGAATTGGAGGTCACAAAAGGTCCTTTGAGCTCCAAGATACACTCATTCCTAAAGATGGAGAATTTCTCCACTGTTGTGGAACCAGCTCAGAGGCCTCATTGGTTCCTTGAGCCTGGCGTCCTTTCTTTCTGTCTCGCTCCGCTGTACCTGCGCTTAGCTGCCTAGCTGTAAGATGCTTTCTCCGGTTCAGAGTTCAGGGTAGGATGGAGTGGAGTTGAGTTATAGGGCCGAGCTGAGAGGGTGTAGTGACAGTGTTACACCACTAGAGGGAAGCATTGTTTGGCTACTTCCCCCTTTCTCACTGTCCTATTTGCTCAGCAGGTGAAGAGTGGCTTTGATTTGCCTCAATTTGGTTTCAAATTCTAGAATTTTAGATTTAAAAGGACTTTGAAGATCATCCAGCAGAACTCAGTTATGCAGATGTGAGATAATAGAGTCCAGAAAAGGCAAGTGACCTACTTGAAGTCACACAGTATTTTTTTCAGGGTCTGTACTACAGGGTTTAGAAGAAGGCTGCAGACAGAGCCAAGAGTGTGATCAGTTGAATCCACAGAGCGTGGACAGTTCCCATGGTTGTGCAGGAATCTGAGGGATCTGCCTGTATACAGGTTTACCCAGCTCCTCTGGCCAGGTGCCAAGAGGCCTGGAGATAGAGAAGAAAAGATAGAACTCGACCCTGAGGAGCAGTGTCTGGTGGGGGAAGCCCATGCAAACCCATTGATGCTACGTGTGTGTTTTCCTCACCCTCTGTCGCCCTCTGGCGGTCTGCCTAGCCTAGGATCCAGGCTGTGGTGGTGCTTGGAGACTGGTTTACAGAAGACCTGCAGGCGCCCTCGTGAATGATGCCCTCCAAGGTCAGGAGGTACCCTGGCCACCTCCAGTTTGTTATTTCCAGTGAATTTCTGCAGGCACTGCTCACATATTCACATGTCTTATCTTACCATTTCTTGAGGTTTGCAAGTAATCCTGACAGTTTGATTCCCACCTTCCAAAGGTTTTGTTTACTTGACCCTGGGCTGACTGTACTTTTGGTTTCCAGGGTGCCCACCAGCCCTAAGCATTGTGGTAAAGCAGAATTGGGCGCTGGTCTGGGAGCCAGGCAGCTGTGCGACCTTGGGCAGGTTACTTCCTCTGTTTGGGCAGGGAGGTCAGGCTCTCAGCTGCAGCTGTGTCATCTCTGCTAGAGAGATGAAGTTCTGGGGTTATTTTTGGTTTTCGTGTTTGGCAACAAATACCCATTGATCTGTGGTCCAGAGGAGTGCAGTGTGTGTCCAGCTGCAGCAGAAGCAAGATTCACCCTTTGAAGTAGGTGCGCTCGAATAAGGGGCTTGCAGAGAGCCTGGCCAAAGCCGAGTGCAGCTGGGCCTGGAGAGCCACCAGATGGCAGCAGTGGGCAGGCAGATAGCCTTACGGGTGAGGCCGGTATGGCCAGCGTCCAGAGTCAGAATTAGCAAGGTCAGAGCTGAAAGGACCCCAGAGGTCACTACCAGGCCCAGAGAAGGAAGGAGGTTACCTAAGGTCTCCCTGTGAGTTAATCTCCTCGCTTGTTAGAAGAACTGAGATGGGTTTGGCCTCTAGCTGGCTGCCCCACAGGAGGAGTCAGGAGGCAAGAGCCTGGGCCCTGGGCCAGTGAGCTGGAGGTGGGAAGGGAAGGGGACAGTAGTTAACTGTCTGCCTTGATTGTGGTTTCTTTGAGCGTCTGGTCCTAATGATCTCCACCCTCCCACCTGCAGTAAGGATGGTGTCCTTTGTCTTTTCTGCTCCCCTCCCGTCTGCCCAGTTGTCCTCTGGTTCAGGGCCCTCCTCTTCGTCAAGGGTCATCTCGGAGTCCCCACACCCAACAGATGGGCCTTGCCAGAGGTACATTGCAGTAAGTTAGCACAGTTGGTTGAACAAAAAAAATTTTTTTTTTAATTTCCAAGGGGGTCAGAGTAGGGCAGGGAACCAATCTTTGCCAAGCACTTACCGTGTACCGGGTGCTCTGCCAGGTGCTGCCACTTACGTACTCTCATAACTCTCTGAGGTAGGGTTCATTTCCCCTGCAGTCCAGGTGAGGAAATTGAGGCTCAGAGAGGCTGAGTGGCTTGTCTAAAGTAACACAGCTAGTTAACCAAGTAGACACTCGAACCATGCTCTGTTTGATGTCAAAGGTCAGACTCATTTCACTTCCTCATGCCACCTCCCCTCAAAGCAACCGCACTGGAAATGTAGCAAGCGACTCCCAGACTGGAGGGCAGGGAGGAACACATATGTTTCTCTCTTCTGTGGAGAAAGCTTGTGGTGGGCTGCTGCGGGGAGGAGGCCTGTGAAGCAGTAAAGGGCAGGTATTTGTGGAGCAGGTTCGGGGGTGGTGTCTGGCGGTAGAAGGCCTTCTGAGAAGAGGTCAATTACCTTTCCTCTCTGCATCTGGACCACAGCAGTTCCCTCTGCCAGGAGTGCTGGTCTCCCTGAGCCCCACCCATGTAGCGACTGCCACATTCCCATCACTCTGCCCATAGAGGGCCTCCCATAGAAGCCCTCGCTGTGCACCCCACTGAAAGTGACTACCTCCACCTGTCTCGGACCCACTCGACTCCGCGCCCAGCTTTATTTTCCACCAGAGCAGTTTTCACTGCCTGAAACTACAGTATCATTGTTTGTTTACTCTTTTGTCGTCGTTCTCCCCTCACCAGGTGCGAGCCCCACGGGTTAGGGACTTGGTCTGTTTCATCCCCCCTGGATCTCCCCTGGTATAGAAGAAGGGCTCCATGAGGGTTAGCTGCATGGAGTGGCTGCAGTTTTCGGATGTGGGAGCGATGCCATTTTCAGTGGCTGTACTCAGGAGATCGGCCTGTGGCCCTGCCCTCTTCCCACCTTCTTGGAGAGGTCCAGGGCAGAGAGAGCTTCAGCTCCCTGAGGCTGACAGTGATGCCTGGTGCCCTAGGGTTGTGGGGTCTCGGCTGCCCCATCTGTCCCTGGGGCAGGGGGTTGGAGCACCGGCCATGCTGCGAGTTCACAGGGTGGTTCTGGTAAGGGCTCGGAGGTCCCTGGCAAGAGGGCTGAGTTTCCATTCAAAGAACCCTCCTCCTCTTTCCTGGTGGGGATTGATTTGTTCCAGGAGCTCTCTAAAAGTGAGCATTAAGTGACCGGCCTGTAATTGCGCCATCATTTTTAGGTTCTTGACAGATGGCACTGTGCTTGCCCTTTCTCAGGGGACCTTGCCTGTCTCACGGGAACTCTCAATAATCATAGTGACAGCCAGTGCCTTAAAGTGCTCTCGGACGTGTGCCAAGATGAAAGCGGCCCATTTTGAGGAATCTTGGATCAGCTTTTTCCTAATCTAAGTGTGACTTTTTACCTTAGGAGGAAGCCTGAGGTAGCCAAAAGAGCCCTGAAGAGCCAGGTGCAAGTTCTAATTTGGCTGCTTGTTGGCTGTGTGATCTTAGGCAAGTCAGTAACCTCTCTGGGCCTGAATTTCCTCATCTGTTAAACGAGAATCATAATCCCTAATTTGGCTGCCTCAGTGGGGGTATATTTCATGTCATTCACTCATTCACACATTCCTTCCTTAATGCCTTCACTCTATTATTCAACAAATATTTATTGAATAGCTGAGGTGAGGGCAGGGCATTCCAGGCAGAAGGAATCCTGGAAACAAAGGTATAGAAGTGGGAAGTGCACCCTGGCGTGGTTTGCTTAACATGGTGCCAGAGAGGATCGGAAGGGACTGGAATCCCTCAAGAATAACAGGCATGGGTCCTTATTCAGGCTTTATTCTGTGAGCAGTGCAAGGAGCAGCTGAAGGTTTCGGGGTAGAGGTGATATATTTGAACAAGGGAGGGGGGGCCCTGCCTCGGGGCAGCTCTTACAGGCTGCTTTCTACTCAGGTCTCTCTGTGGCTGATTTTGAGGTACTCTGGATTCCCAGGAGGACCCTCTCCCCCATGACCTGGGCAACCATTAGAAAGGCCGAGACTGGTAGGGACTGGAGTTACCTGGCTCACTGGTCCACCCTCTGGGGAGCTGTCTCAGGCCACAGGGAAGGTTGCGTTTCCTTCCGTCTTGAAGCGTTTCATAAGGGCCTGAAGATGAGCAGCTTCAGGGTTTCTCCCACACCTCCCCGAGGAGATGGAGGGTGTGGGGAAGGGTTATTCATGTTTACCAAGGACGCACTTGTGTGCCAGACGTTCTGCCAGGGATTTGCAAAATCATCTCTTTAATCCTTACACAAAGTTTGCCGAGCAAGGCTCCTTCCCGATTTTACGTGTGAGGAAACTGCAGAGAGCTTGAGAGACATGGACTCAGCCCGCCTAGTTACTTGGCCTTACCTTGCTCAGAGTGAAATGGGGTCAGCAGTGTCACCTTGTCTACCGGAGGACACTGTGAGGATCAAGTAAGATCCTGGATGTGAGAGCACTTTGTGCATGCAAAGTACTGTGTGCACGAATGGGATCATTGGCAATACTGTACTGCTTCCCAGAGAGCTCTCTGTGATGCGCTTGGGCCTTTCCTGCCTGGGTGATAGAAGGTACTAACCTCTGGTTCCTCCTCTGTGTATCTTCCTCCAGCCAGCCCCTGGGTCGGGGGCTCCGCTTAGCACTTTTCTCCTTTAGCCTGCAAGTATGAAGGCACTGCTCTTCTTCAGAAAATTAACTCTACAGTACAAAATTAATATCAAAGTATGCTTACTTTGTTTGCCATTTTGGTGAAAACAAGAAGAAGTCATGGACTTTTAATGCTGGAAGGGACCGTCTCATCCTTATTTGAAATTTGAGGAACCAGAAGCCCAGGGAGACGGTCCCATAGCTAATGGAGGCAGGGCCAGGATTAGAACCCAGGGGTCTCTAGCCCAGGGCTCCTCCACTGCCCTGCAGTGCCTCTCCTAAGAGAGACTGTAATTGCTTCGTCTCCTTTATGGAGGAAGGAAGAATCCAGTTTAATAAATTTCATTACACCAGCCCCTTTATGTAACAGGGCTGTTTCCGGGTCCTGGCAGATGGTCCATAGTAACAGTGCTTTGCTGATTTGGTTGGAGCTGATCCTATGAAATGAAAAATCCTGTGTAGCAGATGCCTTTCCCAGTCCCTGGCCATGGAAAAGTCAGCCTCTCCAGGGAAGGCACTGTAGCTTTGGTGCTCACCATCTCTAGTGGGACTCAACGTGAACGCCTCGGAGGTCATCTTAAACCCAGTCAGGTTTTTATAGAAGGTCGCATTGGTGGAATTTCTTGGTGGGTGGGGTGCTGGTAAAGTGTGTTTTTTCTGGGGCCTGAGGGACAGATGGGATCCGGGAGCAGAGTGGGAGAGAGATCAGATGTGGAAGGGAAGGAAATACAGGCTGTCTCACCGTGGATCTGGCCTGATGGCCCTTCACACCACGAGGCCTTGGACCTCCAGATGAGCAATTTGAATGTAACCTGCAGGGCCCCTTTCACTGAAATTACTGGGACTCCAGGTCTGATTATCTTCCCTTTCCTGATGGGTGCTTGATCATAACAGGTTCTCCTTATGGCCTCTTCTGGTGGTACCCCTTACTGCCACTGCTTGAGGCAAGTGGCAAGTCCCCAGACCACTGACAGTGGGTGGGCGTCACTTCCACAGGCTCCTCCTGACCTTGTCCTGCTGCTCTGTTCTCGCTCTCGCAGGGTCCTTACAGGTGGGGGTGGGAGAGTTCCCCCCATCTGTGAGTGCAGCTCTCTTAAGGCCCCAATAGGTCTTTTATACTCAACTCTCCTGAAGAACTTGGGACAGTTCCCAGGGGTGGGGTTAGAGGAAATTTGAGAGGCACCATCCAGAGTCATGTCCCAAGACATTCTCACTGGTTGACCACAAACTGGCATCCGGGACAGGCTCCCTCCCCTCCTTGCTCCTACCCCTGGGTGAATTATTTGCCCACCCAAGGATGGGGGCAACCTCTGTCTCCCTGCTTGAAGATCTTAATCTGGGCCTCCCGTTAACTAACAGCCAGTTTCTCTTTGGAAGCCAAGGATGCAAAGAGTATTGGGGGATCTCTTGGGGTTTTGGAGGTGGGACCCTGGTTTCCTAACATGACAGCTTGGATACCATGGTGAGCTTTGCAGAATGCACTGGCCCTGCTCCTGGTCCTGCTGGACCTCAGGATGGTCTGCAGGGGGCGCTGTGTGCCCACAGCCAGGTGCCGGGACTTTACCCAAGGGACTCAGGCAGCGCATCTCTGCAGGCCCAGGCGTGCTTAGGAACTGCGGCTTTCCCTTGGCTGTGCCCAATCACCCAAGTCTCATTCCCAGCTCCAGCCTCCAGCTCGGGCACTGTGAGTCATAGTCATCAGTGGAAAACGCAGCTTCACCAACAGCTGGGCTCAGTGCTTGGCCTTTTTTCTTCTTTTTTTGTAACTTCACAGAGATGGAAACTGCTGATGATCTTTTGCAAGAGACAGCAATTGAAGGCAAAGTCCAGGACTAGGTGGGGAGAGGAGAACCCTGAGGCGATGGGGGTAGAGATGTGTGTCTTTCCATTACCCTGCTCTTGGGCCTTCCAAGAAGCCATGCTAGAGAAGCAGGCAGTGAGGAGCCGTGTGGACCTTGCCTGTCTCTGCTCTTTTATGCCAAGGAGCCCAGGAGGCCTTTGGTAATTAGCTAATGCAGGTGGCAGTTGAAGCTTTGAGAGGTTGACGTATTTTTCTAAGAAGCTGTGAGTAGAATGTGCTAGAAGTCAGGGTGACCTGGGTTCTAGTCTTGCTTTGCTTCTAACCCACTGCTACCTTACCTTGTGTAAGTCAGTTACTTTCCTTACTGGGCTGCACTTTTCCCAGCTGAAGCAGAAGCAGACGGTAGGGTTAGAGTACTCTGAGGTCCCTTCCTGCTCTGGTGGTCTGTGAGTCTGAACTGAATGTCAAGAATTTTGAGCCTTGTTCCCATAATCATCTTGAACATCTGAGACCTGTAGCTGTTTCTCCTTGTGCAGTGAGCAGTGCTCACGGAGAATGACACAAGTACAGGTTCCTACTCTTCAAGGACTTCACATCTGCCTTCTTCCTCTCCTCCCCCCACGAAGCAGTGGACAGAGGTTCCTGGGAAGCAGGAAACTGGGATTCGGGTTCTGGCTTTGCCAAAATACATTGTGTGTCCTCGGGCAAACCCCTCGCCTCCTTCAGCCTCGTTTTCATTTTCTCCAAAATCAAGGATTAGACTTGCTTCTTGGCTTCAACTCCCCCCATTCCCTCCCGCCGTCCTCCCCACCCCCACCTGCAGCCTCCTGCTAGCTTTTCTGCAGGGTGTGATTCTTAGCTGCAGAGGCCCTGGGGTATGGTTTCCTTTCTTGCCGGGAGGGAGAGAAGCAAGATTATTTTTTTAATTACGCAGCTAAGATTAGGCAGCAATCTACATTTTAAAGTGTTATTAATAAGAGTCTAAAAGTGTGCGAAGAAGCTTGGGAGTTGGAATGTGAAATGAGTTGGGAAACATCTGCAGAGGCACCGGCCTCAATCAGGGATGTTTTTTCTCTGGGTGCCAAGTGACTGCTAGGTGTGACTGGCAGCCTGATGTGCCGCTGGGCTCCTGGAGGAGCAGGAAGCCCAAGCACTGGGCCAGAGCAGGGGCCAGAGCCCCTCAGGTCAGGGGCTCACGGTCCAGCCTCTCATGATGGTTCTTTGCAAACTGGCTTTAGAGAAAGAGTGATAGTCATGATATTTCCAGCACCTCTATTTAGAGTTTATAAAGTGCTTTCATGTTTATTGTCTCCCTTTTCATCATAGTCCTGAGAGGTAGTTAGAACAAGTCTCACTGTCCCTTCAGTAGTCGGGTGAGGGCTCTTCAATTTAAGTTTCTTCCTTTAAGAAACGTGGTGTGCTATAGACAAAAAGCCCTGGACAGGAAGTGGGGAGCTGGGCACCTGTCCTGGGCCTCCACCTCCCTCCCCAGCTCTTCCTGTCTCCTTTTCCTACTTTGTCTTTATAGCACTAGAAGTCGTTTGCCAGGGGATATGTTTTATGTGATTTTTGTCCATTGTCTGTCTTCCCCCTGCTAGAATGTAAGCTTCGCCAAGGAAGGGAGTTTTGTCTGTTTCATTCGCTGTTGTGGCCCCTGGCACCTGGGACAGCACCTGGCCTATAGAAAGTACTCAGTAACTATTTGTTGAATATTGAGAGTGCCTGGCTCTGTTTCGGAGTCGTCTGTGTGAAGAGTCATTTGTTTTCCTTAGTTTTGTATTCTCTTTGGGTAGTTGGAGGGGATGGTCTCTGACATCCTTGGTGGCACATAAAAATTTGTGGTAAGAGCAATGCCTGTGACTCTTTTTCCTTCCAGCAAACACTGAGCACCTGCTCTGGGTCAGGCCCTATGCTAGGTGCTGTGAGGAATACAGACAACATAAGGAAGGATCACTGTTCTCTACCCCTCAGTGGATATGATGGTTAATTTTATGTGTCACCTTGACTGGGCCACGGGTGCCCAGATATTTAGTAAATGTTGTTCTGCGTGTTTCTGTGAGGGTGTTTTTGGAGATTAACATTTACATCAGTAGACTGAGTAAAGCAGATTGCCCTCCCTAATGTGGGTGCGCCCCATTCAATCAGTTGAAGACCTGAATAGAACAAAAGCTGACCCTTTTCTGAGTAAGAGAGGATTCTCCTGCCTGACAGCATTTGAACTTGGACATCGGCTCTGCAGGTTTTGGACTTGCCAGCCTCCATAATCATGTGAGCCAATTCCTTATAATAAATCTTGCTCTATAGAACCTACTGGTTCTGTTTCTCTGGAGAACCTTGACTAAGACAGTGGGCAACGTAAGACATGTCATCAAATGAGCTTATATTTGGTGGCATAGAATAGTAGTTAGAACAGGGGTACAAGCACCATGCCAGTGGCTCCTAAGGAACGGACGGCCTATTCTGACTAGGGGATAATAGAATACTTCAGGGAGGCAGTGGCTTTTGAGCCAGGCCCCGAGGATGAGAAGGAATTCTGTGGGTGGAACAAGCAGGCCGACCAGCAGTGCAGGCTGGGGCACAGCACAACCCTGAGGCCTGGGAGGGAGGAAGTGGAGCAGGCCCTTGGCAAAGGGGCAGTCACCCAGCGCTAAGAGAACCGAGGTGCTTGGAGGGAGGGGCTTGTGGAGGGCGAGGGAGCCAAATACACAAACAATCTAGGACCAGGGCTTCCTGAGATGCCCTCCCCAGGTTTGAAGAAGAAGCCAGTCCTCCCTGCTTTTGTCTGGGAAGCCCCCATCCTGCGTGATACAGACAGTCCTACAGCTGGTCCAGGGGCTCCTCAGGTGCAGTCTGCCTGGACTTCTCTCGCCAGTGCCCCTGATTTGACAGCTAATAAAGTGAGTGGTGAAAATGGAGCAGCCGTGTGGAGTGCCTGGCACGTCTTAGGACTCTGATCTTTGCTGTATAGGCCGAGGGTGATGCTCCCTTAGTGATCTGGCCGGGCTGTCTTTGTGCCCCTAGCCCACACAGGTGTCCCTGTGACTCTGAACAACCTCCAGAAGTCCTTGGGACTGTCCACTTTTAAAGAGGCAGTGTGGGCCAATGGAAAGTGGAGCTGGGGTCACACGGACTGGTGGGCCCCCTGCAGGGCAGTGACTGGGGGCACCGACTGGGGGCAGCTGGAGGCTCTGAGCTTGAGACTTTACCTCCCTCTATGCTTCAGTTTCCTCCCCTGTAATGTGAGGATTATAATAATGCCTTCTCACGGGGTGTTTTTGTGGACTAAACGGGACAATCCATGTAAAGAGTTTGGCATGAAGTAAGTGCTCTCAAAACATTAGTTATTGTTATTATCATCATCATTATTGCAGCTTTGCCACTTCCAAGCTGTGTGATCTTGAGCAGGTCATTTAACCTCTGTGACCTGTTTCTTTTTCTGTAAAATGGAATTCACACTAATCATTCAGTGTTGATTAAATTATATAACTTCATGGCAGTGCCTAAAATAGAGTTTTACACAGAGTCGACTCTCAATAAATAATTCTCCCCAGGCCCTTATGTTTTTATTCAATCTCTTTGCAGGCTGCTTCTTCTCTTCTTTTTAGTTGGACATCTCATGTTTGGAAATTTTATTCCTGTATTAACTTAAAAAAATTCCAGACCTTTTGTTATGTGATATTATTCATGATACAACTTTGGAGACTTGGGAAATTTTACAAAAACAAACAAACAAACAAGATATACAGCCAAGTTCCCAAATTTTAAAATTGGTAACCATAACATTGTAAAGCAACTGTACTTCAGTTAAAAAAAAAGCATATATATGTAAAACTGAGTCACTTTGCTGTACAGCAGAGATTGGCACAGCATTGTAAATCAACTAGACTTCAATAAAAATTGTTAATCATATTAGTGATCTTTGATATTAGAGTGGATGTTTTATTCAAGGACACTGGTCAGACTAAATATTCAAAAGGTGCCAAGAAAATTAACTTGTACACCACTCATTTTGACCCTGAGGATTTTTAGACATCATTATTAAAGTTTAGACCAAGAAGGTGTCTCAGAGGTCATCGATCCCAGTCCTCTTGTTGTATGGATGGGAAAAATAGGGCCCCTGGAGGGAAGGGATGTGTTCAAGATCACGTAGCCTTGGAGAGAAGCCAGGATTAGGATCCAGGTCTTCTGAGCCTCTGGTTAAAGCTTCTTATCTTCTCCAGCTCACCTTGCTTCATCTCTTTTCCGTTGCTCTCTTCCACTCTCTTCCTTTTTACCCCCTGGTTTAAATTTATTTGTGTTGTGTGATGCGATGTGCCATATACTATGCTTGTATCTTACAAAAATCCCCAAATCCAATGGTGAGGGCTTCAGTGTTCTTCCTCTTCTTTATCAGTAAGATAAAGATGATGACTCAACTAAGACTTACCTAACATGTCGGTAGTTGGCAGCTGGCAGAGAAGATTTGACAAATTGGTAGAAATTGGGGGTGGAACGATGGAAATCCTTGGTAAGGCCGTGGTGTTCAGTTTGGGAGTATAGTAGTAATAGTGGCTAACATTTACTATTATGTGTCATGCACTATATGAAAAAGTATCCTTGCAGCAGCCCTACAAGGAAGGTGTTATTTTTCCATTTTTCAGACGTTGAGTAATTTGCTTAAGATTATGGAGCCAGCAAATGATAAAGTTTAGTAGTTGGGAGTACGAAGTAGGTAGGAAGAGATGGTTACATTGTTCATTTGTTCATTCCAGCAACAAATACTTTATTGAGCATCTACTCTGTGGTGGGCATTTTTCTAGGATACAGGGATGGGCAGAAACAGTCCCTGCTATCACAGAGCTGATTCTCTGGAGGACGAGACAGACTTTAATCAACAGTCCTCCTAATGAGCATACAGTTATAAACTGAGACAAGTTCTCCCAAGATGAGGAACATGGTTCTCTGAGATTGTCGCACAGAAGAGTCTGATCTGGGTTGAGGACTGAGCAGAGTTGAAGAGTGAATGAATACAAGTTGACTAGGTGAATGGGCTCAGGGGTAGAGGAGACAGCGGGGGCGGAGGGAAGGGGTGTGGAAGCCTCGAGGAAGAGCAGGATAGCACATCTGCGTGGGGGAAGCAGCCTGGTGTGCCTGTGTCCGGCCCCTGTCCTCTGAGCTCTCCCCTCTCCTCCTCCTTGCACGGGAAGACTAAGCTTGGTGACTCTCGGGCCGTTAGTTCGGTGTTCGAAGTTCTTGGTTTTTATCAAGTGCCTTTTTATAAAGCCTCTGTCCACATGGCACAACAAAGGATGGGTTATAGAAATGAGGTTCTTACACTCCAAGGACTTAGAATTACTAACCCAGAGAGTAACAAGTGTTTGTAAACGGATACATTATATAATAAATATAACTCATAGGTGCAGAGAGGCCTCCTCGTGTGTGTGTGTGTGTGTGTGTGTGTGTGTGTGTGTGTGTGTGTGTGTGTACTCCAGAAGCATTTGAGGTGGGAGGGACTAAAGAGGTTGCGTGGCCTTTTTTCTGCCTGACCCGTGGGATTCTTTTTACAACATCTACCTCTATTTGCTATAGCTCCATTTTGATATCTTCAATGGCATTCTGTTTCCTTCTGGGACAGATTATGTTAGGAAAATATGGATGTTCCTTATATCACACTGTAATCTATCTTCTTATCACCTTCAGGACCCCTTTTCCCAGAACAGCGTAGAAATACCTCTTCCCCTGAGGATCCAGATACTGCTGAAGCAGCTTCTCACTGTGCCCGTTGCTGTGGCTGCAGCACCTGCCCCTACCAGCATCCTGGGCAGCCCTCTGGCTGGTGAAGGAAGCTGGCTCCCCGACCATTCCCCATCCACCCCCACTTTTGTGTCTTCTCTGATCCCAGAGCACCCAGGGCTTTGCACCTCATTTTCTTTCTCCTCATTCACTCCCCCTTTATTTGTATTTGACTGTTTGATAAGATGTTTGCACAGGGCCCCAAGTGATTTAAATCATTTGGTAACGCATGACTCCTGTCAATGGAACCCCTGATCTAGCACCCTCTGCGCCTTTTTATATTTTAATGGCACACCCCCACCTTCCCACTAACCTTGAAATCCAGAAATCTCAGAGTGCTGTGTATCTCCTCCCGTTCCCTTTCTCTTACGTCAAATGGGGTGCCAAGCCTTGCAAATTCTTACCCCCCTGCAACAACTTCAACCTTGGCTTTAGCTGATGCCTCTTAGGCTTGTGACACTGTAGTGGCTTCCTGCCTTCCTTCCCTTTTCACTTACTCCTGTGACTTTGCTTGTCCCCTCTCCCACTCCTAGAACCTTCTCCCTGTCAGTAAGATGGGGCTGGTAAGAATACCTGTCTCACGGGGTTGTTGGGAGGGGTAAACAGAATACTGCATAGAGAAAGCTTAGAACAGTATATAGAGAGTTCCTACAACAGAATGCTTAGGCACATAGTAGTGCTGGGGAGGGAAGTGGTAGGTGTGAGTAGTATTATTACTGGCCCCCTGCAATCCTTTGCCAAGTGTACCATCCCCCAAACACTCATTTCATCAGGCCCCACCCCTGCCCAAAAGTTTGCAGTCTCCCCATGGTCTATGTAGCAGTAGTTCCTAAAGTGAGCATGCAAGATGAATTGCCAGGGTGTGGGAAGAGAAAATTCTGACTTCTTTTATGTTTTTATCTCATTGTTTTAAATTTTCTACTTTTGGAGTGTGTTTTCACTATATAGTTTTGAATAAAGGTACCTTTATAATTCCCATATGTGTATAATGTAAGTGTATACTTTAATAAATAAATGAATATACATGTATTAGAGGTATGTTAAAAATATTTTGCTGATAAGGGAGTGCAAGCAAACGAGTCTGGAAGGTGAGGTCCAGACCGTGAGCCTGGCATTGCCCTGAAGTGGCCCCAGCCTGGCAGCCCCGACTCACCTCCGCCGCCCTGCCTCGTGACCCTCCCTCTCTCCACCTGCCCCACCTTGTGCCTTTGGATTTCTGTCGTTGCTTATCCCCTCTCCCCACTCCTGGAACGTTCTCCCTGATCTTCCCATTTTCTTTTCCTTTCCAGAAGTTCACCTTAACGCCACTTGTTCCATCAAGCCTGCCGGGGCAATTCCAGCTTGGAATGCTCCCTCCAAGCTCCCTAGACAGTCTTTGTCAATACCACTCATCTGGCCCCGTTGTTTTCTCCATTGCGTTGGGACCCTTGGCCATGTATATTTCTTGGCTCCCTAGTTATTCTGTTAATTTTCGCATGCGTATGCCTTTAAATTATATTTTACTTGCTGACTTTATTTTGAGCTGTTTGTCATTTCTCCCATTTATCTGGAGACACATACCTATACTCGTTGGATGGCATTAATGTATCTATTTTTTGGCACAGTAATATATAATTATTATTTAATCTAAGGTAGATTCATTTGTCATACATTTGGGATCTGAATGTCCTTGGATTTGCCAGCTTGCTTCAGCTCGAGGCAGACATTTATCTACAGTGCATTAATGAACATCTTTTGTATGTGGATTCATTGTTTTCTTTTGCTCCAGGTGACCTAAAAATCGTAATCCTTGTGTTTAATGCCTTTATTTCACTGCTTATAGTTCTGAGGTCTGCATGGTCTCTTGGGAAGGAGGCCATTCTAGTGAAGAAAGCTGGATGGTACACAGAACATATCCATTTAATCTGAGTTTCCCCCCCTCCTCAAACACTGTCAGAATGGCTGTTTCATCAGCCAGGTTTCATCAGTTTGTGACAGCAGCTGTACAATCATTGGATCTGCCATTGGTCTTGGAATCAGAAGACAGAGGATTTATAATTTGCTTTTACCACTGGCTGGGTTTTTCTGGACTTGATCAAGTCACTTAACCTCTCAAATCTCCTCTGTAAAATAAGCTTAATAATCTATACTTCACAGAATTTTTATGAGGATTAATTGAGATATTGTCTGTTAATGTGCTGAGCTCCTGGGAGGTGGTCAATAAATGTCTGTTTAAAGGAAAAAGAAAAGAGCCTCCTCTGTCCCTGTGAGCCTTCTGATGCAGAGTATATTTTGGGGAGAAGCAGACAGACAGCTTCAGGGAGTGTACCTACCTGACTGCACAAACTTAGGTCGGAACCCAAAGGCTGGCCATCCAGTCAGCCTGGTTGTCTGTAATAAAATGTCTGTGGCCTCCCCAGGGAGCATGAAGATTAATTAGTTCATCTTTGTAAAGTGCTTTGAAGGTGAAAAGTGCTACATAAGTGGAATGGTTGAATTGTTATTGGAAATGTAATCATGGTAGCACCATATTCTGGCAGTCTTGCCTGTCTTGGACATCAATAATCAATAGCAGAGGAGGTTCTAAGATGTTTTACTTGATAAGAAATGACTCACGGTGGGGTTTGTGATAACATAATTCTTTCTGTAGTCTTGCAGTTAGCAACTTGCCAGTTCTTCTCAGCAGAGGAATGCTAGGATCCTTTAAGAAGTAACAGTCTCATCCTCTGGCTTCTTGGGAATCTCTCTGCTAAGGCAGTCTGGTTGTAAATCCCAGCCAGCTCAAGCAGAGGGACAGTTTGCCAGCTTGGGATGCTTTGTGGGTCCTGGGCACATGAGCTTTTTTGGGGGCTAATCCTACAGAAGTGAAGCAAGTGTGTTTATGCAGTGATTTGGGCCAGTGTGATTAACCAATACAGAGTGGTACCATGAGCTAGTAGAAGGAGTGTGGCTTAACTGTGTGACCCTGGGCTGGTCACTCCTTTGAACCTTAATTTTCCCACCTGTTAAGTGGGATCCTAGTAGTTGATGAGTACAGTAGTAAAGGTAGATCAGAGGAGGGAGGGTTTCACCCGTTCTGTGGAGAATTAAGAAGTCAAGAAAGGTTTTGCAAAACTGGTGGTCCATGAGCTGGACTCTGAAGGTTGAGCCATAGTTTATCAAATGAATGATGTAAGGAAAGGGCATCCATGGCAAAAGGAATAGCACTTGTGAGGCCATGAAATAACACATCTGAATGGACCCTCTCCCTGTTCTTGTAATATATATGGTACCCCATGGGTTGCACAGACTTTGTTCCCTCTTCGAGGAAGCCTGGAAGAACTTCTTGGTGTCTATTTTGGTGTCCGGGAGCAGATTGATCCTGAGAACTGTATCCCTGCAGAGCCCTGTACCCCTTCAAAATTCTGACATTTCCCCTATGAGTCTCTGGTTGTTTTTTAACTGACACTATAAACCATATGTTGAATGTGGGACCAGATGAAGCTTTGATACTAAACACAGAGTATGTAGTAGATTTGTCTAGAATTTAATATGCATTACTTGGTGTTTTGTCTCTTAAGCAAAGTTTCCCTTTGTTAAAATAAACATGTATAAAGAATTTATACAGCGCACATGGTTATGCATATTTATTGCAGAGAATCTGTTAATAATCTATGCCTCATCAGATTTTGCATTTCTGTTGAAATAACAAACGTGGCACTTGGTACAGCTGAATAAGTTTGGTGAATTCTCTCTTATCTGGGAGAAAAAAGGCCATTTCTTTTTTTCAAACTTCATTTTCTTCATTCGTCTTTAGCACTGGCCAGCTTCCCAGATGGTGCATCTGGGGGACTGAATGCTTTTCTGGCTGTAAATGATTTTGTCTTTTTTTTTCCTTCTCTCACTCCCTTCCCTCTAGCACACATAGGCACTCACCTTGGGACTATTAGAATTGCTCCTGTGGGTAAGAGCATAGACTCTGAAAGGTCCTCGATGTTACGTGGAGGGAAAAACACATGAAACTGGCCATTAATTGAGCTCAGAGTAAGGCCCTGAGAGACTGTGGCCTGGGGCAAGTCCGGAGCCTGGGGAACCTCAAGGTGGCTGACAGAGGGCTCTGGATTGGGTGAGAGGGAGGGGAGCCTGAGAACAGACATCCTCTGTCCCTGCAAAGTACAAGGAGGGTGTGGGGGAGGGGAGAGGGTGCATAGGCCATACAGTGCCCTTGAGGTGTTCTCTGTGGCCATGTCCATATCTGCTAAAATGCAGGAACCCAAGCCGTAGAAGTAGCCTCTGTTGGAATCCAACTTTGGCACTCAGCCCTTGTTTGATCTTGGTTAAGTCATACATCTCACCTCTCTGAACTTCAGTTCCCACATCTATAAACACGTGAATATGCACACTTTCTTTACAGGAAGGTCGGAAGGCTCCTGCTACATAGTAGTTGGTACCAAAATTAATGATCATACTTTCTCTTGTAATTCTTCGCTTACCCATGAGAGCACAGCTGTGGAATATAGCCTTAATTCAAATAATTTTTTTTTCTTTTTTTAGAAACTGGCAAGGTGTTTACCTGGGGCCGAGCAGACTACGGTCAACTGGGGAGGACATTGGAGTCTCATGAAGGCTGGAAACCAAAGAAGCAGGATCCATCCGTCCGCTGCTCCAGGCCATCAAAGAGCACACCTTCCTCTCTGCATTGCTTAACGGGAGCAACTGAGGTAGGAAGTGACCTCTTTCCGCAGAGGTGATGCATTTCTTTTCCTTATCTTTCAGGGGAGCATTCACTGAGAGCCTACCTGTGTGCTTATAGTTTAGGCCTTATGGTGGGTTCCATGCAGAAGCCTGAAGGGGTCCTTGCTTCAAGTTGCTCGGGTTTAATATGGTAGAAAAGGCAGTTACCTGGATACCTGTGCCGCAGGGCAGACCGTGTGTGACTCCTTCAAAGGTTCCAGGGGCTCTGGATCCACTTCAGAGAGTGAGAGATGAGTTCAGGGTACAGGACTGGGTTCGGCTTTGTGGAGGACACGGCTTTGAGCTGTGCCTTGGAGGATGGGGAGACTTGAGCAGGCACTGTGAGAGAGAGGAGGACTTTCCAGTGGGCACAGCAGCTGGAGCAAAGTCACGGGAGTGGGAAAGGGAAGAAAGTGTTTGGGGAGCACTGGTAGTTCTGTCTGGCTGGAGCACGGTGTGTCTGTGGGGCTGAATATGAAGTAATATCAGAAGGTTGGAACCTGATCAGAGGGGCCGTTAATACTAAGCTGAGTATTTTGCTCTTCCGTTTATACTTCCCAGTGTAGAAAACATGGTAGTTCAGTTGTTTATTCAAGCCCCTTTAGTTCCCTGAAATGTCTTGAATTTCTGTATTTAAGGCAGGAGTCTTAATTTCTCCAGGGTATGTGTTTCTGTTACTAAATTTTACTTTACTGCTGTCCTTAAAAAAAAAAAGAAAAAGAAAGGGCTAGGTTTTTGAGAAGAATGGGGATGACCACTCAGGAAATGTGTCTCTGAACCCAAGTTGGCTTACTGAAGGAATTCAGTCTTCATTCGGTCTGTCAAAAAAAAATTAGAGCTTCCCTGGTGGCGCAGTGGTTGAGAGTCCGCCTGCCGATGCAGGGAACACGGGTTCATGCCCCGGTCCGGGAAGATCCCACATGCCGCGGAGCGGCTGGGCCCGTGAGCCATGGCCGCTGGGCCTGCGCGTCTGGAGCCTGTGCTCCGCAATGGGAGAGGCCACAACAGTGAGAGGCCCGCGTACCGCAAAAAAAAAAAAAAAAAAAAAAAAAATTAATAAACTAGTGAGACTTCTGTAATTAGCATCAGACTAATTACAACCCTCTCCATACCTAGAGGGCTTCCCTTCCCCTGGGGCCTGCCTGGCCTCCTCCTTCCGGGTATGTAGGACGGTTCTCAATTTCTGCCTTACATCCCAGCCCTGGTCCTCCTGGGCCTTTCCTTGGTGCTGGGTTGAGTCTGTCAGTCTGTCTGTCTCTTTTTCTTTAATTGTAAAGGCACTGAACAACACCACAAGGACAATTTAGACATGGTAATACTAGTAATAAAACCACCCATAATCTTACCACCCTAACACAACTATGTTCCTTTTCTGCGTATACACATGTACATACTTTGCAAAGTTATAGTGGTGGCATTTATAATGTTTTCTATTCAGTGGTAATTTATTTTATCACAAATGCTTTGCTTTGTTTTGTCTTGGTCTTTAAAGCTCATTTAAAATGGCTGTATAATATATGATTTGAAGATTCTTGGATTTTCCAAGTCATTCTGTGAATGTTGGACATTTAGATCATTTCCCTTTTTTTTGGTCACTATAGTGAACTCTGCAGTGAATACCCTGTTGAACTGTTTCTTTAAGGCAGAATCTTGGGAATGAAATTGCAGGGGCAAAGGCCATGAGCATCTTCATGGCTTTTGCTGTATTTCTCTAGATTCTGTTGGAAAGAAGTTGACTCCAGTGAAAGAGGGAATGCAGTACTTAAGCTAGTACCGTCTGCTTAGTGAGGGAAGGTGCTGAGAGCTTGATACATGGTGCTTTAGACTCTTTAGCTTTCCTTCTCTTTCCCAGAATACTTAAGACTTTGTGGTCAGGTAGCACAGCAGAGGCATAGAGGCTTCATGGGTTTTTCTGAGTCTCTGGTTTTATTGGTAAGATGAGGGTAATAATACCTACCACAGAAGGTCATCGATGAGGATTACATGCCAAGTTCTTGGCACTCTCCAGGCACTCAGTAACTCTTGGGTCCTTTCTCTTCTTCCCTTTGGAACCTTTGAATGCTGTGTGGTGGCCACGCTGTGCAGCGCTGTAACAGACATGGCCAGTGTAAGCATATAGCCAAAGAGCCTCACACTGATGTGACTTAAATTATTTAGCAGGACAATGTGAGGAGGACATTGGCAGGACAATGTGAGGAGTCGGCTTGAGCCCCGAGCCCTATGGCAGCTTCATTTTCGTGCTCCCCTCCATCTGTGCTCTGGTCTCTGGGGAGCTGGTGCTCATGTGTGTTCTCACTGGTCTCACTGCAGGTTCAGACCCCAGGCTGTCTCCTGCTGGTAGATTGGGTCTGGGAATTCTCTCTGCTGTTCATGTCCCGGTCTGGCCTGTCAGGCATCTATTTGCTGGAGGGCCAGAGCTATAAGCTGCTAGGGGTGCGTTCACCTTGGAAAAGACAAGAGCTGTGCTAAACTGTGTGATACCCTGGCAGGAGCTTGGCCAGGGAGGTGCACAGACACCTGGGGAGACAGGAACAGCCTTGGACTAAACTGGTAACCTGACCTTCAAGGACCTGAGTGTCCCATAGCTGGCCAGTTACCTTCTTCTATATCCAGGGATAAGCAGAGGGAGGAGTGAGCTGTCTGGGCTGAGGCCTCAGGTAGGATGTCTGCCCAGAAGGGTCCAGAGAGACAGCCAAGTGGGAGGGGAAAGCACAGGTAGACAGAGCTGGACTGTGGTATGACCAGCCCTTCCCATGAACAAAAGAAAGAAAATAAACACAATGTTACCTGGTGGTTATTATGGTCCAGGCAGCATGCTAAATGCTTTACATATATTCTTTCCTTTTCACAATAAACTTGGGCACAGGTGTTATAATCACTGCTTTAAGAATAAGGAGACTAATGGGTAAGTCACTGGCCTTGGATCACATAGTAGGTAAACAGTGGGGCTGGGGCTTGGACTTGAGGAACTTGAAGCTCACATACTTTCTGTATGGATGAAGTAACGGTGCATATGTACCCTCACCTGCACGAAAGTTCCGGGACTCAGGGTCTCTGATTCCCTGAGAGTCTCAGTTCTTTTCTTCTGAGCCATGTCTCATCTCTAGCCTGAGAAAGACTGAGATTTTAAACCAGACGGGCCTTTGTTCAATGTTCTTACAGTGCTAAAGACTGAAGATTGTATGTTTTGTGCACTGTCAGCTTTGCCTTAGGTACTGGCCCTCTCTAGCCCCTCTTGGAAAATTCCAGGGAGAGCACCGTGGTTGGGATTACCCCCATGCGCATGTCAGGGCAGGGTGCGTGTGAACGCACTGTTCGTTTGCTCTCTGACAGCAAACATACACACCAGCAGCTTTTTGCTTTCCAAGCTCCTGGTGGGGTGCTCCCTGGCCATTTCCTGTGGAACATTGGCTCCGAAGTCCACTCAAAGGTGGAAGCCTGCACTTCACAGGAGGAAGTGCCTGTACTCACTTAGTGGGTACAGTGGGGCTCCCCTAAGATTCTGAAGCAGCTATAGCAGGGTATCTGGTGTGTTAGTGGGACCATCAGGAGGTCAACAGCCTCTGGGGGACAAGGTCTGGATTGGGGGTCAGAAGGCCTGGGTTCTAGCCATGGTTCTGTCCTGACTGGGTGAACTTGGGCAAGCCCCTTTCCTCCTTACCCTTAGTTCCCCGATACGTAGCTTGAGGTTGTTAGACCAGGCGTTTCCTATAAAGTTTCTCATAGATCTAAGAGTCCCTTCCATCTCTGATTCTTATTTTATGGAAACGATCACTACTTACATTTGTAATGACTCCTGCCTCTAGAGTCCCTTGGTGTCATAGCCAAGATCACTCAACCCCAAGCTGCTGGCTCAACTTTGGCAGACCTGGGAATGTTAACTAATCTAGAAGTTCCAGACTTCAGTACCGCTTGAGCCTTGCTCTGCCTCTTCGCCTTGGCTCTGTTCTCTGCCCTTGTTCCTTGTCCCTAGGGCTTCCTGTTCCATCTTAGGTCACTGGGACTTAGTATGATGCTCCCACCTGGCCCTCCCAGGACTTGCAGTTTGGCTTTGACTCCCGTCCCTGTGGCTGTGACCTTATTGCCGGGAACAGGCAGACCTTGGTGACTCTACCTTCCTGGATTCTCCTTCCGCCACCCCCTCCACTGGCTCTGTGCCGGCTGTCCCACCTGTGTGCATGTCTCCTGGGTTTACCCCCTTCTTGGCTTTGGGTTCTTGTCCATTCCTTGTCAACCCAGTGAACATTGGATGACACTTACCATACACTTGCTTTGACCACACAGTGGTGGTGGGTGGGGAAGTGGATACAAAGATAAAGAATAATCTTTGCCCTCAAAGAACTTCCACGTATGTAAATAAATTCCTTACCCTGTAGAGTGAAAAGTGCTGTTAGAGGTGTGTACGAAAGGCTAAGGGAGCAGTGAAGGTGGAATAATTTATTCTGAAGACACTAACAAAAAGAAGTGTTTGGACTAGGTTCTTAAAAATGAGTAGGAGTTTAACAAAGGGAGAAGGACATTCCAGGCAGAGGGGACAACACGAGCTAAGGCTGTGAATCTGGATCTGCTTTTAGCTCCTGGTACAGTCGGGATGCCTGTCCCTTCCAGTGGTCCAGCCTAGTTTTGTAGTCTGACTGCCTGTTTCACCTACCCCATCACTGCCATCCATCCTTCTGATAGGAGTATGTCTAAAGGAAAATAACTCTTGCATACGTTATCTCTTTTGATCCCAGGGTGATGCTGTGAAATAGGCCAGAATAGGAATGATTACCCTTATTTTATAATTGAGGAAACTGAGGCCCAGAGAGGCTAGCTGGGAATTAGGAGAAGACCTGAGACAAAGAGCCTTCCCGGTGTTTCTGAGAACCTTGCTCTGGGCTCAGTCTGCAGCCATGGTCCTGAGTCATGTTCCTGGTTTGAATTCTGCCCAAGTTTGGTTGAGGAGCACCAAATCCCAGGCAGGGAGCTCAGTGCACACGTGCACGTGTGTGCATACACGCAGCCATTGGAGCAACAGCAGGAAACGTGGAAATAAACTAGAGTCGAACCAGGGATTGGGTAATTGTCAAGCCCAAATGCCACCAGCCCTCATTTTGCTGCAGGACTAAAACTGTTTGTTGGAGAATCAGCCTGTGCACAGGGTCTAAGTGAAATCTGTCAGAATGAGTGGGAAAGAAGCTATTTTTAGTTTGCAGAGTCACTCACTCCGCTGTGTTAGCTGAGGTTTGAGCCAGTCCCCTACGCTTTCCACAGTGTTATTTCTGAAGGAGAAATACCACTGGAATGCTGTGTAAAACACATTAATGAACCTGGAAGTTTCCAGGGTGTCTTTGTCCTGCAGCTCCCTCGGAAGGCTGCCTTTCCTGAATGACCTTCCTCCTTTCCTATATTTAATGCATTTCTAATTTTAAGTTTGTGTCAAGACTGTGGGACTTCAGTGCCCTAAATAACACAAAAATCTACCACCAGCGATCAGCTGAGTCCGGAGGGCTCTGACAGATGAACACAACCTGAAAAAGCCTCCCCAAGTAGCTCTCTGGTAAGTATCCGCAGCATCATCGCTCTTCTCAGAGGGGCAGTAGGTCGCTCTTCTCAGAGGGGCAGTAGGTCTCTGAGACCATGGCAGCCAGGCTGCCCAAACCTTCCAGGTGTAGTGGTTTCAGAGGCCTCCTCAAATGGGGTGGCAGTGTTCATCCAAACACGGTTTTGCTGGAGATTAGAGAAGCTAGCACATCTGTGCTGTAGCTGCTGACCTAACGGGGAGAAAAACACAAAACAAACCTCAAAGCAGGGGACTGGATTTGTCCGTGTGAACACTCAGGAGAGAGAAAGAGCCACCAGCCAGGGCTGTTTTGTTTGAAAGAGATGGTAAAGCATCTGATACAGAAGCATTTATTTACTACCTGCTGTTTTCTTTTATTTGTATTTATCATCTCTTCTCACTGAAATATAATATCCAGGAGGGCACGGGCCCTCGTCATCTTGTTCAAAGCTGTGTTCCCAGTGTCTGGAATAGCTCCCGGCACCTCATAGGTGCTTAGTGGATGTTTACTGACTGAGCACATGAGAAGGAGGTGGTCTCAGAGGGTGAGATCCTTTACAGCTCCTCTTCTCTCTCTCTGTCGCTGTAGTCTGTGCCTCTCAATCCCAGACCAGTTCCGGAATAGGCATTTCCATGTTCTCAGGCATTTGGGCATCAAATGTCATGCAGAGCCAGAGGACAGGCACCGACGCTGCAATGTGCCTGAACAACCCGGAAGTTTCTTACGAAGTCTGTTGATGGTGAGGCTTCTAGTCCTTTAGTGCTTTCCAATTTACCAAGTGCTTTCACGCCTATTCATCTTCACTTTTTCTTCTTTTATCTGGAAAATGCTTATGTGTGCCCGTCTGTCCGAGCACGACATTCGCCGAATGTGGGGAGCAGAGAAGAGTGGGACGGATCCTGTCTTAGGAGCTTGTGAGCTGGTGGCAGAACTAAGATAAGTTCATTGCAGGACAAGCAGAATGTGACAGAGGCTGTGAGAGAGTCTGACATTGAAACCATGTTGATCCCATCCCTTCCCCTATCCTTGGGGACCTTTTCTTTCTTGCACTTTTAGTCCCTATGGTTCTGTTGGACTCTGCAGGGTTGGGCTCAGGGCGGTTGCGGTGGAGGTGGTGACTGGAAAGCCTTCCTGAGTTGGAAGCTTTGACATTAAATTAGTTCTCAAGGGAGCTAATGTGAAGTAACAAGGCAATCTTGGCAAGAACTTGCATTGAGAGGAAAGCAGAGGAAGAGCAGCCAGATAGAGACTGAGTATTGACAAGAGAGGGAGAAAGCAAGCCAGGAACTGCAGTGTCGCAGAAGCCAAGGGGATTTCAGCAGGGAGGTCAGGGAGCTTGGAGACTGAGACAAGACCACTGGCCTTGGTGTTGCGGAGGGGTGGTGACGCTTCTGAGAGCAGCTTCGAAGGACATGGGGTGAATGAAAGGGTGAGGAGAAATACAGGCTGCAGGTGCAAACAACAGAATCGAGAGATTCGGTGGTCAAAGGAGGATGGGGACGAGCTCAGGAACTCGAAAGGAGAGCTTGGTTCAAGTTAGTTTTGTAAGCTCGGGGAACCTGACGTGGGTCAGAAGGCTGAAAGCAAGGATTAGAGAGAGGGAAAGAAAGAGAGAGAAAGCTTCTGAGGACAGATGCAAGAGGGAGGCAGGATGGCTGGAGCAAGGCCTCCAAGGAGATGAGGAGAGGAGGGAAATCACCGTGAAGGGGTTAGTTCTGACAAGAAGGAAGGATCCTTTTCTTTCAGGACAGGAGTAAAGGGAAAAGGGGATATGGGAAGATGGAAGCTTCCAGGTGGAGAAGAGCAATTCTTTTATTGAAGTGTGTGTACCCTTTGTCGTCATGTTTTATGTTAGTTTTATTTATTTATTCAGTAAATGTTTACTGCATCCTACTGTGGGCAGCACCGTACAGTGTGCCAAGAATTCACAACAAAAAGACAGAGTTGCTGCCCAATGCTGGAATACCGTGTTTATTAGTAATACAGTACTTATTAACATGTCCGTCTCTAAATCAAACCTACAGTCTTTTGAAGGCCCACACTGTCTTATTTATCTTTGTATAATTAGGGCCAGGCTCGGTACAAAGTAAATGATCAGCAGAAGTGTGCTGAAACCGTGTGAGAGCGCCTGTTGGGTGGCTTAAATCTTCCTGCTTAGATTGAAAGACAGATTGTCTGCCTGCGTGTTGAGGTTACTGCAGGGAGGCCTCCATGGAGGGGCTAGTTTGCTTTACTCTGTAGTGGGTGCATCCAGCACAATCTGGTAACTGCCTGGAAACGGGAGAAGAAATATTCCATTACTGGCTCTGATCCCTGAGTGGTGGGTAGAGCAGATGTTGCTGCCCTTATTCTGTGGAGGTTCAAAGAGAAAGCTGTCATGAGCTTAAGGTTATATACCACATGGCAGAACGGGGACTTGAATCTGGCTCTCAGAGCCCTCCTTCTTCTCATAGCTAGCCCTGTGCACCAACAGCTTCCTCTCTGGACAGTTCTGATCAGAATGTGGCCCTGGCTTTGGCTATCGCTGCATGGTAGTTGGGTCTGACGGAGACCTGGTAGCACTCTCCAGACTCGTAATCTGGGTCACTGTCTTATGAGGAAAAGCAGCCAGGAAAGGACTGGTGTCAGTGAGGACTGGGACAGAGACATTAACTCATGATTGTGGTAAACCCTAGTGCTTGCTAGAGTTGGAGGTGTGATGGACAGAGGCTTGAATGTGGAGTGAGACCAGGGTTGGAATTTCTGCTCTGTCACCGACAACTCATATGACTTTGGGCCAGTCAAAACCTCTCCAAGCCTTAGTTTTCTCGTCTACAAAATGGGAGTAATAATATCTGCTTTACGTTGCCTACAGAGCTATTGAAAGATGCAAATAAGCTATAAAAGGGCTTTTATAAACTCTGAAGGTCTGTACAAAAGAGTTACTGTTGGGTTCATGACAAGTGAACCCCTCTATGCTTCAGACACAGGTTTTATTATAAGTCTGAATCAGAGCTGCTCTTCTGTCTTAATCACTTGAGATCTTAGGAGCTACAAAGAACTGTCCTGGATTTTGTGGTAAATACTTCTTAGAATCAGAACCAGTGAAAATATCGGAGGCCAGGTGCTTGGTAACCCACAGCCAATCTCCATGCAGGGCCGGGGAGGGTGAATTCCTGTCTTTTGAGGTAGCCATCAGCATCAACAGCAAGGATGTCTCCGGTGCTTCCTCTCAGCAGCAGAGGAAATTCATCAGCGCTGATTTAAACTCCAGTGACCTCGTGTGTCACCACCATGCTCTGCAGCATTACGACTGCCCCAGGCCATGCCCGGGGTCACCCTGGAGTTGACCAGCTGTCTTTTGTTGGCTTTGACCTTGAAAACAGGGCTGTCCCAGGGTGAAAGTAAATCATGCCAAGGTTTAGAGTGAAAACAGAAGCCAACAGAGGCTTCAGAGGAGGCTGCAGTGGTTTGATGAGAGAAATACAAAGTCTGTGAAGGCTGAGTGAGCTCTAAGTGAATCGATTGGCCAGGGCACTAAAACTACCTCCATCTACAACACTGTTCCTCTAGCTTGGACCCCCATTATCTATTGCCTAGTGACAGTTGAGAACCCCTTAGTTGAGAACCCCTTGTCTCTAGTTTGTGCACCTTCTAGGTGCCCCCACCCAGCTGCCAAAATGATGTACTAAAATATAAATCTGATCATATTATGCTCTTATTTTAAAAAAAAGATTTTAAAAAATATGGAGGGAGGTGGGAGAGGGATGGATTGGGAGTTTGGGATTAGCAGATGCAAACTGGTATGTATAAGATTGATAAACAGCAAGGTCCTACTGTATAGCACAGGAACTATATTCAGTACTCTATGATAAGCCATAATGGAAAAGAATATGAAAGAGAATGTATATATGTATAACTGAGTCACTTTGCTGTAAGCAGTAATTAACATTGTAAATCAACTATACTTCAATTGGAAAAAAAAGAAAATACAGGAAGCATTTATTCCCACAACAAACACTTATTGGAAAGGTACTATATGGAAGAAACTTAGCTGAGTCTTCTGGAAATAGAGGAGAATAAGACCCAACCTCTGCCCTCAAGAGGTAGGAGAAACACACAATCCCTAATCTCCACAGCTAGTTGTGCAAAGAATGCGGTTATTAGAGTGTGACTGTAGGCCTTGTTCACCACTGTGTCTCCATCACCTTAATTAGTGCCCAGCACACAGTAGGTACTCAACAAATAATTACCTTTGCTTTTTGGCCTCCCATCTAGGATGATGTCTATAATCTCGGGCTTGTCATAAAAAGCTCTTCTTGATACCGCCCCTGTCAATATCCAGCCTCACCTTCTACCAGTCTCTCCCTTGCACCTTGCAATACATCTGTGTCAAACCAACGAAATCGTCACGTTGTTTGATACTTCTGGGTCTTTGATTCTTCTGGTTCTTCTGCTTTCCTTTGCCCTTGGCTGCTTGGACAACTACTCCCCGCCACCACCCCCCCCCCAACAATGGATAACAAGGACGATGTCTTATATTCATCTCAGTATTCCTGCCATTCAGCCTAACAGACCTGCCTCTTCTTTCTTTCTCAGTTTTTCTTTGCTTGGTGCCGTTACCCCACTTCCTTGACTCTTGTTGGACTGCTGTCCCTGAAGCCCTTTTCCACCTTTCCTCAACCTCCCTTGTCCCTGAGACCTCTTGCAATTCCAGATCTGGCATTTGGTGGGCTGCTGGAGGCCTGGCTCCTTGGCTGTGATGAACCCTGGCCTTCCTTTTGCCTTTCTTAAATGCTTTCTCCCTCCCACACTGACCCCGTCCAGACAGCTGGACCTCTCTTCCAGTTCCACTAGCATAGGAACCCTACCCTGAGCAGAGCCTGGATTTTGCCAGTCTCATTGCCCGGGGCCTGGACTCTGTGTTCTGGACCCCTGGTCACTGTTCAGGACCTTGTTCTGAATTCCCCAGTAGAGTGCCAAGTGTTTGATTCCAAGGATTATTGCTGCTCAGAGCTTCCTGCTTGGAGGCCTTCTTTGATATTGGCAAGGGCCTGAATCAAGCCTCTCTCTGCCAGACCCCTTTGGGTACGTTATATTGAATGGCTGCCTTAGGAA
Organism: Tursiops truncatus; assembly: GCF_011762595.2. NCBI lineage: Eukaryota > Metazoa > Chordata > Mammalia > Artiodactyla > Delphinidae > Tursiops > Tursiops truncatus. Next base: position 70,598,633 of record NC_047041.1, on the reverse strand, counting down.
CCAAGCCTGTAGTCACCCCTCTTCCCCAAAGGTAATCCCATCCAGTTCCAGCCTCTTCTTGGCCTGCAGTGTCCTGAGCCTCTGAGGCCTTGGCTGGTAGGCACCCCACGAGGTAGATAAAGAGAAAACATTGCTCTTGTCACTTCCAAGGAAGCAAACCAGGCCATGCTTTTGGCATGTAACCTTCAGAACCCGAAGACCCCAGGCCGTTTGGTAGTGGGGCCACCAAATTATGACTAGAAGGAAGAAGTTAGTCTTTGTATGATTGTGTAATTCCCTTCTGTGATGTAGTGGTTCTCTCTGTGGGAACGCTGTCAGTGCTGGTGGCCACCTCCTGCATCTGCAGATTGCTCTTTGGATGAGAGCTGTTTTTACTGGATGCCTGGTGTCATCCAAGATGGGGGGTACTGGCTGTGGGTAGCAGAAATGGAAGGAATCAGAGATGTGAAAATAGCAGCTGCTATGACAATCAATCAACAGTGAAGCTTCTGGCTTTTCAGAGGGGCCAGAAATGTAAGGAGAAAGGAAAGCAGGAGGCAGCGTGGGAGCCACTAATAGGTGCTGGGAGGCTGCTTGTAGCTGCCATGAGGACCTTCCATGGGCCACTTCAGGAGGCTGAGCTGCCTGGGGACAGCTGCTCATGGTTGCTGAACAAAATGTATGTGTTGCTGTAGCCAGCACTCCCAGGATTGAGTGAGGAAAGTTCCTCACTTTAGAATAATAATTTAGTCATTCTTGAGTATCTTCTCTGTAGTTTTATTTCCATGTGATCCTTTTTGTGTAAGTTTTTTTTTTTTTTTTTACTAGCCTGGAGCATGCACATCATTTGATGATAGAGTCTGTGTGAAGGAGCAACCAACAGAAGAAGGACTTGGGAGAATCAAGTGACTTTACATTGTCTTTTGATTCTTGGACAAACTGCTTTACTTCTCTGAACCTCTGATTTTGCAACTGTCAGATATGATACTGCTTACTAGGCTTGCCTCTGCAAGTTGTTGTCAAAATGATTATGAATATGAAAGCATTTTATAACCATGAAGCAACAAACAAATGTAAGTTAAGTTGGTTGACTTCTCTGTCCTATGCAGTCTTCTGTGGGTTTTCAGGAAACTTCCATTTCTTGTAGCTCTTTGCAAATTGTTGTCAGTTATTAAAGAGCTGGAGTTTGATATGAATCATTTCCATGATTCTTGTGTTCCTCTTTATCCATTATTACCTGTCAGTGCATTTGAGCATTGGACTTGGAAAGTGACAATAGGGAGGACATCTAGAGTCCTACAGCTTTCTGAATGGGATGTGACTGATGGTATAAATCTCCTACAGGTAAGAGCTGAGGACTTGGGAACAGAGAGATCTAGGGGCAGTGTCAGGGAAAAGAGTTGTTGGCCAGGTTTCTTGAGTCTTTGGCAGAGCTTCTTAGAGGAGTTGAAATTTAAAGGCTGAGGGAGACTGAGTTTGGTGGGTGAGAAGATCAAGGCTTTTCAGTCTTCTGAAGGATCTATAGGAAGAGGCTGGTTCCTTCTGAGATGATAAACCTGGTGATGGTATTGGCAGGCTTGGGTATGAGCACAGAGGTTGGCAATTAAGAAAGACTTGATGGGGAACATTAGGATTTTTAAGAAATAATAATAATGATAGCTCCTATTTGTTGAACATTGACTATGTACCACACGTTGTGCACTGTATAAACATCACTTTCAATTCTTACCTCATTTCCATGGAGCAGGGTACATCCCCATTTTGTAGATGAGGAAACCAAAACTTGGGGAAGTAACTTGTCTGAGGACACAGCTAGGGAGTGGCAGAGATAACACAGTGGCAGTGTCCTGGACTAATGGACATCCAGGTGACTGGATGGTGGTTGTTCAGGCTGGAGGGCAAAGAGGTGACTGAGAATGGTGCTCACCACCCGCTCCTAGACATCCAGATGGTGCCCGAAGAGGTAGAGCCTGTGACAGTTCCTTCTCCCCTCTTTGGTGTCTGGGCACAGACTAGGGGAGGTGAATGGTTTTCCTTCACCAGAAACTCCCACTTTAAAGCTGGGACAGTGACGTGTGCCTTTGAAGAGTTGAGAAAGGATATTTTAGTTCCTCATGGTCCTTTCTTGGGCTTCTGTTTCCATTCATACTGGCAACAGGGATGAGTTTCGTAGTATCTCAATCCCAGCCCCCTTACCTGCAAATCCAAGTTGTACCACTTTACAAGGCTCAGATTAGAGCTTCCCTAGTTGATTCTACTTTGGACAACTCCAGTTGCCATTTCAAGTATAAACTACTTGAGGGCAGGTACCATGTCTTGGTTGCGGTTGTATCTTTTGTGCATGGCACAGTGCCTGTCAGAAAGCAGGTGGTTGAGATTTGTTGCAGAATTGAATGGAAACCTCTCCTCACCTGTTACTATTTGATTTTGCTCTAGCATCTGAGCACCTTGTGTGTGGTCGTCTTCCAGAGGATAGCATATGGTGCTGGAGAGTGGGCACTGTATTTTAGGATTTGGGGGGAATGTCATACCCTGAAGGGCATGGAGCAAGGGGCTAGGTGACACAGCAGGCACTTGAAGAAGCCTCGGGGATTTGAGCTCCACCTACTCAGAAGCAGGCTTGGAGAGGTCTGCCGGCGGTGGGGATAGCTGTAGGTTGCTGACAGAGTTGTGATATATTCGTTCTGGAAGGAGAGGAATGGAAACAGAATGCTGACTCCTCCAGTTGTCTCAGCTTGAGGGTCATAGAAATATAAACATCTTTCTCAGTCCGCAGTGCTCCATTCCTCAGATGCCTATTTAAGGGGAAGAGCACAGAGGCAAGAAAACGGTACATTTCCCTTTGCACCCCTCAAGGTGAAATTTCTGCTACTGTTTGGGGACTTGTGGGAGCAGTTCCGTAGTTACTGCTGTACAATGCATTTATCATTCTGCTCCCCTGGCACATTTTGCCAAGCTGCATAATTTCCCCGTTCTTTCCTATACTCACCAGCTCCATGATGATGATGCATGTAGTGGCCGAAGCCTTCCCGATCGGAGTTTGCGGTGTAGTGGAAAGAGCAGTGTCTCAGCTAATAATGATAGCGGGTAGCATCCACCAAGTCCCAGTGGGGTGCCGGGGTCTCTGTTAGACGATGCTAGACATCGTCCCTTTAATTCTCGGGACAACTGAGCAGCATTGGGATTATTATTCCTCAGTTTTTAGATGAGGAGAGTGAGGCTTGGAGGTGGTCACTTGTCCAAGGCCACATGGCTAGTAAGTGAGAGAGTTGTGATTAAAATCCAGATCCTACTGCAAAGCCTATGCTGTGAAATACCAGGATTCTATTTCGAACTCGAATGTTAACTCTCTGTGGGACCTGGGGTCAGAGACTCTGCTTCCTGGGCCTCAGCGTTCCAATCTGTGTAATGACAAGCAATTCCAAGGGTTCTTCCAAAGCTCTAAGGCCACTAACATTCTGGTTTAGTTAGAACTCTTCCCTAACCAGATTTCTTTTTAGCTTTAAGATTTTTTTGTTTGTTTTGTTTCATAGTGGCAGGCTAGTTGCTATGCATTAATTCCACAGTAACAACATTAATATCAGGCAGTTAAGAGTATACATTATATAAAATAGTATGGATCAGTACTCTCCAGTAGAACTTTATATGATGATGGAAATGGTCTGTATTGGTCCAATACAGTAGCTGGTAACCACAGCTGGCTGCTGAGCGCTTGAAATGTAGTTAGTGTGACAGAGGAATTGATTTTAAATTTTATTTTATTTTAATGAATTCAAATTTAAATACCCACATGTGGCTAGTAGCTACTGTATTGGACAGTACAGGTATAGATAGTATAATAATATAAAACCAAATAAAATATAGATTCTTCCATTCACATCTCATCTTTAATTTGTTTCCTATATTCCAACTAAGTCTTATGATTTTCATGTTGATTTTTCCAGAGGTCTAACACTTGATATATTATTACATTTGTATTATGCTTTCAACTTTCAGCATACCCAAACATACAATATTGCATCATTTTTTTCCTGCCTGTGAGGCATATGGAAAAGATGGATAGTGTTATGCATTTCACAGATAAGGAAACTGAGGTACAGAGGGTTAAATATGCTACCAGGAGCTAAGTAAATACTTTTTGCATGAATAGGTGACTTACCTAAAGCCAGTTTTGGAGCAGTAGAACCAGAATTGGAAACTTAGGTCTTCTGATTCTCAGTTAGAGTTTTCTTTAGTTTTCGTATCACTGGTGGGCCAAGCATGGAGAGATTCTGCTCATTAGAGATAATTCTTTTAATGTTAGGTGGGGGACTTTTTCTTTTCATTTGCTATTTTTCTGTACTATTTGATTTTTAACTCCATATAGGCATCATCTTAATTATAATAATAAAATAGATATTTGGAAAAATTATATGAAATGCTATGAGGCTGCATATTGGAGCTGTTCCTATTTTGTAGATGTGAGAACTGTCATGCTAGTCAAACAGAGAGGCAGGTTTTCCATGTGTCATCTGTGGTCAGAAGAGGGTTGAATCCCATCTTGATTCCATTTCTGGTAATGGTGGAGTAGTTCTTTTGGATCAAACCCCACAGAAAGCAACTGTAAACTCAGATAAAATGTAAAAAAATAACCACCTGAAGGAAGTGGAGAGTGACCAAAAGCAGGCCCATTCTTCCCAAGTGTCAAGGTCCTGAAAGTCAGGGACAGACTGAGGAACTGTTCCAAATTGAAAGATTCTAAAGAGGTGTGGCAACTAAATGAAACATACAGTTGTGAACTGGATCCTTTTGTTGCACAGGACACTAATGGAACAATTGGTGAAATCTCAATGGAGTCTGAAGTTGTGTTGGTACTCACATACCAGTGTTAATTTTTTAGTTTGTTTTTGTTTTTGGCCACGCCGCATAGCATGTGGGATCTTCGTTCCCTGACCAGGGATCGAACCTGCGCCCGCTGCATTGGAAGCTCAGAGTCCCAACCACTGGACCGCCAGGGAAGTCCCAATTTTTTAGTTTTGATGGTTGAATTGTTATGTCGAGAGTGTTGATGGTTTTGGTCACAAATACACTAACATGTTTTGGAGTGATAGGGCATCAGTTTGGTAACTGGCTCAGAGATAGTTCAGAAAGAAAATGGAGAAAGAGAGAAAAGGAAATATAGAGCAAAGATGGTAAAATGTTAATATTTGGGAATATGAGTTTTCTTTATATAGTACTGCAACTTTTCTCTGCTTGAATTCATTTCAAAATAAAAAGATTTTAAGACTTCATGCTGAATTTCATCAAAAGCTTTTTCTGCATCTATTGAGATGATCGATGATTTTTATCCTTCAATGTGTTAATATTATACATCACATTGATTTGCAGATATTGAACCATCCTTGAGACCCCACTTGATCATGATGTATGATCCTTTTAATGTGTTGTTGAATTCAGTTTGTTAATATTTTGTTGAGGATTTTGCATCTGTGTTCATCAATGATACTGGCCTGTAATTTTCTTTTTTTGTGTAGTGTCTTTGTCTGGTTTTGGTATCAGGGTGATGCTGGCCTTATAGAATGAGTTCGGAAGTGTTCCTTTTTCTGCAATTTTTGGGAATAGTTTAAGAAGATAGGTTTGGTAGAATTATGTTTGGTAGAATTCACCTGTGAAGTTGTCTGGTCCTGGACTTCTGTTTGTTGGGAGGTTTTTTGTTCCTGATTCGATTTTATTACTGGTAATTGGCCTGCTCATATTTTCTATTTCTTCCTGATTCAGTCTTGGGAGACTGTACATTTCTAAGAATTTGTCCATTTCTTTTAGGTTGTCCATTTTATTGGCTGAATAATAATGAAAATTTGTGGGATGCAGATAAAGCAGTGCTTTTAGGAAAATTTATATACTTAAGTGCATATATTTGAAAGGACTAGATTCAGTGACTTAAGATTCCACCTTTAGAAGGTGGAAAAAGAAAAGTAAGCCCAAAATAAGTAGAATGAAGGAAACTATAAAGATAGGAGCAGAAATTAATGAAATAGGAAACAAAAAATAGAGAAAAATAATAAACCCAAAACAATTCTTTGAAAATATCAACAAGTATCTAGCTGGACTGATCAAGAAAAAAGAGAAAGAGATCACAAAATACCAGTATCAGAAGTGAAAGTAGGTGTATATATATATATATATATATATATATATATATATATATATATATATATATATATATATATGGAATCCAAAAAAAAAAAAAACAGAGTAGAATGGTAGTTGCCGGGTGGGAGAAATGGGGAGATGTTTGTCAAAGGGTTCAGTTATATGGGATGAATAAGTTCTGGAGATTAACGTATAGTATGGTAAGTATAGTTAATAATACTGTATTGTATACTATACTTGCGATCTGCTAAGAGAGTAGTGTATCTTAAGACACACACACAGTAATTATGTGAAGTGATAGATGTGCTAATTAGCTTGATTGTAGTAATCATTTACAGTGTATACGTAGATCAAATTCCATTGCACATCTTAAATACATACAATTTTTATTTGTCAATTATACCTCAATAAAGTTGGAAAAAGTTTTAACATCCATTTGTGATAATAAATCTAATTCTGGCAAATTAGAAATAGAATGGAACTTCTGCAATCTAATAAAGGGCATTTATAGAAAGCAAATGTCATAATCAATAATGAAAAATTGAAAGTGTTCCTTTTAAGATCAGACTAAGGCAAGTGTGCCCTCTATCACCATTTTTATTCAACATTATACTGGAAGGAGGTTCCTAGTGAGTTCCATAAAGTAAGAAAAAGCAATAATAGGCTTAAAAATGAGAAAGTAATAAACCTGTTTTTATTCACAGATGACATAATTGTTGACATAGAAAATCTTAAGGAATCTATAAGATAACTTTAGATAGAACCAAGAAGTGAATTTAACAGAGTACAGAGTCAACGGTCAGAAATTGATTACATTTTTTATACAGCAACAACAAAAAATTGGAAGATCTTAAAAAATTATTTTACAATTATGTTACAAAGCATAATAAAATATTTAGGTATAAACTTAAAAAAAAATCTGAAAAGACTGTACATAAAAACTGTAAAACAGTGCTGTGAGAAGTTAAAGAAGACCTAAATAAATGGAAAGATAAATCACATTCATGGATGGAAAGACTCAGTGTTGTCAGTCCTCCCCAAATTGACTTATAGATTTAAAGCAATCCCAGTCAAAATCCTAAGAGGCTTTTCTTCTGGTAGACATCGACAAGCTAATTCTAACATTTATATGGAAATGTAAAGGACCTTGAATGTCCAAAGCAGTCTTGAAAAGGAAGAAAAGTTGGAGGATTCACATACCTAACTTGAAGATTTGCTATAAAACTACAGTATGTCAACAACAAAAATAAAAATAACTTGATTTAGAAATGAACAAAAGAACTTGAATAGGCATGTCTTCAGAGATGATATACAAATGGCCAATAGCATATGAAAAGATGCTCAGCATCACTAATCATTAGGGAAATGGAAATTAAAACCACAATGAGATACTACCTCATACCCATTAGGATAGCTACTATGGAAAAGAAAAGAAAAGAAAAAAAATAACAAGTGTTGGCTAGGATGTAGAGAAATTGGAACCCTCGGGCACTGTTCATGGAAATGTAAAATGGTGCAGCTGCTGTGGAAAACAGTATGGTGGTTCCTCAAAATATTAAAAGTAAAACTGCTATATAATCCAGCAATTCCACATATGGATATGTAGTCAAAAGAATTGGAAATGGGATCTTGAAGAATGTTCATAGCAGCCTTACTTACAATAGCCAAAAGGTGGAAGCCACCCAAGTGTTCACTGACAGATGAGTGGATGAGCAAAATGTGGTATATCCATACAATGGAATTATTACTGAGCCTGAAGAAGAAAGGAAATCCTGACACGTGCTACAGCAAGGATGAACCTTGAGGACATTATGCTAAATGAAATAAGCCAATCACAAAAAGGTAAATAGTGTGCGATTCCACTTATATGAGGTATCTAGAGTAATTAGAATAGACTGAAAGTAGAATCTTTATTCACTATGGCCCCAAACTGGGACCAGTCCAAGCATCCAACAGTAGGAGAATGGATAAAGAAATGTAGTATATTCATGCAATTCAGAAGGAGCGAAGTGATACATCCAACAACATGGATGAAATCTCAAAAAAGTTCTGAGTGAAAGAAGCCTTATACAAAAAACTACATCCTGCATGATTCCATAAATATGAAATTCTAACAGACAAAACTAAAATCAATAATATATATTCAATTAGGTACATATTATCGTCTCTGTCTTACACATGGGGACACTAGAACTCAGAGAAGATAAGCACCTGGCTCAAGGCTGCACAGCAGGTCAGTGGCAGAGCTGGGCCTGCCACCCAGATTCCCAGTCTCTTCCACTATCCCAGGTGGCCTTGTTAGCTTTCTGGGATATTAGTACATTGAGAAGAGTGCCAAGGGTGCGAGGTGGCTCAGTTTTCCTCTGACTCCTCTTTTTGGTCTGAAAAGTGGTCTTCCAGCTTCCGTGTGGAGCCTACTAGAATGGACTCAGTTGATTTGCTAGATCCCATTCTGCTTTCCTCTTCTTTGCTAGACTGGAAGAGGGAAGGAGCGGCCCGGGTGGAGAGTATACTGTCTGCATTATTAGAAAGGTTTTCATAGGTCTCTTTCCTCTGCAGTTAACACCTTTAATTAAAAATAAAATGAACAAACAACTGTGTTCCTTCTCCTTTCCAAATATTGCTGAGAATCTTTGTGGCGTTGTTCTTGGTTGCATGTCCTGATGATGTCTAAGCACTAAGTGCAAATTGAGAAAGGGACTGAAAACGTCATTACCAAAGAGGTTTTCTCAAGGGGAATGACTGAATCTAGAATAGAACAGCCATCTGCTGCCAGATGGACAGGGCGCCACTGAGCTATGAATTTGACCCAGGGGCTGGCCTTTTCCTTGTGTTTGCACTTTGGGGATACACCTTGTGTCTTTGCTTCCTGCTGACTCATTGACTCCCCCTTCCCCAGCCAGGCTGCCCGGGCCCTTAGGAGTCCTGCTGCCTGTGATGTCTAGGCAAACCCGGATGATCCAGCGGAAGCCGGCAGTAGCACGCTGTATTCACCTCAGCATCACGCTGAGGTGGGTTTTTCTGTCCACATGCAAATGCTCTTGCCTGATTTACCTTGATACTTCATTACCCTAGAAGCCGACAGGCTAGGGAGGGAGGTGGAGACAGGTCAGTGGGTGGATAAAAATCAGAGTAATGAAGTCCACCATCCCTTTTATGTTAGGAAGAAAAAACCCTTATGTTTCCTGCCTTGTCATCCAACTTGTTTACTATGAATATATACTTTGCTACTCTCACTTCTTTCCTCTACCCTAATCTTCCTTCCTCTTTCTTCTTATCCTGCCACTCTCTCTTCCTCTCAGCCCTGCCCCACCTTCTACTCTTGTATCATTTATTTTCTGAGAATATGAAACTATGGAATGGTAGGGAGAATACAGCACATCACCAAATTCCTGCCCCTTCCCCAGGTAATAGAGGCACCACCTTAAAGAGGGAGTCAAGAATATGACATTCCCTCATTCAGAGTTTATCACATTTGTTAGACTCTGCCCCACACAGTGAACTGTCTGATGAGAGCAAGGCTACAGCCAAGCTAAGGAGGACCAAGAAACCAAGGGGAAAATGGAGCATCTTTCCCTCACACTCATCTGTTTCATCAATTCAGTCTCCTTTGATAGCCACGAGTATCCCTGCCTGTCTCCTCTGGGGAGCAGTGTGGATGATTGTAGCTTTGTTTATGCATCTCCTTAGCATTAAGATGCTATTTGTTCACTTTGTTTAACTTGGTTCTGTATCAGCCATCCAGGGGGAGCAGGGCCTATCCTGTCTCCTCATACCCTCCTTCCTAGTATGTGCTGTCATTTCCTGTTTGCCCACTGTCAATTACTCCTGAGTCCCAAGTATGAACTTCATATATCCCCATGTTGCAGTCACTGACAACTTAAAATAATGACTAAAGTCTCCTGCAATCCTGAACCCACAGGAGGTGGGAGGGTCTGGGGCTCCTCATGGTATCAGGGGTCCTAGAGTCCCTGGAGAGTCAGGGATTCTGTAATGTCACACATTGAACTGGAAGAAGTCAGGACACCCAGGCTTAGACCCTGTAACCCGGTATTCTAGCCAGTAACTTGCTGCATGGACTTCAACAAATCACTGTCCTTCTTTGAGTCTTAGTTTTCCCATTTTTCACAAGCTTTGTTGCCTGCAGGGGCATTCTGTATTTTGACCAAGCCATACAAGTACTCAGGTATATTATTTTTTAAAACACTTGGTGGACCAAACAAATGGTGGGACAAACGAAAAACATCTGAGGGTTGTATTTGACACTCTCACTTGTCCTTTCCTCCATGCCATATCTGGACCACAGCTGCAGAGCAAAGCCTTAGGACCAGTTTAGATCCTCAGGGAAGTTAGCATGAGGACTGTATCTGAGAGTCAGTAGCAGGGGTCCTAGAGACATGTTTGCTGGGCGGAAGGGCCTTTACCACTTGGGGTGTTGGAAGCTGGTAAGGGCACAGTGGCCACTGGCTGCTAAGATTGGTCCCCTAGAGGGTCTCTCTTTCTTGGCCACTGACTGCTTGCTTTACTCCTCATAGCACATACAAGCACATGCTTAGCACAGCTAAGCATCAGGGTACTAGGCAGGAAGGGTGGGACCAGTCCAACCCAGCTCTGCCCTGCCAACAATGCAAGACACATGCTGAAGGTGGAGGGATTTCACAGAAGGCTGTAGAATCTCAAGTTCTGAAAGTCTGACCTAATCACGGGCCGTATGGTCACTGGGCAATGCTTGAACCCTCTCCCTGGGTATTCCGTTTTAGGATAGTTCTTACTGTTAGAAAGCTCAGCCTTCATATTTGTGTTTATCACTACTCTGGGAGGTAGGTAGGACAAGGATTTTTTAAAAGTAATTTTTAATTTCTTGTTGTAAAAATAGTGCGTGCTCATTGCAGAATTATAGAACACCAAGATCATCCATAATTTCACAGTTTAGCAAAAATGACTTGTAACATTCTAATGCATTTTTCCGTTTTTTTCTACATGTATTAAAAAACACAAAAAACACCACAAGATATGCATATTTTATGTTTGCTTTATATACAGATTTTCCACCTGCAATTATATTGGGAACATTTACCCCATATCGTTAAATATTCTTTAAAAAAATTATTTAACATTAAAAATAACATTTTATTATTTCGATATGCCACAATTTATGTGGTTATTTATGGAAGTGTAGGTTGTTTCCAGTTTTTTGCTACTGAAAATTATGCTGTGATCAGCAGCTTTGAACTTAAAAATTGGTCAAATCTCTGATTATTTTCTCAAGAAGGATTTCTAGGAATAGGATTCCTGGAACAAAGGATATAGAATTTTTAAGGACTCTTTTTTTTTTTTTAAACAACATGTGCTTTTATTTATTTATTTATTTAGGCTGTGTTGGGTCTTCGTTGCTGCGTGCAGGCTTCTCTAGTTGTGGCGAGTGGGGGCTTCTCTTTGTTGTGGTGCGCGGGCTTCTCATTGCGGTGGCTTCTCTTGTTGTAGAGCATGGGCTCTAGGCACGCGGGCTTCAGTAGTTTTGGCATGAGGGCTCAGTAGTTGTGGCTCGTGGGCTTAGTTGCTCCGCAGCATGTGGGATCTTCCTAGACCAGGGCTTGAACTCATGTCCCCTGCATTGGCAGGCGGATTCTTAACCACTGCGCCACAGGGAAGTCCTTTAAGGACTTTGAACGCGCGCGCGCGCGCGCGCGCGCACACACACACACACACACACACACACACACATTTAGCATTTCTCAGATTTATTGCCAATAAAACTGTTATTTTGCAAAACACAAACAGAAGGATCCCTTGAGTGTTTGGTTTGACAGATATTTTAAAAAACTTTATTTTTTTAAATTTTATTTTTTTTAATTGAAGTATAGTTGATTTACAATGTTGTATTAGTTTCTGGTGTACAGCAGAGTGATTCAGTTATATATAACTATATACTATTTTTCAGATTCTTTTCCATTATAGGTTACTACAAGGTAGAATATAGTTCCCTGTGCTATAAATACGAAATTGTTGTTTATCTATTTTATATATAGTAATGTGTATCTGTTATTCCCAAGCTCCTAATTTATCCCTCCCCCCCCCCGACCTTTCCCCTTTGGTAACCATAAATTTGTTTTCTGTGTCTGTGAGTCTGTTTCTGTTTTGTAAATAAGTTAATTTGCATCATTTTTTTAATATTCCACATATAAGTGATATCATGTGATATTTGTCTTTCTCTTTCTGACTTACTTCACTTACTATGATAATCTTTATTTTAGGTCCATCCATGTTGCTGCAAATGACGTTGTTTCATTCTTTTTCTATGGCTGAGTAACATTCCATTGTGTGTGTGTGTGTGTGTGTGTGTGTGTGTACACACACACACCACTTTATCCATTCATCTGTTAATGGACATTTAGCTTGCTTCCATGTCTTGGCTATTGTAAATAGTGCTGCTACGAACATTGGGGTGCGTATATCTTTTCGAATTAGAGTTTTCATCTTTTCCGGATATATACCCAGGAGTGGGATTGCTGGATTGTATGGTAGCTCTGTTTTTAGTTCTTTAAGGAATCTCTATCCTGTTCTCCATAGTAGCTGTACCAATTTACATTCCCACCAACAATCTTGACACGTATTTAGTAAGGCAAGAGTTACTAAAGTTTGCATTTCATTCCTTGATCCCTATGCTGATCACTGCTCTAGTGGTAGATGCCTGAGTGTCTAAAGCATCTCATTTGAAAATTTCCTGTACCCCTCAAATGGGGAAGGGATTTTAAAGGGACTTTAAAGTGCTCTTCCCATCCTCAACCCTATTGAATGACACCCCTAATTTGCGAGTCTCTCTGTGAGGGGCTCGCTTGTTTCCTTGGTCAGAGCCACACCCATACCAGAGTGCAGGCCCTGGAGAGCAGGAAGCCTCTTTTTTACCTTGGATTGAATGAGGGGTCAGCCTTCCCTATTAGAACATGAAAAAAATGCTGTTCTGTTACTTGTCAGAATAATGCATGTGAAAACACATTGAAACCGGCAACGAACTCTATAAACTCTATAAATGTGATGTGTTATTATCAGGGTTATTTTGGATTCAAATAATAATGCTAATATGATTACTGAGATATATAATGCTTTTGGCATATTAAAGGGTGTTGAGATTTGAATGATAGCATGGAACTTCAGAGAATATTTACTCTGACCCCCTTATTTTATAGAGAAGGCAACTGAGGTTCAGAGAACTTAATCATCTTATCCAACGTCCCATAGCAGAATAAGCCTGGCAGCCAGGTCTCCTTACTTCTCTCTCTCTCTTTTCTTTTTTTTGGCAACATTCTTGACTTCTAGAGCCAAGTGCAACAATTAATATCTTGCTCATGTGTGCTTCTAAGGTACCATTTAACATTTAAATTTTATTTTTTATTATTTTTAATTGAGGTATAATTGACATACAACATTATATTAGTTTCAGGTGTACAACATAATGATTCGATATTTGTATATATTGTGAAATCATCACTATAATTAGTTTAGTTAACATCTGTCACCACACATAGTTACAGAACGTTTTTTTCTTGTGATGAGAACTTTTAAGGTTTACTCTCTTAGCAACTTTCAAATATGCAATACAGTATTATTAACTGTAGTTGCCATGCTAGACACTACATCCCCATGACTTACTTATTTTATAACTGGAAGTTAGTATACCTTCACCCATTTTGCCCACCCCTCTACCCCTCTCCTTTGGCAGCCACCAATTTGTTCTCTGCATATATGTTATCTTTTTATTATTTAAAAATTTTTTTAATTTTAAGATTCCACATATAAATGAGATCATATGGTATTTGTCTTTCTCTGATATATTTCAATTAGCATAATGCCCTCAAGGTTTATCCATGCATCCGTGTTGTCACAAATGGCAAGATTTCTTTTTTTTCCTTTTTTACATCTTTATTGGAGTATAATTGCTTTACAGTGGTGTGCTAGTTTCTGCTTTATAAGTGTACTCAAAAAAAAAAAAAGAAAAAAAATTGCGTTCTTCAGCCTCCATTCCCTGAGAGCCCCTCTGTTGGCCAAACTAGAAACCTGCCCCTCAGTCCAAAGTTCCTGGACAAAGCATATAGGCCTCTTTCTCAGAAAGTCTGGGGGTATGTTTCAGTTTGCTGTCTGTGCAGTGCCCTGGGAGTGGTAGTCTGCCAAGGACTGTCTCTCCAATTGTTAGTCCCATGGGACCCAGGAACACAAGACCCCCAGCCTCCAGAGCCAGGTGATCAGAGGGCTTCCCCTGGGTGGCAGCCACAAAAACTGGGTCAGCAGACATAAAAACCGAATCACCACAGGTGTGTTGAAGCTCCCCTCTCTAAGATACTGGTGCTCTGGGGCAAGGCAGAGGGAGAGTGTGAAGATGGCACTCACCAAAAAAAAAAAAAAGAAAAAACAGAAAAGAAAAGGAAAAGAGAAAAAGAAAAAGAAAATTTAGAGAAAAAAAGAAAAAGAAAAAGGAAAGTACAAAGAAAAAAAAAGATGGTACCTACTGGCTTTAGCAAGGCAGAGAGAGAGCTCCCAACAGCCTCAGTCCCTGGAGAGTATCCCAGCAGGCCTCTGCCCCTCAGACCAACATTTAAAATTAGGGAATGAGTCTCATTCACATAAAGTGGGCGTTTTTCAGATTGCTGCTTCTGCATTGGTCCCTGGGGCAGGTGAGTCTGTGCCCAGGCCCTTTAGGAGACCTTCCTCAATTTACCACAGCCCCATGTAAGCCTTGTTGGTCTTCAAAGCTAGATGTTCTGGGGGCTCGTCTCTCAGGTGGCAGTATTAAAATTTGGGGTGTTTGATGTGGGGCACAAACCCTTTGCTCCTCTGGGAGAAGCTCTGGGTTTTGAGTTCCTTCCCGATTGTGGGTTGCTGTGCCAGGCATGAAAATTATGGCAGGGTTGTGCCTTTCCTACCTGTTTTGATGAATCTTCCCTCTCATTTGCCCAATGTGAAGGGGTTGCTCTGCCAGTATTTAGGTTTTCTTCGGAGGAAATTGTTCCATATGTCGCTGTGGATTCAGTGTGTCAATGGGAGGAGTTGAGTTCGGGATCTTCCTACATCGTCATTTTCCTGTTTAACATTTTTACCAAAGAGTTTTAACACTCTGCTTGTTATATTACACTTATTTGCTTTGTATGCCATTTAAAAAAGTAGATAGAGTCCTGGAAAATTTCAGATAGACTTACCATTAGATTATTTCTTCTTCTGAGTTAGTGAGCCTGAAGTAGCAAGAATTATAGCACATACATACATATTCTTATCAGGTAAAGACCTAATGACTAGTCTCTGAGGAAATGTACCAGTTGCAACCTCTAACCTCCCACCCTGGTGCCTTCATCCCCCTTCTTTACTTTATTGCCTTCTAATATACTATATACTGTACTCATTTGTTTTGTTTATCTTCTGTGTTCCTCTACTAAATTCTAAGTGCCGTGAGGGCAGGATTTCTTTTTTTGTACCTTTTAACTTCTCAGTGCTTAAATCAGTGCCTGGCACACAGTAACATTTGATAAATATTTATTGTAGGAGTGAATGAATAATTCCCAAATTGGTTTGGGATGGAGACCTGGGATCTAATTCTCGTTCCTAATCATCTGTATGAGCTTGGGCAAGTCTTTCTTCTTTTGGGGTCTCCTTTTAGCATCTGTAAAATACAATCAGTGGATCTGTAAGGTTCTTCCTAGCTCTAACATTTCATGACTCTATGCATCCTTAGTTTTTAAATGCTTAGTAGTAATAGAACAATTTTTTGTTTTATTTTCAAGTAAAATTTTATACAGAATCTCAAAACCTAAAACAGATAAAAATGGAACTATTCTGAATGAATTGGGCATAGGGGTAGGAATGTGGGGAGCAGGAGAAAGGGGCCTTACATCTTGGCTGCCTGCTCTTCATGGGAGCTCCAGAGGTGTGTCTAAGAAACACAAGGTCTCTCTAGGACACAGTTTGAAAACACTTTCTCTAGGTTAAGTGAGAAATGGGACGTAGTCATACATCTGAGTAAAATTCTGTTTGTGCTCAGATATGGATTTGAAGGAGATGTTGAATAAATGAAAAAAGGTGTGGTTTAGATGGTGGAATTGTAGATGGAGTTTTCTTTCTGCAAATAATTTTATTTATTGTTATACTAAAATAAAATTAGGATAAACTTTTTTTGGTTCTGTGATTTTATTAGAAACTCATTTGGTTGAGGTTTCTTTTCTTTCCTTTTTTTTTTTTTGTGGTACGCGGGCCTCTCACCGCTGTGGCCTCTCCCGTTGTGGAGCACAGGCTCCGGATGCGCAGGCTCAGCGGCCATGGCTCACGGGCCCAGCCGCTCCCCGGCATGTGGGATCCTCCTGGACCAGGGCACGAACCCGTGTCCCCTGCATCGGCAGGCGGACTCTCAACCACTGCGCCACCAGGGAAGCCCTGGTTGAGGTTTCTTAATACATCTTGGTCTCTAGTTCCTTTTTCTTCCAGGGCTACAAATCTCATATAGCCTGAGGGCTAGAGGTCTGTTTCTTTTGGAATTGTCAGAGGATTAAGCATCTTTATGAAGTTTTTAACCTTAAGATTCCCCTACCACTAGTCCCATCAAGATGAAGTGGACCATTTTTATAGTTAATAGTAGAGCTAATGTCTAAGCCATGGGTCTTACGTGGAGGAGAGCTATCAGACATATGGGTTTAACAGGACAAGGAACAGGCAGTTTCTTGTCTCTGTAACTGGATTGAACTCTGTCTGGGCACCAGCTGGGAGGCAACTAAGCTAATATTTGTCTAGCTCTGTGATCTGAATTGTTTGAGGGATGGTTTGGCTTGTTTAGATTTGAGTATCCACTAATAATTAAGAGAGGTTGAAAGCTCTTGTTTTGTTGAGTACATATTTACCATGTATTATATTACCTTTTATTAATATGGCAGCTCAAGAAACATTCAGAGTAAATTGTCTATGGACTCATTGGTTGGTATTCCTTCCTGGATAATAGCAGTGATAAAAATACCCAGATAATACCTTTCATTCAAGGATCTCAACACTTTTAAAAAATCCTAGTGTATTTCATTATTCAATTTATTCTGAAAATCACTTGAGTCTTTTTAATTCTGTGAGCATTTTGAAACTGTATGTGTAAGCATAGAGGTACCACCTTTAGTAGAAACTTTCTTGTAGCTGTCATCATAGGAAAAGCAGAGCCTCTTACTGATTGCCCCAACTGAATGGTCCCATTTGTTGCTATGGTAACTCTAACATCATATTTGGGATTATTCAAACTCAATTTTTCCAAAGACACTTATTTTGATGATCCAAAATCTGAGTATCTAACAACACTGAAAACCATTTTCTAGTTTTCCTACCTGCCTATCTTGATATCTGTGATCCTTAAAGCAGCATATTTTTCTTTGTCTAATTTTGAAATCTTTTCAAAGTAGTTTATTCTTCAGTGGATGCTTTGTTTGCTTGTTTGGTTTGAATTTAGGGAAATCTAGGTACTATCTCACTATAACAACTCCTTGTTTTCTCAGCTGCTCATCACAAAAATTTGGTGAATTTTGGCAAAGATTATTGTTTCATTTAATATACGAGGAAGCTGAAGCCCAGAGAGATGAAGTGGCTTTCCCCGGGTGACAGCCAGTAGAAGCGAGCAAATACCAGAACCCAGGTCTCTCGATTCCCAGTTTAGTGCTTTTTCTAATAGAGGTCCAACTCAATGCACATCATTTTTGTTCCTTAGTCTGCCATTTGGCTGTCACAAGATGACATTAATCAATCAATACAGATTAAAATGAGAGAAAATGAATGGGAGCCAGTAGTGAATTGGAACAACATCATTAAATTTACAACCCTCCAAGCCCAGAGAGTTTTTTAAGCTTCCATTTAAAATGAAAGATGTTAGAAATAAACTATCTTTAGATGGATTTATGATTAACCATGTATATCTTTTCCTTTGTGACCTGTAGAAACTCAGATCATTTCTACAGGAAATTCGCTGTTACAGTACAGCTGACTTTTCGTTATTATTGTCTTCCTCAGTATTTAACATTCTGTGGTGTGCTGGAGGAAAATTGCGTTTGGATCATAAAATTAGATCTAACTTGACATTGAGTTTCATTCCAGGAAAATAGATATTTTAAAATCAAATGTACTATCTTAAAATTTAGTTGCACTAAAATATTAATGTATAACTCAGTATAGCCTTTATCATCATGGGCATTTTTTATTACATTTTAAAATGTTATGATACTCTTTAATTAAGAGTTAATTCACTGACTGAATTAACATGCATAAAAGCAATCCATTGCTCATAATGCTCTCCCTTCCCTCAGTGACCCAACTGCAAGTTGCTCTGCATCACCATTCCCACCACAAAGCAATAAAAACAAGAAAAGACAAATCAAAATAAAAGCTTTTGGACCGCAACTAAACTGTGCTGGGTTTATTTCACCATCTGGTGGCAGAGACCAAGAACAGTTCTCCAAAGAAGGCACATGAAAAGTTGCTTAATATAGCTAATTATTAGAGAAATGCAAATCAAAAGTAGACTGAGGTATCACCTCACACCAGTCAGAATGACCATCATCAAAAAGTCTACAAATAATAAACGCTGGACAGGGTGTGGAGAAAAAGGAACTGTCTTACATTGTTGATGGGAATGTAAATTGGTACAACCACTACAGGGAACAGTATGGAGGTTCCTTAAAAAGCTAAAAATATGGCTTACCATATGATCCTACAATCCCACTTCTGGGCATATATCCAGAGAAAACCATAATTCAAAAAGATACATGCACCCCAATGTTCATTGCAGCACTATTTACACTATTTATTAGCCAAGACATGCAAGCAACCTAAGTGTCCATCAACAGATGAATGGATAAAGAAGATGTGGTATATTTATACAATGGATTTATTACTCAGCCATAAAGGAGAATGAAATAATGACGTTTGCAGCAACATGGATGGACCTAGAGATTATCGTACTAAGTGAAGTAAGGCAGACAAAGACCAATTATTATATGATATTGCTTATATGTGGAATCCAAAAAAATGATACAAATGAACTTATACACAAAACAGAAATAGGCCCACAAACATAGAAAACAAACTTATGGTTACCAAAGGGGAAGTGGGGGTGGGGAAGGGACACATTACGAGTTTGGGATTAACATATACACACTGCTATATATAAAATAGATAACCAACATGGACCTAGCACAGGGAACTCTACTCAATATTTTGTAATAACCTATAAGGGAAAAGAATCTGAAAAAAATATATATGTCTGTATAGCTGAATCACTTTGCTACACACCCAAAACCAACACAACATTGTATATCAACTATACTCCAATTAAAAAATATATATCTCGGGCTTCCCTGGTGGCGCAGTGGTTGAGAGTCCGCCTGCTGATGCAGGGGACAGGGGTTTGTGCCCTGGTCCGGGAGGCTCCCACATGCTGTGGAGCGACTGGGCCCGTGAGCCACAGCTGCTGAGCCTGCGCATCCGGAGCCTGTGCTCCGCAACGGGAGAGGCCACAGCAGTGAGGGGCCCGCATACCACCAAAAAAAAAAAAAAAATATATATATATATATATATGTATATATATATGTATATATCTCAACATTCTTTCATTACCTCTTCTCTCTTTCTTGGGCTGGTCCTAGTCCCCTCTTTTGTTTGTTATTCAGAGCTCAGCAAATCCTACCTTAAACAATTTCCTTCTCATACGTACTCACATATTTCTTTCTCCCTCTTTTAATTCCCCCTTCATTTTTTAAATTTAGTGACGTCACAACATTCATTGCTCCTTCCTTTTTTACTTTTCATCATCCTATTTATGAGTCCAAAGAAAAAAAAGTGACCTTATTTGTGGTTGCTGAGAGCCCTGCTAGTGAATGTGTGGGAACACCCTCTAAAGTGACGAGTTCTCAGCTGAAGGGACAGAAAAGGTTTATATTTGGTAGTGAAGTACCGCACAGGAAAAGGCCTGGGGCCTTATGCCTCAGAGGCTCCTGAATATGCGAAGACATTCCCTTCTGCATCAGAACCAGCATTTCTGTCTCTTCCTTCCTCTTCTAATAAACATGCTTTTTCCAAAATACGAACCCTTAAGATAATTTTAAAAACCTATTTCTTACCTGGTTTTTCTCTTAGGTTTAATG
This sequence comes from Tursiops truncatus, assembly GCF_011762595.2. Lineage (NCBI taxonomy): Eukaryota > Metazoa > Chordata > Mammalia > Artiodactyla > Delphinidae > Tursiops > Tursiops truncatus. The sequence continues at coordinate 70,578,375 of NC_047041.1, read as the reverse complement.
GACAACTTAGTTTTCTACCATTTTTTTTTACTGCAAATATTCAGCGTTTGGGATGCTCTAAGGCAGTGATTCTCAAACTTGAGCATGCATCGGAATCACCTGGAGGACTTGTTAAAACAGACTGCAAGGCCCAACCCAAGAGTTTCTGATTGAGTAGGTCTGGGATGGAGCCTGAGAATTTGATTTCTAGCAAGTTCTCAGGTGGTATTGATGTTGATGGCCTGGGACCACACTTTGAAAACTCACTGCCCCAGCGTTATGTGGCCTCTCTGGTGTGGATATCAGGCAGTGTTTTGCAATCCATTCTTTGGCCTGAGTGCCAAAGAGTGGAGAGTGCAGAGACCATTTTCCTGCATATAGACCTGGTTCCCATCTGCCACGTTTTCTTCCACAGCTGAGACCACTTAACCTGTAACCTCAGACTTTGTTTAAGGACAGAATTTGTGTTCTACCACTGTTTCTCCAGCCCTAAGAAGAATGGCTAGTATATATTAAAAGGTACTTATTTGGGTATGTGTTTGGTGGTAAGAGTGGATATTGTTGCAAGGCAGCAGGCCTGGGGTATTGAGCAACATTTATAGTATTGTTTCCATAAGAGAAAGGCTCTGGGTTATGAATGGATTACATTACGCTGTGTAGCATTACTTGTTTTGAGGTAGGCATTATATATTTGCCCCCATGTCTCTTCTGATAGTAGTCTGATTTCCAGTGCAGGTCAACAATTCATTAAAGGTATTGCTTTTGTGATGGAAACAAAGTAAGGAGAAGATTGTTTTCTGGGTCAATTTTATTTAGCAATTTTATTGATTAGTCTTTATAATACTCTAGTTAGTCTTTAAAAAGAAGACCTGAAATATCCAAGCAAGTGGCAAATGGTAGCTGTTACGGGGAGTGCCTGTGATGATACTGTCTAGTAAATTGCAAGCGCAGAAGGAACAGGTGCAGGGCTGAATCAGGAGAGTAAATAGGCTCAGGAGGGCTTCCCTGGTGGCGCAGTGGTTGGGAGGACTGCAGGGGACACGGGTTCGTGCCCCGTCCAGGAGGATCCCACGTGCCGCAGAGCGGCTGGGCCCGTGAGCCATGGCCGTTGAGCCTGCGCGTCCGGAGCCTGTGCTCTGCAACGGGAGAGGGCGCAACGGTGAGAGGCCCGTGTACTGCAAAAAAAAAAAAAAAGGCTGAGGAAATACTAAATTAGCTTTTCCTTCTGACCATTTCATCTGCTGTGCAATTGAAGGTGCAGCAGAGCGTCAGGTCAGTGGTGTGAGCGATTGAGGAGCCCCCCCCTCTGCCCACTGGTCACAGGTGGTAGACATGCATCTGGAATCTCAGCTCTTTAGTGCTGAAAGAGCCCTTAGAAATCATCCTAGTCCAGTCCCGTCCATTTACAGATGGTGAAATGAGGCCTAGATAAGGGAAAGACTTGCCCCAAAGCACACATCTGGTAGATGGCAGAGTCTGGACTTGAATCCTGCCTGGAGTCTAGGCCTACTAGCGCTCCTCCCATTGCACTGCACTGCTTTCCCCTCACCGGTCTTACAAAGTAACTGTAGCCCATTGTAGACTTTTGGGTTCCCTCCAGTTACCTACAGACAGCAGGTTTGGGGAAGAGAGTTATGTGTGCTTTTTTCCGAATGCTTCAAAGGCCATTTTCTGGCCTGAGGAATGAGCTCAGTCTCTGCTACCTTCTCCCAAAGCCACAGCCATTTGATCTCCAATTGCAGGCTTGGTCCCAGGCCCAGTGTTGTACCTTGATCAGGTAGATTTAAGAAGCTCAAGTTCACAGCCTGGGAGTCAGTAAGATGTCATCTGGGCTGCTGCTACCCCTGTCCTGACTTACCCAGTTCCAATCTTGTCACTCTGTGCCTGATTCCTGTCTTGATAAGTTGATAAGTTCCTGTAGGATTGGGACCCTGCCTTGCTGTTATGAATTCTTTTTTCACTGTAGAAGAGTCGAGGTGGGGGTGGGGGTAGGGAAGTATTATTTGTTAAGCATCTATTTTGTGACAATGACTTTACTCACATATTATTTAATCTTAACTGCATCTTCATGAAGTTTTATTTCATTTTATAGATGAGGAAACTGAGGTGCAGAGAGATCATGGGACTCGCTTAGGGTGTCACAGCTAATGAGTGCTGGAACTGGGGTTCACATTTGAGTCTTTTGAGCTCCAAATCGCATATTTTTCCCAATATACCTGTCAGGGCCAATGGTTCACCCATAACTCCCAGTTCGTTTATTCGTTTAGGGAATATTTATGGAGTTCTGTTGTATTTCAGCCTCTATGCTAGTCACTAGAGAGGCAATCCCTGCCCACGTGGAGCTTACCATCTATTGGGGAAGACCAAGTAATGATGAGTAGATAGCGTGTTAGAAAGGAGATGCTATGACATGCCTAATCTAGTCCTGGGTGGGGTGAGGGTAGAAATCAAGCAAGACCTCCTGGAGGAGAAACATTTAAGCTGAGGCCTGTGCTGGAGCATGAAAGGACCTTGCACAACAACCTGAAGGAAAGCTAGTGAGGCAGGAACATAGTAAGCAGTTGTGGACTGATATTCTGCTACTTACTAGAAATCCGCTTATGGGGACTTCCCTGGTGGCACAGTGGTTAAGAATCCGCCTGCCAATGCAGGGGACACGGGTTCGAGCCCTGGTCCGGGAAGATCCCACATGCCGTGGAGCAACTAAGCCCTTGCACCACAACTGCTGAGCCTGCCCTCTAGAGCCTGCGAGCCACAACTACTGAAGCCCGAGCGCCTAGAGCCCGTGCTCTGCAACAAGAGAAGCCACTGTAATGAGTAGCCCGCGCACCACAACGAAGAGTAACCCCCGCTTACAGCAAGTAGAGAAAGCCTGCGTGCCACAACGAAGACCCAATGCAGCCAAAAATAAATAAATAAACAAACAAATAAATAACTTTATTTAAAAAAAAAGAAATCTGCTTATGCTGCCTGCCTGCCTAGCACAGTGCCTAGCATATAATGGGTGCCCAGTGAATGCTTGCTGAGTGAAAGCATGATGGATGAAACAATAAATGAATGGCAGTTCTGAAAGCTCATTTTGTTTCTTATATGATAAGTTACCTTGGTGGAATGGTTCCTCCAACTCCTCTTTCTGTTGTTTTGGGTTTCCTCGCTATATTTTGAATGTCCTTACACGTGTTCTGCCTTTCTCTCACAGCCATGGGGTGTCTTCCTGCCTCAAAGAGAGCAAAAGCTGAGCTGCCCTATTATCCTCTTAGTGGCTGCCTTGAGCATGAAGTTTGAAATAGCGTCAGTGATTTGATTTTTTCCTCTGGGGATCTGGCAATTGAAAATAAATGTAGAAGGAGCCCCAAAGGAGGTTTTTCTTGGGGGCATGAGAGATGACAGCACCAGTTATTGGTGTACTTTGACAATGCAGAGTTATATAAGTGGATGAAAAATAGAGGCTATTCCATCAAAGTCAGCTTGCCTTACTTAAGTGCTTTTATATTCACAAAAGTGGGTGGCCCAGAGTGGTTCTGTAACTCTATTTGCAAATTCCTAGTTCATGGCATAGAGAAATAGAAATCTGTAGATTGAGGTTCAACAAATGTTAATTTAAACAGTGAATGTGTGCTGGGTACTTTCACATTGCATTTAATATCTAAAATATAAACAGTATCCTGTTTCTAAAGAATAAATTTTCAACTTAACAATTCTGGCAGGAGTAGCACAACATTGCAGAACCTGAAATAGGTGAGAATAGCCTACTTGTTAGTATACCTTGGTCCAGAAAAAATTCCAAGCCAATTTGAATCCCAGTTTTTTCCAGATTTAACCTCCTGGGTCTTCTCTTTCTGTTCTAGATTCTGGGCTGAGGAGTAGGCCTAACTCAGTGAATTTGAAGGGCAGTCTTGACTGACGATGACAAAAATGAGGAAATGATCTTTGGTCCTTGTTTGTTTTTCACTGGTTGGTCCATTCATTCATTCACTCATAAAACATTTGCTGAATGACTCCTATGTCTAGACCACCATAGATATAGAGACAAGTTTTACAGTCCTATCCTCACAAAGCTTGCAGTGCCTGGGTAAGACAGATAGGAGCATGCCATACAAGATGAGGGGGGAGTGTTGGGGTGGCATTTAATGCAACATTGATAGTCAGAGAAGGCATCCTAGGAGAAGGTGACTCCTAGAGGTCCACCAGGGGTCTGCTCTCAGTGATGATTCACTAAGTGAGGATGGGGCTGGCCAGAATCCATTCAGTAAGTACTCAGAGTAATCTTGTCCACGTTCCCCACCACAGTAAGAGTAGGATTATTTAAGAAGGATAATCAGGAAGTAATCAGGAGTCGTATTACCTTGCTCCTTTAGGTTCTGTGTGGGGTTTGGAGGTCTTGAAGATTGATTTTTGGAGGCAGAGTACAACTGTAGCTAATGGCTTATGAAGAATTTTATAGTCAGATCTCCACTTTAGATTTCTATCAGAGTTGGGGAAATCAGGTGGTCAGAAATCCTCCCGGACAATGTATGTAGTTATTGTGTGATCCTGAAACCATAAGGTGGAAGAGGGCCCTTTGGCAGGTGCAATGAGGGGTTTTGGAGCTGGGCTCTGAGGGTTATAAGTTATTTTTTCCATGTCCTTAGGATGAAAAATGGGCACTGTGACATTGAGAGTGCCTCAAGAAAGGAGTCCCTTTCTAACTTGCTGATGACCTGCACAGTCATCAAGTCTGAGCCTCCTCTCCCCTCGCCTCCCATCCTTCCTCCTCCTGTCCCCTCCATTGCTGGGGAAACAGGCAGTTGAGATATAGCCTTTGCATAGTGGGTGATGTAGCTCTGCAAACAGAGATGAATAATTCTACAGCGTGGAATAGAATCCCATGTCAGAGGAGCAGGAATGGGGGATGGACAGGGAGGCTGCCTCCCAGGGACACATAGAACTTAGGGCTTAGGATGTTTTCTCTGCTTGTCTCAAAGCCTTGTTGGCTGAATGAGACTTTCTCAGCTGGATGGTCACCAAGCCTGAAGCTGGTCTTCTGCCTGGATCTGGAAGCAAGAACAAGGTTTGTTTAGTCTATGCTGCTTCCAGTTTTTGCTTCTCTCCTCTTTCTGCCCCGTGGGACTGACTCCATGTGGGTCTATGACCCCAAAGGTTGTGGCCGTCTCCCACCTCTGTCCTGCTTGTAGGCTCAGGCAGTGTTCCTTTGAGTATGGTCTTACCTGTGGAATTCCAACTGAGACTAAAGTCTTCTGGTAGGTGAGGACAAGTCAGGAGACAGTTGGGGCTGGGAGGAGTGCTGTGGTTTCAGAGGTGACCTCTTTGCTGATTTTAGAGCTCTGTTTAGTGCTTGCTGGCCACCTGCCAGTACAGAAGGAACTCTTGATTCACTAATGCTTGGTTCATGGTTAGACTTCTGTGCATAATTAGTATTTTTAAGTCATTTTATCTAAAGACTTCAAATTTAGAGACTCTAAGCACTTGAGAGATATTTTATGGATCACAGCTGAGTGTAAAAGGATCTTGCAGCATCTCTCCCCAGCCCTTACTCCTGGCCAGCTGCTTCTAATCACATTCAGCAAAGTCCTGTGACAGACTCATTCTTCTTCCAGCTTCTTGCAGATGTCATGCTCCAGGTCAGCCTGGGTCTTTCTGAGGAGCTGTAGAACAGTGTTTCTCAAACTGCAGTGTGCATGCAAATCACTTAGGGATCTTGTTTAAATGCAGATTCTGATTCTGTAGGTCTGCTCTGCAGCTCTAACAAGCTCCCAGGTGATGCTGATGCTGTGGTCTGAGAACTACCCTTTACTCATAAAGGGTACTAGCAAATTAGTAGCAGAGACCAGGACTAAATCTGCTCATCACTTTCCCTTTGTGTTGTATATACTTTTTTATCTGCTGACTTGGAAAGAACAAGAAATAAAGAATTAAAGAAGTAGAAATAATGTTTCCTGTTTGCATTATCAGGTTTAGAGCAACCTCACAGAGCCAAAATCTAATATGTTATAATCTAGACCCACCTGGCTTCCTTCTTTCTCAGTGAAAGAAGGAATTGGTGAGACATTTTCTGTGTTAACCTCAGGATTTTAAACAGAGCCTCCCTCACACCACTCTTGGTGTCAGCAGTGCTTGTTGAACAGAACTTGAGTCCCTTCCACACAGGAGCCAGAAGGTGCCAGATGGCCCAGACTGAGTGTTTAGATTGAGGTAACTCTCAGATTCCAGGAGCAAAAGGGTGGTATAGGACACTGAGCCAGCCATCAGGCTTCAGAACTTGCTTAGCACTTTGGCTTGTAGAAACCAGTGGTAAAGGACACATACTGGGAATGGGGTAGGCAGGTTTGACCCAGAGATGCCACCAGGGGTCTGGGGCTGTGGGAAGAGCATGGCAGCCAGAGAACATGGCAATAACAACCACACTTCTGTCCATCAAGAAGGTCCTGGGAGTGGGGAGGGGACATAGGCGCAGGCGGTTTGCAGTCATCTAGGCAAGTGGGCAAACTTTTCATTCAGTATTTATTGCATGCCTACCACATGCCAGATGCTAAGCTGTGCACTGGTGGATGTGGAGATGAATTCCTAGGAGCTCTGGTTTCAGGAGGCTCCCAGGTAGATTCTGGATCACAACAATCTCTTGGAGTAATAGCAAGGTGGGACTCTGGTGTTGGTGGAATGGTTTACTAGGTGGTGATTCAGATAGAGGAAACAATTCAGGGTCATACTTGCTGGACCTCTAGCACAAAGCAGGGAGGGCATGGTTTCTGGAAAAATGCCCAGTGCTGAAAACCAAGAAAAAGGTCAGAACAGGAATGGAAGCACCCTGAGCTTGCTTCTGATCTGCTAACCTCAGATGCTTAAAACCTTTCCTAACCGAGGACAGGACTGACTGCTCAAGGTTGGGCTGGGACTGAGCCTGCAGGTAAAGTCACCTGGTGAGGACACAGAGAGAATTTGGCACTCTGAGACCAGAAGGACATAACCGTACAGGCTTACCGTCTGTTTACTTGCTCACCCTTCCTACCTTTGGCTACTTTGATTGTAAGAATCATTCTGTGCTTATGGAGAGTAAGGTGCTGGAAGCTTCTCATGATCAGGCCCTCTGGGGTAACAGAGGTGCCAGGAGGCCCCCGTCCCCATCATCACTTATACTAACATCTCCTAGGGTTGAGATGGCATTAGGTGTCTCCTGATGGAGGCAAGTGACTAATGCTTCACTGGGGAAAAAACTGGATGAATGGGTACATGGCTTGAGGCCACAGACCAGGCTGCATTTGAAATTGACATCCAGTGACTAAGCTGGAAGAGGTGCAGTGTTGGTAGTGGTGGTGACAGTCGAAGGGGAGCAATGCATGGTGCCTGCTAGGCCCTCAGTAAATATGTGTTGACTGAGTAGGTATTGACAAAGTGCTTTACAGTATGCAAAACACTTCCAAATACTTTCTTCCCCCAGACTCTGTGAGATAGGCAGAGCATTATACTATACCATTTGACACTGAGGAAGCCAAGGCTCTGGGTGTTACGTATTTTGCCCAAGATCACACAGCTGGTAAATGGCCAAGCTGACACTAGAACTCAGCTCTTCTGAGTCTCTTTCTAATGTTTTGTCTTTGAAGACACGTCTATAAATGCACACAGGTACTGCCAGGGATCTGGCTGTTGCACATTTGATTTTTGGTACTTATTAAAAAGATATCTTTTTTTTTTTTTTTTTTTTTTTTGCGGTATGTGGGCCTCTCACTGTTGTGGCCTCTCCCATTGCGGAGCATAGGCTCCAGACGCGCAGGCTCAGTGGCCATGGCTCACGGGCCTAGCCGCTCCGCGGCATGTGGGATCTTCCCGGACCGGGGCACAAACCCGTGTCTCCTGCCTCGGCAGACAGACTCTCAACCACTGCGCCATCAGGGAAGCCCCAAGATATCTTTTTTTTTTTTTTTTGCGGAGCACAGGCTCCGGACGCGCAGGGTCAGCGGCCATGGCTCACGGGCCTAGCCGCTTCGTGGCATGTGGGATCTTCCCGGACCGGTGCACGAACCCGTGTCCCCTGCATCGGCAGGCAGACTCGCAACCACTGTGCCACCAGGGAAGCCCGATATCATTTTTTAATGCAAAACATTTTTATTCAAAGGAAATGTGCCTCTCTGTGTGCATTTTTACCAAATTGAGCCCTTGGGTGTCTTTATTTTTAATAAGGAAGAAACACTTGGGTCTGGAACAGCTGAACCAAGCACCATTGCGGCCTACTCATTAGCTCTGTCTAATTAGATTGAAACCAAGGGCGGAAGTGGCACAGGCAACCATTTTGTTGTGGCAGGAATGGTCATGTGTGGCCTTGAGCCCTCCCTCCCATCCTCTCCCCTCCAGAAGGCCGTTAGGATGTGGCTCCTTTCACAGGACGATCGTATACTTCCATCACAGAGAGAGAGAGATTGAGAGAGAGACAGACAGACAGACTGATTTCTGGAACCCTAGAGATTTGGTGAGTCATTGCATTGCATCTTTCTGTTGGCGTCCAGACGTGTAGGACAAAGAGGCTATTGTTTTTTCTTTAAGAGCAAACTAGATATAAGCAATTTCTGTGAAGTACTTGAAGGACCTTGGGTTCCTGTAAATAGCTTTTTTTTAAAAAAAAAGTACACCTGAAAGGTTTTGTCCCTGAAACTTGGGCCCCAAGTTTGCATGTGAGTAGAAAAGTGCTGGCCCTGATCCCAGGCCTGTTGTAGGTGGTTTTGTCCAGTCCTCAGTGGTGACTCTGACCTCTGGGCCTGCTTGCTTGAGTCAAAGCTTTCAGCTGGAATTTTCCATATTCATGCTCCTCTGTTGTTGCACTAACGTAAGGCAGCAAATGAGGAGAGAAGGTGATTGATCAAACTCCTAGGCCCACGCATTATATGAAGGAGCCTTGCGGACTGCCAAGGGCCAGTTGCGGTTTTTCTGAGACTAGTTTCTACCTAGCTCCTTGAGCTGGCTTGCTTCATTTCCCCCTCCCTTTACCCGCATCTGTTCCCTTGCCCCCAACCCATATCAGCCGCCCCCCCCCACTGCCCTGTGTTCACCCCCAGTCTTGCCCCCTTTTCCCACCTTCCACACAGGAAGTGCCTGTGCCCTTCCTTCCCTGCTCAGAACACCACAGTGGCTCTTCACTGTCTCCGGGGAGAAGTCTGTTCTCCTTGGCAGAGCATGCAGGGAATTGCTGGCTCTTCCTGACCTCTTCAACCTGTGTGTTACCACTGCTTCTTCGCACGGACCCTGCTTGCAGCCAGACTTGTACCAGTTCCTGGACACACCAAATTCTCTCTCCTGCCTCTGTGCCTTTGCACCTGCCAGTCCTTTCACCAGATTTTACTTCTTTAGCTTTTTTTAAAAATTAATTTAATTTATTTAATTTATTTATTTTTGGCTGCCTTGGGTCTTTGTTGCTGCACGCAGGCTTTCTCTAGTTGAGGTGAGCGGGGGCTGCTCTTCGTTGTGGTGCATGGACTTCTCATCTTGGTGGCTTCTCTTGTTGCAGAGCACGGGCTCTAGGTGCGTGGGCTTCAGTATTTGTGGTGTTCAGGCTCAGTAGTCATGGCTCGCGGGGTCTAGAGCACAGGCTCAGTAGTTGTGGCTCACGGGCTTAGTTGCTCCGTGGCATGTGGGATCTTTCCAGACCAGGGATCGAACCCATGTCCCTTGCATTGGCAGGTGGGTTCTTAACCACTGCACCACCAGTAAAGTCCCAGTTCTTTAGCTTTTAATTCAAGTGTTGCCTACTCCTCTGTGAAATTTTCTATATATGCCCAGGCAAAATTTTCTCTCTCCTTTCTCCTCTTGGTAATTCAGACATATTCTTGCTATATATATATATATTTTTTAATGTCAGTTCATTGGTTTTGTTTTATTTATTTATTTTTGGCTGCGTTGGGTCTTCGTTTCTGTGCGAGGGCCCTCTCCAGTTGCGGCAACTGGGGGCCACTCTTCATCGCAGAGCGCGGGCCTCTCACTATCTTGGCCTCTCCCGTTGCGGAGCACAGGCTCCAGACGCGCAGGCTCAGTAGTTGTGGCTCACGGGCCTAGTTGCTCCGCGGCATGTGGGATCTTCCCAGACCAGGGCCCGAACCTGTGTCCCCTGCATCGGCAGGCAGACTCTCAACCACTGCGCCACCAGGGAAACCCTCTTGCTATATTTTTTAATGATATAATTTTGTAATCACTTGTTTGAACGTTTACCCCTCTTTATTTACCCCAAATTCATCAAGCATTTGCTTGTACATTTGATTTTTGGTACTTTTTAAACAGATAGCATATTTATTTATTTATTTTGGCCGCACTGCTTGCGGGATGTTAGTTACACCACCAAGGATCAAACCCGGGCCCACTGCAGTGGAAGAGTGGAGTCCTAACCACTGGACTGCCAGGGAATTCCTGACAGGTAGCATTTTTTAAATGCAAAACTTTTTTTTTTTTTAAGGAAATGTGCCTCTCTGTGTGCATTTTTACCAAATCGGGCTGAACCCTTGGGTATGCTTATAAAATAAATATATAAATATAAAGGTCTGCTTTGTACTACTGTTACTACCTAACCATTGTCGAGTTCTGACTCTAATAAATCAGGCATTGGGCTAAGTAAGGGCTTTACATCCACTCCTTTCCTCCTCCTTGGGCATAGAGCTTATTATTATCTCCACTCTACAGACTAGGAAATTGTGACTTAGAGAGTTTCAGTGACTTGGCAAGATCCCAGTTAGAGAGTTTCAGTGACTTGGCAAGATCCCAGAGCTAGTAATTAGTAGACCTGGCGGTCATGCCAGGCACTATGATAGATGCCATAGATACAGCGTTCAATATGACATCGTCTCGTCCCTCAGGGAGCTTGTGGTCTAGTTGGTGAGACAGATAAGTCATTGTCAGTCCAGAATGCTGAGTCCAGTGATGAGGGCGTTTGGAGTGCTTTGCGGGGTGGGGGGAGGGCAGACTGGGGCTGTGCACACCCACCTCTGAGTCCCCAGCACCCAGCACTGTGTTCAGCTGTTTCCCTCTGTGACCAGGACTTCACATCTCAGTCATCTTTTGTTCCACTTTCTATATCTCATCAGTCCTTCCGCAGCGCCTTCCTTTCCATCAAGTCTGGAATGTGTGCTGCCTACATCCTGGTCCAGGCCCCATTCATATAAACGGATCCAAGTGTGTGAGGATGTGCGTGAGAGTGGGATGGTTTCTGGAGTACCAGGAGTCTCTGGAGATTGCCTGTGCTCAGCTCATTTGTCATTGCCTAGGCTTCCTGGAGCATTTCCATGCTAGGAAAATTTTTCTTGGCCTCAAGACAGAACTTCTAAGAACATGTCCCAGGATTGGGCCCTCTAGCACCGTGTCCTTCTCACCCCACCAGCTCTGGCTAGCCTCTGCCATGCGCTGGATTCTTGCAGATCAGAGAGCTCTGAGATGTGACCCCTGTTCTCCAGGGTCTGGGGATCCAGTAGCCCAAACCAGGTAAGGGGCAGAAGCCTGTCTAGGTCTGGAGGGTGATCCCTGGGCCTGTGGCAGGGCTGAACCAACAGACAGGAATCAGGTGTGAGGGGAGAAGTTTGCATGGGCAGGGAAATAAGCTGACCTCATAGATGAGTCAGCTGCGATTGGAGGTGCAGTGGACTGTCCGAGGTCAGAGTAAGGAGACATGTGAGAGCACTAGCCCCGGCTGGGATCATTACCCACCTTTCTCCCTGTTAGAGTAACCCCCATCTGGAAGGTAGTGTCAAATCAGGCAGAGGCTCCAAAGGATAACTGTTTTGATCCCAAACAAAAGAGGTGAACCCAGTGCCTAGAGAGGAAAACATTCTAATTTTTTAGGGACACAAAGAAAAGGAATACAAGAGTGGGGAGCAAAATAGAAGGAGCCCCTCGTGTGTGCATTGTGCCAGGTTATTATGTAATAACATGTGTGTTAGTTAAGTTCACAACAGCCACCTGAGTCTACATTTATCTATGGGGAAACTGAGACTGAAGTAGTGCAGCTGGTAAACAGAGTAGCCTTTGAAGCCAGGTCAGTCCTGAGCTTCACCTCAGCTTGCTGCTTGTTCCCAGAGGACTGAAAAATACCCCCAGAGGAGACAATTGAGTAACCTTGAAGTACCACACAGGAAGCCCCAAACTAGCCAGTATGAAAGTGCCAACCAAGGAGCAAAAAGTTGTTAATGCGATATTTGTCAGCATGGGCTAGGAAAAAAACCCCTACGTTTTCCGCAAAGAGTCAGGTTCTTTTTACTTTCTCTTCCCTGCTCTGGGCATGACTGTCTCTTCCTAGGATTCTCCAAAAGCTCTGGGTATGATCCTGCAGTCTCTGAGGGAGCCCTCTATCTCACCCTGTTCTGTTGGCATCTTGATGAATAACCCCAAGACAATTTAGGCTGGCCTGCCAGAGCCCTTTCTGTGAGTGTGTGTGATCTGTCTTAACTGCCAGAGCTCATTTGGGCTCGTTTAATAATTGAAGGCCAACGTTAAATGTTTCACAGTTTGTCCTTCGCTGACGGGAGCAGTTTTCTGTGTGTAAGTGATATGCCCCGTTTCCCAAGGACGCTGTGTTTCCTCAAGTGTAGCTGATTCAGCATGCTCAGACGTGGCCACTGGGTCACTTAGATTCCGTCAAGTCCTCTTTTCAAGAGCGATCTCTCATGTTTTACCTTTGTAAGCAAGCATAGGAGGCTCATTGGCTGGGGCTGGAGATCTCTTTACTGGGAATTTGGACTAGGGAAGGTGGGCTACGGCAGACATGCTCAGCCACTTCCCATTGTTCAAAGGAGTCAGTGCCTTTTGTCACTTTCACACAAAAAGAGAGGCCATTGCAGGTCTAAATACCATCTGTTTACTGGTCATTCTAGGCTGGTTCTAATTGCAGTTTCTCCAAGTCATGTACTTGTTCTTGCTTCCAGACCTCCCCGCCTTCCTCACCTTTCCCCACACTGCTGACCTCTGTCCTCTTTCTGGCTCAGTCAGGTTTGGCTCTCCCTGGGGTCTGGAGTGAGGGGTATCTCTCTGCATCTCTGCAGCCCTCTGTGTCTCCCTGTTTCTCAGCACTCATCCCCTTCCTTGTGTGGGAGTTACCTGTTTACTTGCCTTTCCCCAGTGGACTGAGAGCTCTTTGGGGATGATGGAATCATGAACAAATGAACAAATTGAGGTAGTTTGTAAATTCTCCTGCTGGAAAAATCACAGTAACAATTAAAGAGGAAAATTGATGTTTATTGAGGACCTATTCTGGCCCAGGAACTGGGCTAGCTGTGCTATCTCATTTAATTTTCACAGTGGCCTTGGATGGTGGATGCTAGAGGTTACATGAAGACATCAAGCTTCCTGCAGTCTTTCATTGTGATCCTTCTGGTTTTGGACTGACTCATCATAAATGACCTGCTTCATAATTTAATAATGAGTACATTTGAAACTTTACAAAAAATGCTTTGTTTTAATTTTTCAGTTTCACAGTTTAGCATTGAGTACAATAATGTATCAGATGATTGTCAAAATGCAGAACCAACTGTTTTGCCGGAAATAATTCCACTTTGCCAACCCCGTTTATTTTGAGCAGCTCCAGTGCGTTAATGTACTGTGCTGTAAATTGAGCCTGTGATGTATGGATTATGCAGGAGGATCAGAGTGGCAATGAAACCAAGGGCAGATCCACTGGATGGGTGGTAAAAGGGAAACAGAACACGTCCCTTTGTTAAATACATTCTCCTGAAGATGAGTTTATAATTTGACAAGTTAGACAGCTGGAAAAATTAGGAGCTGCTTTGCTGGAGAAGCTGGCCTGATTCTTCAAACTTGCACTTGGGAAATGAAGCCATTGGTTCTCTTGGTGATTCTCTGGTCAGAGTGCTTGTTTCTCAGGCTGTAGGCAGTTCAGGATCTGCATACATGGACTTGCCCCAGCCAGGCCAACTCTGCTGTCTTGTGGGCCTGGTTGCTGTTGGCTCTAATCTTACATTTCTCACTGCCTGCTCATTATTGCCTCCCAGATGACCATTGCCCCCTCCAAGCGGTCTAAAGCAAGACTCAGCCTGGCAGAGTGGAAGCTGGAGTTAGATTTGTGTTTGAATTCAGGCTTCCACTACGGAATGAAAACTGCTATTTAGGGGAAGTTGCATGACCTCTCTGAGCCTCAGTTTCCTCATCTATAAAAGGAGGTAATTCATTGAACAGTTATTTATTGAGTGCTTGTTATGTGCCAGCCATTGTTCAAGGCATTTGGGAAATAGAAATCCTTGTCTTGGTGGAATTTACATTTTAGTGAGGGGAGGCAGGGATTAAACTGTAGACATAGTGAATAAGAAAATTAGATCATATGTTAGAAGGTAATGAGTACAATAAAAAGAAGAAAAGAGAGAGAAAGCAGGGTAAGGGACATTGGGGATTCTGGAGGGAAGCTGGGACAAGTGTGGTTGCAGTCTTCAGTAGGCCTCATTGAAGTGGTGACATTTGAGCAAAGATGTGGAGCTGGTGAGGGGGTGGCTGTGCAGGTACCTGGTGAAGAATGTCCCAGTGCAAAGGCCCTAAAGTGGGGGCAGGCCTGGCATGTCTGAGAAACAGCAGTGTGGCTCAAGCAGAGAGAGTATGGGCGAGAATAAGGGAAGCTGAGGACAGAAGTCATGGCGTTAATTTCCCTCGGGTTGTGAGGATTAAATGAAGAGGTGTCTGTAAAGTTCCATCAGACTTCCCATTTTCCCAATGGCCTTGTCACTCTCCCAGCCACCCAGGATCCAAACTTTAGTGAGACTTTGATGCATGCCTTCTCTTTGCCCCCATTGTCAATCACTTGCTATGTCCTGTAGCTGTGTCTTTCTCTTCCATCCCTTACTTCCTCATTCCCATTGTCCTTAACTTAGCTGGTGACCTCTCATCTGTCCAATCACAGCAGTCTCCTGGCCATTAGATCTGCTGCCTCGGATTCTCCACCACCATCCCTCTTCTCACCCCCAATTTTTCCAGGCCATGAGGCAGTATGGAGCCATCTCTCTCCTGCTCATGACCCCTTAGCTGCTCAGTAGTGCTCTCACTTGTTCATTCCTTTGTTCATACATTCAGCATCTTTTGAGCATCTACTAACACTCAAAGTTATTTGAGTAAAGTCTAACAGAGGAAGCAGACTAGAAAATAAAGTACAATACCAATTCAGAAATGTTTGGTTTTTACCCTAGCTTGTTTCATAAAGGACTTGGAGTTCAGCAATTTATTATGTAATATGATGAGCAATGTACAAAGTAAAGTTCTCAACCTGGCATTGAGAATCTCCCCTGCTTTGGTGCAGACCTGCCTTTCCGTGCCTTCATCTTCCACATCCAAGGTAAGTGAGCCTATTGCTTCAACCAAGGGGATAACTTGCAGTTCTACAACACGGCCTTCTCTTTCACACCTCCATGCCTTTTTCACACTCTTCCATCTGCCAGGAGTGCCAGTTTTGCCTAATCCATGTTCCGCCCACCCTTTTGGACTCAGCTTTACATGGCACCTCCGTGGGAAGTCTTCCCTGATCCTTATGTCCTAAGTGATCTCTCCCTTCTCTGACCTTCCACAGCATTTCTCTTGTCACTCATCACTTTGCACCTTGGATTATTGGTAGGGACGTGTGTGTGTGTGTGTGTATACTTTATTTTCCTTACTGGACTGTGAATTCACTGAGGCATGGATCATTTTCATCTTTTACCACCCATAGCACCTGGCACAGGACCTTTTCCAGAGGAGGCACTCAGTGAATCTTTGAGTAAGAGAGTGAATGGATGTTTCCCAAGCCATAACATCTGGGGAGGGATTTGCCTTGGCAGTTCTTTCTCTTATGCTGATATAAGTACTAACAAGTTTCTGGAGCCCAGGTGTATCGACCCTTCAGGGAGCTGCTATCATCTGGTGCTATAACTCAGAATGCATTTTCTTGTAGAAGCCGTGACGTAAATAGTTTCTGTGAGTAATCCCATCAGCAGTTCCAAATATCTGACTTAGAAACACACGCTTTTGGCAGCTTGCTTGTTCTTAAGTTGGGGACGGCCTCTTTTTTTGAAGATGCTCCATTTGTACTGGCAGGCAAGCAGTGTCTGCTTAGCCAGACTGTCAACCACTTTCCACAGGCACCAGGAGGTGAAGAAAGGGACACAGTCTTAGGTCACTCAGAGATGACCAGCTCTACCACTTCTTAGCTATGTGACTTTCAGCAGGTTACTTTACTGATTTGAGCCTCAATTTTCCTATCTGTAAAACAGGAATAAAAATAACTACCACTAGGCTTAATGAGGATGAACAAGGTAACCTGTATAAAGAACAGTGCCTAGTAAGTACTTATAAATGCCATTTAACAACACTCAAAACAACAGTACATTTATTTCCCCTTTATTTTGTGCATCTCTGAAGTTCCTGTGGTCTAGGACAGTGCTGCTCAGGTGGTATGGTGCATGTGACTCACTTCATTAAAATGCATAACCTGATTTAGTAGGTCTGGGATGGGGCCTGAGATTCTGTGTTTCTAATATGCCATGCTGCTGATCCAGGGACCATACTTGGAGTCGCAAGAGGTTAGGGTGATGGCTCTCAAGCTATGGCCTGCCTCCAAGTCACCTGGAAAGCTTGTTAAAGTGGAATTCTGGGCCCCACCTCTAATGATGTATTCATTTAGTAGGTCTGGGGTGGGGTCTGAGAATTTTCATTTCTAATAATTTCCAAGGTGATGCTGATGCTGCTGGTCAGGTACCACACTCTGAGAACCACTGTGCTAGTGGGATAATAGGGGTGAAGTTAATAAGAAAAAAGAGGGAAGTAATGGTAGTTCTTGAACTCCAGGATACTTGTGCTCTCTGCTCTTTTGGTTGTAGAAGTCCATATGATAACTATCAATATTATCTGACCAGGCTCTGGAATGTCTTATTAATAATTAAATAACAACAACAAGCAGCACTTTCTGAGCACTTATTATGTGCCAGGCACTGTGCCAAGAACTTTATAGTTCCATTTAATTCTGATAAAAATCCTACTGAAATGGATACTGTGATTTTCTAGCTTGGCGTTTCCCATGTTAACCAATTCGTAACAGTCATCTGGTGTGATTGCTAAAATTACACATTTCTAGGTCTCTACCCTGGTGATTTAATTTGGTGAGGCCCAGTGCCCCCGGTGATTCTTACAATCAGCTAAGCCTGGAAATCTCTCCTCTAGTTAATAAGCTCTCTACTTCTCTTTCATCTATGTCCACTATTAAAATTGCCAATTTCAAAGAAATACTCTAGCAATATAACACAATATATTTGACAGTAAAAGTTACACTAAGTCAAAAAATATTATGATGTTTCAGAAAACCTTTGGGAGTCCTACATGCCTGGGAGCCCTCATTTTGACCCTCCCTGGACTGTAAAGTTGCAGAAAGACCAGGTGATAGAGCATTCTATTTACTAGAAGGCTAAGGAAACCCATGCCAACTGAATAATATTTGGCTCTCTTGAAGAAAAGCATTTTGTTTGGAATGTTTTTCTAGAAAATTGGTCCCCATTGCATCCAGATGGATTCTATGATTCCACAGGATTTTAAGAAAGATGAAAAGAAAATACTGTACTTGCTTCTCTACAGGCCAGAGCTTGCTTGCCCACACACCAAGGCCAGCTGGCCAACCACTTGCTTGGAGCATGCATACCCCATCACTGCATCAACAGCCCCAGTACCTGCTGGTCTCCCTCACCTCTCCAGGGCCTTAAGCTCTTCTCTGGTTTTCCAGCCACTGGCTTCTTTGCATAGGCTTTCCCATTTAGCTGGGGGTTGTGTGTTCCATATTTCATTGGAACTATGGCTAAGGATGGAAAATGGGAAATGTTCAGAGTTGTATTTATAGTTGGAAATTCACCAACCCCTTGCCTGCTCTGGGAGGTCTTGTCTGTCTGCCTTGATGGGGGTGGTGGAGTGGGGCAGTGAGGTGTAGCAAGGGTGAAGTTGTCTATTAAATGCACCACGTTTTAGCAATCAGGAGAGACTTTTCTGAAACCAAAGAAAATTGAGACTTTCTTTAATGCTCTTGATGCTAATCTGAGTTACTTCTTGGGCCAGTTGAGGTAACAACCCTCAGAATAACTTTCTGATGCTAATTGGAGAAGTGTTTCAGTTTGATGGAATGAGCACTGGACCCAGAGTCAGAAGAGGTGGGGACTCAGGTCAGCTCTCCCTCTGACTTCTGTGTTCTTAGGTCATTTAGATAATCACCTCTCTGGATATCACCTCTATCTTTAAAATTTGGAGATCTAGCACAGGGATCTCAGGATCAGCTTGGTATTCTGTGATCTTCTGATGACCTATTCCCAGGAACATGTGCCATCACAATAACTTGTCCCAAAATACAGTCAGATTCACCCACTCAACCAGTATCTGTTGAGCATCTAGTGTATTTCAAGTACTACCCTGGACACTACGGGTGATGTAGCCGTAGATAAGCCACACAAATCCATTCATTCATTCATTCTTTCATTCATGCATACACAATCATTTATTTATTGAGCATCTGTTATATGCCAAGCACTGTGCAAAAAGCTATGAGTGATACAAAGATGAATTAGACGCAGGTTTCATTGTCAGGTAACATGCTGTCTTGAAGGTAGATAAGATATACATAAATAAAACTGTTTGTAACTACTCTCTCTAAAAGAGGCCCTCTCCTTTTGTTCTCCATCCCCTTACCCTACTTTTAATAGCATTTATCACCTGACCTTATATTATCTGTTTCCTATCTGTCTCTCTACCAGAATGTAAGCTCCATGAGAGCAGGGGCTTTGTTTTGATCACTACTGTATTCTAGTACCTAGAATAGTGCATGCACAGAATAAACACTCAATAAAATCTTTTAAAAATAAAATATCTACACAAGAAGCTAGAAATTATGTCTATATTTATATAAAATTCTATAAAATTATGGCTATTTATATTTGTATAAAACTTCCCTTCAGTTCAGTGAAGGGAGAGATCACTTCTAACTAGGACAATGGTCTTTAAATCCTGCACATTAGAAGCACCTTGTGAACTTAAAAAAAAAAAAAAAAAATCAGTTGCCCAGGTCCTACTCCATACTGATTAAATCAGCATCTCTGAGTGATGATTGGGCATCAGTATTTTATAAGAGCTCCCCAGGTAAAGATAATGGTAGCTAAAATAATGTGAACTAGTGTAATCAGGGAAAGCTTCATGGAGGAGGTAGGGTTTGAAATGACTTGAAAATCTGGTAGGATTTCGATAAGAAGGAAGCATTCCGGACGGAGTACACAGCATAAACAAAGTGCAGAGACAAGAATTGCAGGCAGAGTTCAGGAATCAGAAGTAGTTCATTTGGGCTGGAGCCTAAAGAGCACGAAGGGGAATAATTGAAGCAACATTATAAAGGTTGGCTGGGACCAGTTTGAGAAGGTCTTTGAATGCTAGGCCTTGAGATTTCAACTTCATTCGGTTTTATAGCCAGTGAAAATTGTGAATCGTTTTTAAACAGAAGTGATGTCATCAGACCTCTCCCTGGCTGCCCTTGGAGGATGGCTTGGAAGCAGACAGGGAGACCAGTTAGGAGGTGGTACCATGGTCCATGTAATGTGGGCTCAGCCTAAGGTTGCATCACTGGTGTTGGAGAGAAGGGCTGAGGTAGAGCTAGGCGCAAGGCCTGCCCACCCTCCAACTGCGGGTCTTCTTTGAGGGCTCTTGGTGGAATCACTGGCATTGCAATGATCAGTACCTTTTGATAAAGCCAGGGGAGTCAGGCTCCACTGGCATCCCTAGCCCAGTTTTTTCCTATGCATGACTGATGAACTGATAGTGCAGCTAGGCCTCCTTCCTGAAATGATAGGCCATTTTATCTAGAGAAACAGGTCTACATGTGGAACTCAGTACCATGCCGGGCTACCTTTGAGACAGAGGTTTCTGTTATTTTCATACTGCAGTGTGTGTCTTTGCTTCATCTCTAATTCCAGCACCATGGACACCATGGGGTATGGCTACCAGTATCTGGAACTGCTAATTTCCTAAGCCCTGGGTGTACTGAGGAGAGTCTGCTTCCAGAGACAGCTTTGAGCAAGGGCTAGGAGCCATGGGCCAGGGGGTATATTTCCAGTAGCCTCATAGCAGAATGTTCATCTACAAAGAACTGAAGTTTCTGGGGGCACAGGACATCTGCATAGGCAGGGACACCATATGTGTGTGGGGCTGGGGAAAGCAGGGTTGGTGGAGAGAAGACGGTGATTGGATCTAGTTTGCTGATACAGGCTTGTGCCGAGAGTACTGCCTGCCCTTGGCCAGATGCTGCCAGTAGCTGGTGCATCCCCAAGGTCATATACTACTCAAAAGGACAGGCAAGCAAGAGTTGCTAGTACAGATATTTTTTTCCTCCTCTGTATCTGTTTTGCCAGGGCTGACCTTATTCACAGTCAGTTTCAGAATGTCAGTCCCTCAGAAATGCACAGACTTTACAGTTTGCAAGGAGTTTTCACACCCTTTATCTCAATGGAATGTCACAACAGTCCTGTGACTTAATTAGGACAGGAGTTGTTGATCCATTTCACTGATAAAACTGGGCCTAGGATGGGGTTAGGTAGTTTATTCTAAAGTCATGTAGATATAAAGCATAAAGGCTAGGACTTGTTCATGCAGGAGCTAAGAGGCCATGGTCAGGGCTGCTTTAGGTGGCATTTATGCACATTGCAGTAGAAGAAGTTAAGGTTTGGGCTCCTTCACTCCTGACACTTCATTGCTTACAGATGTAGTACTGGCTTGTCCTCTATAAAAGTCTCATAGTGTGATGATGCCGTAGCCATATCATCAGTAAGACATCCATACTGTGACAGTTACTCGCACAAAATAACACATTATTCTGTGCCATCCCTGCTGGGCTCTATCTAGCTTACAGGGTCACCCTCATTAGCACCATTCTTTTGGATTAAGCATTGCCTTTTCCAACAGCATCTCCCACTGGAAACGGTAACATATTAGGCCCCTCATATTTTGAAGTACATTCATTTATCAACACCGTGTTCCTCCCCTTCACAAGGAATGTGGAACAACTTATAAGCACCAGATGCCTTGGGACAGAAGAAGCTCAGCTGTGGTCAACATTCATAATAATAGATGACCAATTACATTGTTGTCTTCACTTACAAAGTATCTTATATCTCATATGTTCCTTTAAAGAATTCTATGAAATCGGTATTATGTTCCCATTTAACAATGAAGAATCTAAGATTCCTAGAGAAAATAAAAGGCTTGGCTTACCCAAGGTCACAGAGCTAGTAGGTGGTAGAGCCACCAAACTCCAAACCCTATTCTCTTTCCATTGTACCCCCTGGCTTCTCCTACCAGTATCTTCTCTTTGATCTCTTAGGCTTGTTCTGGCTTAAGTTCCAGGCTTTTTCTGTGATTCTAAGCTAAACTATTTATTACTTTCTCTGCAGCTTCTCTGTCTTTTTAGTCTTGGAAGAGTTCCATAGAATCCAGCAGGAAGAAGTTTATTCCTATTAGACCCTGAGAGTCTTCTGTGACTTCCCATGCTGACTCTGGAACTCCATCCATCTCCCTTAGCTAGAGCTCCCACTGGTCTCTGCCTTTATTTTTCCCACTGTCAAGTTTACCCTTGGTCTGCACCTTAGACCCTTTTTTTTTTTCTCCTAATTTGTCCCATGTTTCTCAAGGTTCTTCCTGTCAGTCTTACTTCTGTGATAGACTAAGGCTCCCCCTCCTATCAGGTAGGCTCAGTTTCCTGCATTTATTTACTTATTCTTTCACTCACTCATCAACCGTTTCCTGAACGCCAATGTCAAGCACTGTATTTAGGCACTGGGGGTTCCAAGATGTTAAAACATGCTTGAGGAGACCATGATGAATCAGGAGCCTTTACACTTCGATATGGTAATGGTTGTAAGGTTGTAACAATGGTAATGGTTGTAAGGTTGTAACAACCTTACAACAAAGGTTGTAAACAATATTTTTGTTGGAGCATAGGAGAAGGGACATGTGATCCAGATCGGGGGTGGGGCAGGGGCAGTCGGAGAAGTTTTCTTGGAAGAGATCATTCTGAGCTGAGTCCTAAGGAATGGGTTGGAGTCGGCTTAGAGCAAGTGGTGGTGGTTGTTGGGGGAGTTGTGGGGAGGGCAGAGTGCCAGCCAGAAAGACCTACTTATGTAAAGACCCAGAGCTTCGAGTTCAGGGAACTGAAAGCACTTTGGCCTCATTGGCGCAGAGATTGTAGGGGTCGTGAGGATGAGGCAAGAGAGGTAACCTGGAACCAGATTGTACAGGGCTCTTATTTTGTCCTGAAGGTGATGAGGGGTCATAGAAAGCTCTTAAGTAGAGGAGTGACTTATTTAGCATATCATTTTAGAAAGATCGCTATGGTGGCAGGGGAAGGATGGATTGGAGAGAGAGAGAGAGAGAGAGAGAGAGGAGGTGAGTCAGAAGACTGTGGCAGTGATCGAGGCCTGAGTTGATGAGAACCTGAACTAAGGTCATAGTGGAGGGAAGTAAATGGATTCAGAATATACAAGAGGTGGAATTTCTGGGGCTACTAGCTGATTAGCTGTCCATGCAGTTGAGAGGATGCATGCTCTTTTGTCTCACCCTTACCTGTGTCTGTCTTGCCTTCTCCTTCATGCAGTACCTGTGGCTGTCAGAAGAGAAACCTGACGTTTGTTTCCTAGCTGGCTCTGTTTACCCATCCCCCTTCCGTTACCCCATTCTCCCTGCAAGGTCCTTCTCCTTCTGGCTAACTCTGCCTTTATCATCTGTCTGGTCAATGTCCAGGGCATTCTTTCTATTTGCATTTGGAAACCTGAGTGACACTTCGGGTCAACCAAGAGGTGTCCCTCAGGTTTCTGTCTGGGTAACCCTCATTCCCCCTCTGCCTGGATAGTGCCAGCCTCTTCTAAGAGTGTACCTGGGGAGGGGTGAGATATAAGGTAACTATTTGCTGAGTTACCTCTAAAGGAGAAAAAGGCAAGATTCCGTCTTGCAGTTTTAGAATAGAAAAATCTTTAGGGGAATTCCCTGGAGGTCCAGAGGTTAGGACTCCATGCTTTCACTGCTGACGGCCCGGGTTCTATCCCTGGTCAGGGAACCAAGATCCCACAAGCACTAATTCCCATTAAGAGAAGAGGAAGCTCAGTGTGGGCAGATTGAAATGCTCCAGGTTGGTGACATTCGGAACTGTCCTTTCTGTGGCTGTGCCAGTGGGTTTAATCTTTTATGGAATAGAATACAGCATTAGCATCAGAAGAGGCCTTGGAGATCATCCTCATTTTGCAGAAGAGGACTTTGAAGTTTCTAGGGGTGGTGTGGTTTGCCCAAGGTCACTATTAGCTAGAAGCAGAACCGGGACCAGAATCAGTTCTTGTTTCACTCGCTCCATAAAAGTACAGGATTCTTTTTTTCCCATAAGTTTGACAGTTTGACAGTCTGGAGAATCAGACTTACAGGCTGTTTTAATGGTAAACCTAGTTTGATAGTACCCCCCACCCTTCTCAGTGGACTGGAAATAGCTTGTCCAAGGTCGCAGGGTGAGTGAGGGGCAGAGGGGCCTCCAGACTTGTACTCTAGTGCTCTTTCCAGCACAGCCCAAGGTCTCACCCAGGTCCCAAGACTTGGACAGCTGGGCTCCACAGACACTGAACAGAATCATTCTTCAAATGCATCGCAACCACAGTCAATTTCGTAAGATCTGAAAGACACTATTTCCTTCTTTCCTCTTTTTTCCTTGAATGTTTCTTTTTTTTGTTTTTCTTATTTGATAAAAGTGTGTGGCTATGGAAATTACGTCAGTTTAATTAGGCTGCTTGACACGGTACTTTTCCACTGAGTTTACTAGGAACTGTGAATTTGTTGTAGCAAACTGCACTGCAGGCTGCAGTATCTGATTGGCATGCCAGGAGCATCACTAGCGAACAACTAGAGACTGGGGAGAAAACTGGGTCAGGAAGCAGGCCTCCCATACCTGCAGCGGCTGCGGAAGGCGACGCAGAGGCGGCAGGTGGCCACAGTATGGCACTGTCTCCCAGGGCCTGCACCACAGAGCACCCCGCCCCCCAAGCTCTGTGCTGCAGTCGCGGCCCACCCTTTCCTTCGCAGGTGATTATTCCTCTGGCCATTTTGCTTTCTGTTACTCTACAGACTGCAAAGCTATTATACCTGGCAGCTCAGGAATGGCTTTTCCTCAATAAAAAAGCCAAAGATTGGTTCAGATGGAATCTTCATTAGCCACTGGTATTCCAAACCATGGAACAAGTCTTTTTTTTTTTTTGCGGTACGCCGGGCCTCTCACTGTTGTGGCCTCTCCCATTGCGGAGCACAGGCTCTGGACGCGCAGGCTCAGTGGCCATGGCTCACGGGCCCAGCTGCTCCACGGCATGTGGGATCTTCCCAGACCGGGGCACGAACCCGTGTCCCCTGCATCGGCAGGCGGACTCTCGACCACTGCACCACCAGGGAAGCCCATGGAGCAAGTCTTTCCGCTTTCCAGAGCTGGGTTTGTCAGGGGGCTGCGACTGGGTTTGAGAGTCCTGCACAGTGCTGAGGAAAGGCTTGGTAATATTTCCATTTCTCTCTCTCCCGGTTTCCTTTCCTTTCTCCCGCCCAGAGATTATTGACTTCATCTCTGAAAGTCTCAGTGCTGAGCAGCAAGACAAATCAGGGTCTCCTAGAGGGAAGAGTGAGTGATTACGCCAGTAGGTTCAGGGGAAACTTCTTGAAGGCAATTGCATTCGAGCTAGGCTTTGAGCAGTGAAGTGGATCAGCACAGGAAGAACTGAGGGGAGGATGCTGGTGTTCTGCCATGCTGGCCTCAGAACTGCCTTGTGAAGGCTGGAGACCTCCCCACTCATCTGGGGCTAGAATCTATCTCAGCATGTCGGAGCTCACTGGGTCCCTAAGGATCTGTCCTTCTAGGCTCCTTATTTTGTAGATGGGCAAATGAAGGTACAAGAGGATGGGGCTGGAAGGTAGACCAAGCCAGTGCTTTTAAAACCACACTATGCCCAGTCATGCACTTGTCCTTATTTCTAACAGAGCTCTGAGAACATCCACTCCTTCTTCTGGGTTTCACTCCTGTCATTGTCTTTTTTTTTTTTTTTAATAAATTTATTTATTTTTTATTTATTTATTTTTGTCTGCGTTGGGTCTTCGTTGCTGTGTGCAGCCTTTCTCTAGTTGCAGTGAGCGGGGGCTTCTCATTGCAGTGGCTTCTCTTGTTGCGGAGCACAGGCTCTAGGCGCGCAGACTTCAGTAGTTGTGGCACGCGGGCTCTAGAGCACAGGCTTAGTAGTTGTGGCGCACTGGCTTAGTTGCTCCGCAGCATGTGGGATCGTCCCGGACCAGGGCTCGAACCCATGTCCAGTGCATCGGCAGGCGGATTCTTAACCACTGCGCCACCAGGGAAGTCCCCTGTCATTGTCTTTTGACTCCCATCATGTGAACTCAGAGATGCCCAGTGATCTCCACCTGTAAATTATCCATTAGGGAAGGACCTGGGTCCTGCTGGCATTGGATTTCTAGGTCACTCGGATCCTTGCTGGATAGCCGTATTCCTTTCTTTCCTTAGGCCAAGCCAGATCAGGCCAGGACTGCTTTTTCAGAAGGGCTGGTGCCTCCCCAAGAATACTTGGTAGGAATGGGTCTTGCCTCAGAGCAAGGGCTCAAATTTT
This sequence comes from Tursiops truncatus, assembly GCF_011762595.2. Lineage (NCBI taxonomy): Eukaryota > Metazoa > Chordata > Mammalia > Artiodactyla > Delphinidae > Tursiops > Tursiops truncatus. The sequence continues at coordinate 70,552,762 of NC_047041.1, read as the reverse complement.
CACAGTCAGAAAAGCTGAGCATGGCAGGAATCCAGGCCATTGTACTTTTTTTTTTTTTTTAATTTATTTTTGGGTGTGTTGGGTCTTCATTTCTGCGCGAGGGCTTTCTCTAGTTGCAGCGAGCGGGGGCCACTCTTCATCGCGGTGCGCGGGCCTCTCACTGTGGCGGCCTCTATTGTTGCGGAGCACAGGCTCCAGACGCGCAGGCTCAGTAGTTGTGGCTCATGGGCCTAGTTGCTCCGTGGCATGTGGGATCTTCCCAGACCAGGGCTCGAACCCATGTCCCCTGCATTGGCAGGCAGATTCTCAACCACTGCGCCACCAGGGAAGCCCAGGCCATTGTACTTTTATGTTATTTTGTGAGAAAATTTGGCTTATTTTGGCTGAAAATTGTTTACAATAAACTATGCTTAAATTTACTGAAATTTGCTTTAAAGACAACTTTTGCTAGACCATTTTAATTCTGTACAGCATCTCTTTTCCCTTTTGAGGCGAAATCAGAGGGTGGGAATAAAACAGTCTCCCTAGTAATTTTCCCTGGATGTTTTGGATGGTCTCAATTCAATACGAGAAATTCTGTCTTCGGATCAAGCACTGATGTCACAATTGAAATGCAGAAATGTATACCAATTTTGGATAAATCCACCAAAGTTTGCTGATCAAATGAATAATTTGTGCAGGATCTTTCAAAGCCAACTTCAAGGCCAACTTTTTTTGGAAGACAGTTGATAATTCAAATGTCAAGTAGTCTCTGACATGAGCTAAGTGGAGTGAAAAGAAGAACAAGCCCATTAGAATAGTCATCAGACATTCTGGCTGCGAAGATCAGCCTTCGATGGCCCTGGTAGTCGGCTGGCCAGAACAGATCCAGTCCTCCTCAAATCAGAGGTTCCTTTATTTTATTTTACTTTATCTTATTTTGTTTTAGGTCAGAGCAGGTGGTTTTAAGTGCCTGTAAATAATTTTCCTGGCTTTGGAACGTTATATTCATTTACAAATGAGTAGGCCTTACATCTAATTGGTATTTGCTGAAAGAAAGGGAGAGAGGGAAGGGAGGGAAGGAAAGAAGAAATGCTTCTTGATACTTGGCAGGTTTCCACCCTGAGGCTGACACATTCATAGAAATTTCCATATATTCTCATTTTGGGGTCATACTAGGACTTGTCGCTAGAGTGAACATCATCTGAATGTTCATAGAAGTGGTTGGAAGAGACAGAAAAGCTGGAGAGAGACTGTAATTTGAAGTTTGCCAAGAACCACCTATCTTCCTTAACAGGGTTACATAAAGGAAGTGAAAGGCAGGGCTGCAGTCACAGTGAAATGCCTGGGCAGGCTCAGTCTGGCCTGACAGGGGCCGTCTGGATAGTCTTTCCTGAGTTTGTCCACCCCTGGCCACGGCCTCTTTAGGCATGGACACTTAAGAGTGGTCCTTAGTTCTCAACTATTCATGTTAGCTGCTGCCGAGGGCAACTTGGAGAACCCACGCTCTTCTTCTTGAGGACCCCTTTCTGCTCCACTAGTACAGGCTGTGGCCCATGCTCCCGTTTCCAGCCTTAGCAGTGCTTTTCTGTTTCTTGGAGCCCTCATTAGCCCTCTTTAAGGAAGAAAGGATATGAGACACAACCAGGATAAGGTCTAATGCAGTGGGTTTCTCACATTTTCTCTTCTTCCCTCTGACACTTCTCTGAATGGACTCCCCTGGCCCTAGATGCCCACCCCTCTGTTCTGGGCATATGTGAGCAGGTATGGGCTGGCTGCTTTGGTGCTTTATGGTCATGCCTTCAAAGCTTGTAAAGCTGAGGTGGAGGAGGGATTGTTCGATACTGATGGCTGTTGTTTTGTCCTTTAAGACCATCCACAGGGCATAGAGATTCCCCTTTTCTTCCCTCTCCATGGCTGTCCTCTTGCCTACTTTGGTGACTCTCCGATTCTGGGGCTGGTTAGAAAGCTCAGGCAGCTTCAGTGTGTCTCTTCCTCACTTTCATATATATCCATTCAATTATCAAATCCTATGATTTCACCCCTGCAATGTCCCTCAAATCTATCCCCATCTTCTCACTTCTCTTGTCATGTGAACAACTGCAAATCAGCTTCTCTTCTTAAAGCTCTTCTCTGAAACATCTGCCCTGGTTGCAGCCTTCACAACGTCAGCTTCCACTGCTTGCTGCCAAGGCCCCTCATCATTTACTTGTTTGCATCTCAGGCTCTTATATTAAATGTTCGTTAAACGTTCTATGATCCATCCAGAGCAACCTTGTCAGAGCAGAGAGGGGGAAAAGCAAATATCTATCTTCTTTCTTGTCATTTCTCTCAGATGAATGAATTAAATATTTTTATTGCTTTGAAGATTAATTATCTTTTGTCCCTGGGCCAGCTTTAATATTCTCACTGTATCTTCTTGTGACTAGGACCTGACAGCTGGAACTTATGCCCCCACTCTAAACCTGTGCTTTTGCCAGGTTTCTCAGCATCTCTGTACAATGTGGGCTTCTGCAGTGAGTCACAGCCCAGGGGTTCAGAGAGATTGGAGTCTGACCTGCAGGATTTAGATTAGGTACTAGATCATAGATCTTAGACCTGAGAGACCTCCTGAAATCTTCTGGTCCTTTCTGGCACATGAGATGCTGTCATTACACTTAACAAATAAAACACCTGAGACCCAGAGAGTTTAAGTGACTAAGCCATGGTCACCCAGCTCATAAATTCTGGACCCTAATACCAGACTAGACTTTAGGCTGTAAATGTACTTTATCCTCTCTGGGTAAGGCAGCTCTCTATTTGTAGAAGGCACCAACTCTCTGAATTTCTCTTTGCAAATAAAACAATATGGGACCCCCTTTTTGTACTTCTATGCCTTGTCAGTGTAAGGAAGGAAAGGCAGCCTAGAAGTGACCTCCTCCCAGACAGGTGATGTCTGGTGGATAGGCAGATATCCCCTGTCCCTTGTTCCCCAGAGAGCTCAAGGGGTAGGCCTGTGGGACACTTTGTCCTACATGATTCTTGTTCAGTGAATCCCTGTAGGCCCTCATGCACAAAAGGAGGGTTTTGTTTGTTTCTAAGGTGGTTTCTCAGTCCCTCAGGACCACCAAGCACCACTTCCTCATTTCTGCCTGTGTTCCACCTCAAGCCCGAAGAGTAAACGAGTGTTCTTTCTGCATGTGCCTTATGCCCTCCCCACCTCCCAGCTATCTCTCAGTTCTCTGGGTGTTCTTCTGTTCTCCTAATTACGTGAGCCTGGAGTCCTCTGTGACTCGGCTTGATAAGCATTCTCCAGTCATTTAGTCTGTCAGTGCTCACCAACCCTGTCATTTTTTCCCTTGGACATGCCTTGCAAAGCCAGCTGTTCCTGTCTGCTCCCTTGTGGCCGCCATCTACCATGGCCAGGTAGCTGTGCCCTCTTTCCTGGATCACTATACCAGCCTCTTAGTGATTTCTTGGTCCTTTGTCCTTCATCCATCATGCAGACTGGTAGACTCTAAACACTGCCCCACTTTTGAATTTAAAACTCCCTGAAGCTATCAGACCAAACATTCCAGCTCTTTCATAATCTAACCTTCCATCTCTAGTATGAGTTGTTCATACTGTCATACTGGGCTACTCATGTCTCCTACATATTTAGTGATTCTCTGCTCATGTATTCCCTCCATCTCTCTCTCCCTCCTTCATTGAAAAAAATATAATAACTATAAAGCATGCAAAGTTTTATTGGTTCAACAAGTACTGCTGTGTGAAAGGGAGGAATGGGGTTTTGGATTTGGTGATTTACCTACTGTGTGTTGATAGTTTGCATATATTTACCTTTTTTAATCTTCTTGATATTCCTGTGAGTTAGGTTGGGTTATGTTCATTTTATAGATGTGGAAACTGAGGCCCCAAGGAAAAAAGCATATTCTCTTCTGCCGTGCCATGGACCTCGTGCTAGAGGTGGAGTGGTAGGTAGGAACTAAAAGGTCTCTAGGCTGACAGGAGGGGTAGGGCATGCACTCAAACAGCTGTCATGGAAAAAGATGCCTGTTGTCCTGAGAACTACAGATACAGTGCTATGGAAATTCTGAGGATGGTGAAATTTCTCCTAGCTGGAGGATTAGGGGAGACTTCATGGAGGAGGTAGAGTTCCACCGAGTGTGAAGGATGGGCAGTATTTGACAGAAGGATGTAGGAAGCCAGGCCAGGAAAGGAGGGACCAGTGTAGACAGAGGAACAGAGAGGGAAATGCCCTTGGTGTCAACAGAGATCATCAGTGAATGGTCCACTTTGGTTGGAACACAGAGTTCTTGTAGGGAACAACATGGTGGGATGTAAGGCTACAAACTTGAACTATAGCCTGTTCATAGATGGACTTAAATATCTGGTTAAAAGATTCATGGTCTGGGGAATTCCCTGGTGGTCCAGTGGTTAAGACTCAGAGCTTTCACTGCTGTGGCCTGGGTTCAGTCCCTGGTGAGGGAACTAAGATCCCACAAGCCATGCGGTGTGGCCAAAAAAAAAAAAAAAAAAAAGATTCATGGTCTGTTCTATAGGCACAGGGAAGCTATTAGCACATTTCGAGCAGGTGAGTTGCTAGTCAAAGCTGAGATTTAGAAAGCTTACCTTGGGCACCCAATAAATTGGAGAGAAGAGGAAACAACAGAGAGAGGAAATAATTAGAAGCTATTGCAATTGTCCAGTACAGCTGTTCTGAGGGCCTGAAATAGCACAGTGACAATGGGGATGGAGAAAAGGGGCAACATGAGAGCAGAACCTGGAGACAGAATTACAGAACTTGGTGATTGGCTGGACTTGGGGCATGAGAGGAGGACTCAGAGATGATTCCCAGGTGACTGTGAGGATAGAGGAGGGTCAGAAGGGAAAACAGATTTGGGGGTGGGAAAGGCTGAGGTGGTGGTAGAGGATTTGTTCTGTTTTGTGCAGATGGAATTTTAGGTGCTGGTGAGTTGCCTGTTTCACATCTGTGTTCAGTGCTCTTCACCACTACTGCCGCCATCCCCTCTGTCCTTCCTCTTTACTAAGCAAACTTTTGGCTGTCTTTTATAGTCCAGCTGAATAAAGCCCTCTGGTGAATGCTGTTTATCTTTGAATCGCTGATATACTGTCCACGCCACTGGATATTTCCCAAGTCCAATCTCCCCAGCATGTGCCGCCAGACACATACATATACCTGATACATGTGGGATGAGCGTCTGGTGGTTATATAACTGACATTATCACAGCTGTAGTTCATGTTTGTATGAAAGTTTATAGAAACACATTGAATGGTCAGAAGTGTGTTGTCATTTCCTGTCAGTCCCCCTGGTGGGGTCACTGAACCATTGACTCAGTAAACTGAAAAGGTTTTTAGGGAATAAATGGTAAATTTTAGTTTAATAATAAACACAGTTGAAGACATTAGCACATATCAAATGGGAAAGTTGGGATGCTACTATAAGTAGATAGACTTTGTCAGAAATAATGATCAAATTAAAAAATATGTATCAGGTGATATCCATGCTGAGATTGATGTTTTGTGTGTGTTAAGAACAAAGACTCTTAGCATTGTACTTTGCATATAGCACTCAATAAAGCTGGATTCTATTATTACTGATGGAAAATATGAAACTCTAAAATGGAAAAAAAGCCATTTTTTAGTATAGGACCAACATTTTGATTAATACGGAAATATATACAATGTTTTTAAAGTGCCATTTAGAGGTCTAAAATCATTGTTAGTTGACGAATATAAAAATGTTTTGTTTGCTCCTAAAATTATCCTGGCTGACACATTTGGAGAGCATCAAATTCAGGAAATTTGGAAGGGTTGTTTTTCTCTTCTAAATATTTAGTGAAAGATAAAAGTGGTCTGGGGAAAAGAAGAGTACTTCCCCATCTTTCAACAATTTCCCATTTCCCCCTTTGTTTCTCTGGGTCATCAGATCTTCAATGCACAAAGCAGAAAGGGAGCTAGCATGTGTATCTACTTTGTCCAGGGTACTAAATACAGGTAATTGAATTCAATTCTTGTGATAGTCCTGTGAGATTATTGCTATAATTCCAGCTATGCAGATGAGGAAATTGAGGCTTAGAAAGTCTTAGTAGCTTGGCCAAGTTCACAGAACTAACAGGTGCTAGAACCAGAAGTGAGACCTCTCTCACCTAGACTATTGCAGTAGCTTCCTGACAGTCTGTGATGGAAGAGCTCATACTCTTTCCCCCCTGCCATGCAACCTTCCTGCTGTGTGAGGCAGAGGGTGGCATGTTAGGGTTTCAGCTTCACGTTAGAACTGCCAGAACAAGTAACTCATTCAAAAATATTTGACCTCTGATTTGTTTGAAGGCAGGGCCAGATCTTTGAGTTCCTCAGTCACCATTGCTGCCTGCTACTCATTTTAAATACGTTTAAAAGTAGTGTTTCGTTACTGTGAATACTCAGCCCTCCCAGTATGGCCCCTCTATAAGTGGGGCATATTGTAAGAAGGAACCTGACAAGAGAAATCTATGTAGCATAGCTTTTTGAAAACTTGGTTTCTCGCCTTTGGAATGTGTGTTTTAAGGTTTCAGATTGTGCTTTTGATAGAATGTTTACCCACATTAGAGACTAATGAGGCTCTCAGTCTTGTTCAAGTGGCAGAGAAAGAAAGGAATGCGCAGTGGTGTGTTCTGTGCTGGGCTGAGGGCTCAGGTGGAGGCAGAAAAGTCAGACGGGAGGGGATGGGGCCAGTCAACCCACCCACACCAACCCCAGCCTTTCTATCATTATAAATTAGATTTGTTTTTTTCTAGAATCATATTAATGGAACCATACAGTATGTACTTTTTGTGTCTGGCTTCTTTCATTGAGTACAATGTTTTTGAGATTCATCCATGTTATGTTTATCAATGTATTTACCTTTTTTTATTGATGGATAGTATTCCATTTGTACCACAGTTTGTTTATCCATTTACCTGGTGTATTAGTTTTCTCTTGCTGAGTAAAAAATTACCACAAACTTAGTGGCTTAAAACAGCACCTCTTTATTAGCTGCTAGTTCTATTGGTCAGAAGTCTGGGTGGGCTCCGCTGGGTTTTCTCTCAGGATTTCACAAAATCCAGGTATCAGCTGGGCTGGATTCTTATCTGGAGACTCTAGGGAAAAATCTGCTTCTAAGCTCATTCAGCTTGTTGGCAGATATCAGTTCCTTGTGGCTACAGGGCTGAGGTCCCATTTCCTTGCTGGTTGTTGGCCTGAGGTTGTTCTCAGCAATTAGACGCTGCCCTCCACTCCTTGCCCCTCCATCATTAAAGCCAGCAATGGTGCCTCAGATCCTTCTTGTGCTTCGAATCTTTCTGAACTCTCCTCCTGCCATCAGCCAGAGAAAACTCTCTGCTTCCAAAGGGTGTGATTAAATTAGGCCCATGTAGCTGTCCAGTTTTCCCAGCACCACTTATTGAAGAGGCTGTCTTTTCTCCATTGTATATTCTTGTCTCCTTTATCAAAATAAGGTGACCATATGTGCGTGGGTTTATCTCTGGGCTTTCTATCCTGTTCCATTGATCTATATTTCTGTTTCTGTGCCAGTACCATACTGTCTTGATTACTGTAGCTTTGTAGTATAGTCTGAAGTCTGGGAGCCTGCTTCCTCCAGCTCTGTTTTTCTTTCTCAAGATTGCTTTGGCTATTCAGGGGTCTTTTGTGTATCCATACAAATTGTGAATTTTTTTGTTCTAGTTCTGTGAAAAATGCCAGTGGTAGTTTGATAGGGATTGCATTGAATCTGTAGATTGCTTTGGGTAGTATAGGCATTTTCACAATGTTGATTCTTCCAATCCAAGAACATGGTATATCTCTCCATCTGTTCATATCATCTTTAATTACATGTAAAAGAATGAAATTAGAATACTCCCTAACACCATACACAAAAATAAACTCAAAATGGATTAAAGACCTAGATTTAAGGCCAGACACTATAAAACTTTTAGAGGAAAACATAGGCAGAACACTCTATGACATAAATCACAGCAAGGTCCTTTTTGACCCACCTCCTAGAGAAATGGAAATAAAAACAAAAATGAACAAATGGGACCTAATGAAACTTAAAAGCTTTTGCACAGCAAGGGAAACCATAAACAAGACCAAAAGACAACCCTCAGAATGGGAGAAAATATTTGCAAACGAAGCAACTGACAAAGGATTAATCCCCAAAATTTACAAGCAGCTCATGCAGTCAATAACAAAAAAACAAAAACCCAATCCAAAAATGGGCAGAAGACCTAAACAGGCATTTCTCCAAAGAAGATATACAGTTTGCCAACAAACACATGAAAGAATGCTCAACATCACTAATCATTAGAGAAATGCAAATCAAAACTACAATGCGGTATCCCCTCACACCGGTCAGAATGGCCATCATCAAAAAATCTACAAACAGTAAATGCTGGAGAGGGTGCGGAGAAAAGGGAACCCTCTTGCACTGTTGGTGGGAATGTAAATTGATACAGCCACTTTGGAGAACAGTATGGAGGTTCCTTAAAAAACTAAAAATAGAACTACCATACGACCTAGCAATCCCACTACTGGGCATATGCCCTGAGAAAACCGTAATTCAAAAAGAGTCATGTACCACAATGTTCATTGCAGCTCTATTTACAATAGCCAGGACATGGAAGCAACCTAAGTGTCCATCGATGGATGAATGGATAAAGAAGATGTGGCACATATATACAATGGAATATTACTCAGCCATAAAAAGAGACAAAATTGAGTTATTTGTAGTGAGGTGGATGGACCTAGACCTTATTTCACTCATACAGAGTGAAATAAGTCAGAAAGAGAAAAACAAATACCGTATGCTAACACATATATATGGAATCTAAAAAAAAAAAAAAAAAGTTCTGAAGAACCTAGGGGCAGGACAGGAATAAAGACGCAGACATAGAGAATGGACTTGAGGACACGGGGAGGGGGAAGGGTAAGCTGGGACGAAGTGAGAGAGTGGCGTGGACATATATACACTACCAAATGTAAAATCGATAGCTAGTGGGAAGCAGCCACATAGCACAGGGAGATCAGCTTGGTGCTTTGTGACCACCTAGAGGGGTGGGATAGGGAGGGTGGGAGGGAGATGCAAGAGGGAGGAGATGTGGGGATATATGTATGTGTATAGCTGATTCACTTTGTTATAAAGCAGAAACTAACACACCATTGTAGAGCAATTATACTCCAATAAAGATGTTAAAAAAATAAGTAAATAAAGTAAAAAAAGAAATAAAAAACAATTAGGCCCAGCTGGACACAGCCCTTCCACTTTTGGTAGACTTTCATTTTTAGAATGACCTTTTTGATTTTAACCTGTACTTTGACATTTTAAGCATTTCTATCCATTGATCCTCATTCTGTCATCTCATTCTGCAACCTGATTCCTTTTCTTCCTGTCCTGTGGCCCTTGTACCATTAAAGTTTTCTCTTCCCCAGATTGAAAACACTTATTTTTTTTCCCTTTAGTTTTTACATGACATGTTGTAGCATAGCAGTAAGTGTACTCTCTGGAATCACACATAATTGGATTATATTCAGCTATGCCACCTACTAACTGAGATATTGGACAAGTTAACTTCTCTGAACCTTGGTTTCCTTATCTATGCATACGTTATAGGATTAATTCAGAGATTAAATGAACTAATGCATGCAAAGCTCTTAATCACTTTCCCATGTCACATTATATACACCCAATACATGGTAACCACTATTATTATTTCCATATTTTTACCCTTTTCCAATTTTGTTCTTTTTTTTTCCTGGATGTGATTTATTTTGGCGATGACCTTAATAAAATATGCTGCTCGAATTACACAAGTGTCTTAAAAAAGTTCAAAGTCCTTTATCCAGTAATTCTACTTTTTATAAAATTTATCTCAAGGAAATAATCAGAAATAAGCAAAAATTTTTGGTCAACAGCAGTTTTTCACAACACAGTTTTTTTTCATAACTGTTTGTCACAACACAGTTTTTACTGGCAAAATATTGAAAGCAATCTAGATAACTAAGAATAGGGAAATAATGAAATTACAGCACATTCCTATGATGCTATAAAGCCATAAAAATCACATTTTTAATGAAAGTGATGACATGGGAAACAACATTTTGTTAAGTACCAAAGTCATAATATAAAACAGAATATATAGCATGACCCTAACTGTGTTTCTGAAATTATATATATTTTATTCACATACAGACAAATATTGTTAGGGAAAGGATTGAAAGGAAACATGCCATGTGTTAATAGTGAGTGGTGGGATTATAAGTGTTCTTTATTTTCCTCACTATATTTTTTTCGTAATAACTATGAACTTTTATAATCTGAAAAAAATGAATAAATTTTATTTTAAAATTATTTTATGTATGGAGCCTAGAATAGAACCTGACAGGCCACAACTTTGTCCTGAACCAGAAAAGTTGCAGAGTCACATCAGTAGATCAAGAGAGTACCTCTGATGGTCACTCAGCTGGGAACTGGCCTGAAGGCAGTGGGATTCTAGGAGGCTGCCCCTGGGGACAGGGTGGCAGCACTCATTAGACTGTTGACTAATGGGGCTGCCCCTAGGAAGGAAGTCTGTCTGGCTGGGTCACATGGCATAGTCAGTTGCAGCAGATACAACAGTTACTCTTAGTGCCATATTCATTGTTACACTGCACACACTTGTTATGATAAGCTTTGATGTCTCTGTCACATCTTATCTGCATCCTTGGCTTTTTAATCCCAGAAAGAATAAAGCCTTAGGATCTGGACCTCTAGACTTTGTTTTGTTTTGTTCCAATCAAAAAAGCAAAATTGATTCTTAGTGTGAGGGGCTCCAGGGCACCAGAGGGCCTCTTGGTCAGGGGCCACGTTCAGGTGGTCCTGCCCTACGCCTGGCAATGGCCCAGCCAAGCTCTACTGTGTAGCTGCTGAAGCAAAGGTAAAGATTCTTTCGTCCTGTGCACGATGGCTCAGAGTCAGCCTGCAGGCTTGTTTTTGTTGCTACTGTTGCTGGGGATAGAACTGAGAGGGGAAGGAGCTGTGTTGTCTCCATCCACACACTGGGGGTCCACTTTCTAACTGTTCCCATCCTGGGGCATCACCCAGGGGCTTTTCCTCAGGCCTTGTGGGATCTACCTGTCTTGTTGTGGGAGGCCATTCTGTTTATCCAGTGACTCAAATTCTGAACATCTGAAGAATCATCTAGTCTCTGAATTCAACCATTACTTACAGAGCTCAAAGCATTTACAAGACCCTGGTAAGGAGTTGAGGAAATTCAGATAAATCCAGTGTCATTCATCTAGCATTTCCTGAGTATCTACTCTGTGTGTCAGATTCTGAGCCATGAACTGTGGGAGGTACACAGATGTGAGTGACTTTAATTCAACAAACATCTGATTAGGACCTACTATGTTCAGGGCACTCTGCAAGGCACTAGGGAAGTAGATTAATGAGACACAGTCTTCATGATTAAGGTAATCTGAGAAGAGAGAGACGCGGGAACCACTTAATAAAAAGTGGAATAAGTACTATTTCTATAGCAGGGCCCAGAGGAGAGAGTAATTACTTCTGAAGTGGCCTGGCTACTTACTGGCTATGTGCTTTTAGTCAAGGTATTTAACCATTCTATTCCTTAGTGAATGTATCAAATAAAGATATGATGAGTTAATTCCCATAAAGCGCCTAGAATGGGATTTAGCAGTCATAGATGTTAACAATCCTTTCCCTACTCCTCTTCACCTCCCTCCTTCCCAAGGATGAATGGTGAAGGTTTCCCTGAACCGAGGGGACAGCATGAGTGAGGTGTGATGAGGAGCAGGGTGGCAGAATGGGTGTATGGGGTCTGATGAGTCTGGCTTGCAAGTATTTGTGGTTAATTCTACTGGGGAAAGAGACTAGAGAACTACACTAGGTCCAGACCATGGAGGATCTTCAATACCAGACAAGGAATGTGGGTTTGGGCGACAGAGAGCAAACTAATCCATGTGTACTTTCGGAAGAGTATCTTGGCAGAGCAAGGAGAGGTTGGGGAAGAGAGGGACACCACAGAAGCCGCTGCAGAATTCCAGGCACGAGTGAAGGCCAGAAGTAAGACACTTTGATTCCCTTAGTGTGGTAGGGGCTGAGGAAGAGACTTAGTTCTGTTTCTGTGTGCCTGCCTATGGGTTTCTTGCTGAAGGAACATTGGTTTGAGTGACAGTTTGTCCCATGTAGCCCGTAAATTTTTATATTCTAAGATTATGTTCAGTCTCTGACCTCAAGGCTGATCCACCCATACATTCCTGCCCACTTAGCTGCACTCATTGCATTGTATGTGAGGTGAGCATATATCTGAGACTTCCTGTGCTTGGACACCAGTGGCTTGCACAGAGCCGGGCAGCTGTGGAATCTGCTGAAATCTCAAATAGCCTCATTTCAGGGGAGCTTTTATGAAGAGAAGCGTAATATTTAAAATCACAACAACGAAAATTCATATAAAGACATATTTTCCAGAGGCCTTATAATATAAAAAGAGTTGGATATCACAGGAGATGGAAGTAACATTTATTGAACTACGCCTAAGTATCAGGAGCTGGGGTGGGTTCTTTGGCATACTTGATCTCACTGAATCTTTGCAATCTTGTGATGCAAGTATTACTGTACCTGTTATACAGTGAAGGCTCAGAGGTGCAGTCTTTATGCCCAAGGTCAGGTGACTTAACAAGTGTCAGACTTGGGACCAGGCTCTTAATCTCCATGAGCCTCAATTTTCCCATCTACCTTCAATACCTTTACTTCTTTGCTCAGTTCCCCTGTATGAGACTAGTCCACTGTCCCACACACAGTCCAGCTGCTACCTTCCTTGCCCAGGATCCCATTCCCCACCAGGCCACTGCTGTCCAACCAGGCTCTGAGCCCCCACTGGGCTGCTGCCGCCCCTGCTCAGCCACTTGCTTCACATGGGTTCCCATCGTCCACTCCCCTACTTGGTCACCTTCCTTCCTTTTGGACTGAATTATTCAGGAAGGAAAGCTATACTTTTTACTTCACTTTTCTCTTTTTCTTTGTTTTGGTTGAAATATAACAAACACAGTAATATGTGCAGATCTTATGTATTCAACTCAATGAATTTTTACATTTGCATATACCTGTGCAATCACCCAAATTAGGCACCTCAGCAAGCCTCCCTCATGCCTCTTCTCAGATACATCCACCCCAAGATTACCACTGTTCCACACTTTCACCGTAGATTAGTTTTGCTTATTTAAATTTCTTTAAACACCTTTATTGGAGTATAATTGCTTTACATTGTTGTGTTAGTTGCTTCTGTATAACAAAGTGAATATTTAATTTTTTTAACTTTTATTTTGAAATAATTTCAAATTTATAGAAAATTTGCAAGAATAACATAAAGAACTCTCCAAATCCTTCACCCAGACACAGCATGTTTTAACGTTTTACCACATTTGTGTGCATTTGTGTGTGTCTCTGTCTCTCTTTTCTAAAAATTTAACATTGGTAGAACACTGTTATCTAATCTACAGAGTGTCTTCAAATTTCTCCAGTTGTCTCAATTATATCTTTTATGACAATTTTTCACTTTTTTATAGGATTCAATCCAGGATCATATATTGCATTTAATTGTCATGTCATTTTGGTTCCTTTAATTTGGAAGAGCTTTTCCTTATCTTTTATGACATTGATATTTTAAGAGAACAGGACAGTTGTTTTTTATAATGGCCCTCAATTTGGTTCTATCTGATTTTTCCTCATGATTAGATTTCATTGGGCACTTTCAGCAGAAATACTAAATAAGTGATGTTTCTTTAATGCATCACATGAACAGGCAACTGATGTCGATTTATCCCATTGGCAGTGATGCTAACTTAGATCACTTGGGTAAGGTGGTGTCTGCCTCCTTTCTCTACCATAAAGCTACCATTTCTCCTTTCTTTGTAATTAAGTAATCTGTGAAGAGATACTGTGTGACTATGTAAATACCCTGTTCCTCTTCATACTTTTGCCCAGTAGTTTTAACATCCATTAATGATTCTTGCCTGAATTCACTATTACTATTGCAAAATTATTTTCTTGCCCAATTATTCCTTTTACATTTATAATTTTTTACATTGTACTATAATGAAGAGCTTTCCCTGCTCCCCTATTTATTATTCATAAGTATAATATGTACTTATGAATTTTTATTTTATTCAGTGAGTTATAATCTGTTGTCATTATTCATTTTGATGCCCAAATTTTCCCTGATTTAGCCAGTGGGAGATCCTTCAAGCTTCTGTGTCCTTTTGACATGTCCCTGTCATTCTTTAATCACTTCCTTTCTTCCTGGCCCAAATAGATGTTCCAGGCTCAAATTATTCTTTACCTGTCTCAACCCTGGAATCAGCCATTCCTTCAAGGAGCTCTGATTCTTCTTAGTTAAACAGTATTTAAAAGCCAAGATCAGTGCACCAAGTGACCTCATTGCTGTTGGGATGTCATTGCTTCTGGGCAATTTCATACTGATTTAACTCAGCCTGTGTGTGTGTGCATGTATAAAACTGTGAGTTCATACTGATACCTCTAATTCTTTGCGGTACGCGGGCCTCTTACTGTTGTGGCCTCTCCCATTGCGGAGCACAGGCTCCGGACGCGCAGGCTCATAGGCCATGGCTCACGGGCTCAGCCGCTCTGCGGCATGTGGGATCTTCCCGGACCGGGGCACGAACCCGTGTCCCCTGCATCGGCAGGCGGACTCTCAACCCCTGCGCCACCAGGGAAGCCCGTGATACCTTTAATTCTAACTCCTGTGTCCACGAGGTTCCTCTTTGCCCTCTCTCATTACATATTTGTGTTTTCTTTGTCTGCAGTGAAAACTCTAGCTCCCAAGAACATTAATGTATTTCCCCATTTGCACAGTCCTAAAATATATACAAAATACTTTCAGAATTAATACATGCATACTGCTATGAAAAAAAAATGAATCCACTAAGTAGAGTTAAGGATGTTTTTAACAGCTCTTTTTGTTTTCAAACAGACCTTATTTAGTCAAAGTACTGTGTTTAAAAGTTACTAGGGGGTGTGGTAAGAGGGGAGTTAGCGTCTCCCCACAACTAGGGAGTCTGCCGGCCGCTGGTGGGGAACTCTGAGCCCCAAGGAAACGGGAGGAACCCCAAAGTGAACCGGTAGGACGTAGGGGGATGGAGGGGGGAGGAGCAGTGGAGGCCAGACAAGATCAGTGCCCGCCCCCCTCGGGCTTCCCTGGTGGCACAGTGGTTGAGAGTCCGCCTGCCGATGCAGGGGACACAGGTTCGTGCCCCGGTCCGGGAAGATCCCGCATGCCGCGGAGCAGCTGGGCCCGTGAGCCATGGCCGCTGAGCCTGTGCGTCCGGAGCCTGTGCTCCGCAACGGGAGAGGCCACAACAGTGAGAGGCCAGTGTACCACAAAAAAAAGAAAAAAGATCAGTGCCCCTGAGGCCGGGGAGATCAGGAGAGGCAGGTGGGAGGGGCCCTGTGGGAGGAGTGAGAGAGGAGCGGAGGGCGATTGCCCTGCCCACTTGGGCACGGGAAGCCTGCTGAGCTCCCTGGCTGGTCCCCTGCCCTCCAAGGCCCCGCCTTCCCCCCACCAGCAGCACTGGTCCTGGGGGCATAGGAGGGAGGCAAGGAGATAGGAGAGGCAGGTGAGAGGGGCCCTCCCAGACCCCAGACTGGAGGAGCAGTCTGACGTTTGACCAGACTGCGGGGCAAAGTAGCGTTTGCCCCGCCTACTGGAGCTCAGGAAGCCTGCTAGGCTCCCAGGTGAGATCTCCTGCCCTCTGAGACCAGGGTGGGGGGCACGCCTGGCCCCCTTCTGTTCCTTGAGGCTAAGCTACACACCCCCACAGCCCCCAGGGCCTTTTCCAGCCCTGTGGGTCCTGAGCATTGGCCCTGCCCACCGCCCAAATCTCGCCCTTGCTTAGGCCCCGCTCTCCACGCCCAAGGCCTTTTCCCCAACCCCTGCCTTTTTTTTTTTTTTCTTTTCCCTCCTCTTTTTTACTATTGTGGTACTGATGTACTTTCCGGCTGTTGATTCATCTATGTTTTTATTTTTACATTCTTTCTAACATATCTGTTCATTTCCTAGTCTAATTTTATTTTTTACTTTGTTATTTTTCTCTCTTTTCTTTTTTTTTGCCACCCCATGCAGCTTGCGGGATCTTGATTCGTGAGCTGGGGATTGGGGGGAGGCTCCTGCGGTGGGAGCTCTGAGTCCAAACCACTGGACTAACAGAGAATCTCAGAACCCAGGGAATATTCATCCGAGTGAGGTCTCACAGAGTTCCTCATCTCAGCACCAAGACCCAGCTCTACCCAATAGCCTACAAACTCCAGTGTTGGAAGCCTCAGGCCAAACAACCAGTAAAACAGAACACAATCCCACTCATAAAAAAAAAAAGAGAGAAGGCAAAAAAATATCTCACAGATGAAGGAGCAAGGTAAAAACCTACAAGACCAAATAAATGAAGAGGAAATAGGCAATCTACCTGAAAAAGAATTCAGAGTAATGATAGTAAAGATGATCCAGAATCTCGGAAATAGAATGGAAGCACAGATTGAGAAAATATAAGAAATGTTTAACAAAGATCTAGAAGGACTAAAGAACCAACAAACAGAGATGAACAACGCATAACTGAAATGAAAAATACACTAGAAGGAATCAATAACAGAATAATGGAGGCAGAAGAACAAGTAAGTGAGCTGGAAGACAAAATGGTGGAAATAACTGCTGAGGAGCAGAATAAAGAATGAAAAGAATTCAAGGCAATCTCAGAGACCTCTGTGACAACAATAAATGCACCAACATTCGCATTATAGGGTCCCAGAAGAAGAAGAGAATAAGAAAGGGTCTGAGAAAATATTTGAAGAGATTATAGTGGAAAACTTCCCTAACATGGGAAAGGAAATAGTCACCCAAGTCCAGGCAGCACAGAGAGTCCCATACAAGATAAACCCTAGGAAAAACACACCAAGACACATATTAATCAAACTAACAAAAATTAAATTCAAAGAAAAAATATTAAAAGCAGCAAGGGAAAAACAACATACAAAGGACTCCCCATAAGGTTATCAGGTGATTTTTCAGTGGAAACTCTGCAGGCCAGAAGGGAGTGGCAGGATATACTTAAAGTGATGAAAGAGAAAAATCTACAACCAAGATTACTCTACCCAGCAAGGATCTCATTCAGATTTGATGGAGAAGTCAAAAGCTTTTCAGACAAACAAATCTAAGAGAATTCAGCACCACCAAACCAGCTTTAAAACAAATGCTAAAGAAACTTCTAAGCGGGAAACACAAGAGAAGAAAAAGACCCACAAAAACAAACCCAAAACAATTAAGAAAATGGTAATAGGAACATACATATCTATAATAACCTTGAATGTAAATGGATTAAATGCCCCAAACAAAAGACACAGACTGGCTGAATGGATACAAAAACAAGACCCATATATATGCTGTCTACAAGAGACCCACTTCAGACCTAGGGACACATACAGACTGAAAGTGAAGGGATGGAAAAGATACTCCATGCAATTGGAAATCAAAAGAAAGCTGGAGTAGCAATACTCATATCAGATAAAATAGACTTTAAAATAAAGACTGTTACAAAAGATAAGGAGGGACACTACATAATGA
Organism: Tursiops truncatus; assembly: GCF_011762595.2. Classification (NCBI taxonomy): domain Eukaryota; kingdom Metazoa; phylum Chordata; class Mammalia; order Artiodactyla; family Delphinidae; genus Tursiops; species Tursiops truncatus. Next base: position 70,535,143 of record NC_047041.1, on the reverse strand, counting down.
TCAAGGGATCAACCCAAAAGGAAGATATAACAATTATAAATATGGATGCACCCAACACAGGAGCATCCCAGTACATAAGGCAAATCTAACAACCATGAAAGGAGAAATCGACAGTAATACAATAATAGTAGGGGACTTTAACATCCCACTTACACCAATGGACAGATCATCCAAAAAGAAAATAAATAAGGAAACACAAGCTTTAAATGACACAGCTGAGCAGATAGATCTAATAGATATTTATAGAACATTCCACCCAAAAGTGGCAGAATACACTTTCTTCTCAAGTGCACATGGAACATTCTCCAGGATAGATCACATCTTGGGTCACAAGTCAAGCCTCAGAAAATTTAAGAAAATTGAAATCGTATCAAGCATCTTTTCTGACCACAACACTGTGAGATTGGAAATCAATTACAGGAAGAAAACTGTAAAAAACACAAATACATGGAGGCTAAACGGTGTGCTACTAAATAACCAAGAGGTCACTAAAGAAATCAAAGAAGAAATTTAAAAAATACATGGAAACAAATGACAGCAAAAACACGACAACACAAAACCTATGGGACACAGCAAAAGCAGTTTTAAGAGGGAAGTTTATAGCAATTCAACCTCACCTCAAGAAACAAGAAAAATCTCAAATAAACAATCTAAGCCTACACTTAAAACAACTAGAGAAAGAAGAACAAAGAAAACCCAAGTCAGTAGAAGGAAAGAAATCATAAAGATCAGAGCAGAAATAAATGAAATAGAAATGAAGAAAACAATAGCAAAGATCAGTAAAACTAGAAGCTGGTTCTTTGAGAAGATAAACAAAAATTGATAAACCCTTAGCCAGACTCATCAAGAAAAAGAGGGAGAGGACTCAAATCAATAAAATTAGAAATGAAAAAGGAGAAATCACAACTCACACTGTAGAAATACAAAGGATTATAAGAGACTACTATAAACAACTATATGCCAATAAAATGCACCACCATGAAGAAATGGACAAATTCTTGGAAAGGTACAATTTTCCAAGACTGAACCAGGAAGAATTAGAAAATATAAACAGACGTATCACAAGTAATGAAATTGAAACCGTAATTACAAATCTTCCAACAAACAAAAGTCCAGGACCAGATGGCTTCACAGGCAAATTCTATCAAACATTTAAAGAAGAGCTAACACCTATCCTTCTCAAACTCTTCCAAAAAATTGCAGAGGGATAAACACTCCCAAATTCATTCTACAAAGCCACCATCACCCCGATACCAAAACCAGAAAAAGGTATCATAAAAAAAGAAAATTATAGACCAATATCACTGATGAACATAGATGCAAAAATCCTGAACAAAATACTAGCAAACAAAATGCAACAGCACATTAAAAGGATCATACACCATGATCAAGTGAGATTTATCCCAGGGATGCAAGGATTCTTCAATATACGCAAATCAGTGTGATACACCACATTAACAAATTAAGGAATAAAAACCATATGATCATCTCAATAGATGCAGAGAAAGCTTTTGACAAAATTCAACACCGATTTATGATAAAAACTCTCCAGAAAATGGGCATAGAGGGAACCTATCTCAACATAATAAAGGCCATATACAACAAACCCACAGCAAACATCATCCTCAATGGTGAAAAACTGAAAGCATTTCCACTAGGATCAGGAACAAGACAAGGATGTCCACTCTCGCCACTGTTATTCAACATAGTTTTGGAAGTCCTAGCCACAGCAATCAGAAGAAAAAGAAATAAAAGGAATACAAATTGGAAAAGAAGAAGTAAAACTGTCACTCTTTGCAGATGACATGATACTATACATAGAAAATCCTAAAGATGCCACCAGAAAAGTACTAGAACTAATCAGTGAATTTGGTAAGGTTGCAGGATACAAAATTAATGCACAGAAATCTCCTGCATTCCTATACACCAACAACGAAAAGTCAGAAAGAGAAATTAAGGAAATACTGCCATTTACCATTGCAACAAAAAGAATAAAATACTTAGGAATAAACCTGCCTAAGGAGGCAAAGACTTGTACTCAGAAAATTATAAAACACCGATGGAAGAAATCAAAGATGACATAAACAGGTGGAGAAATATATCATGTTCTTGGATTGGAAGAATCAATATTGTGAAAATGACTATACTACCCAAAGCAACCTACGGATTCAGTGCAATCCCTATCAAGCTACCAATGGCATTCTTCACGGAATTAGAACAAAATATTTTACAATTTGTATGGAAACACAAAAGACCCCAAGTAGCCAAAGCAATCTTGAGAAAGAAAAACAGAGTTGGGGGAATCAGGCTCCCCGACTTCAAACTATACCACAAAGCTACAGTAATCAAGACAGTATGGTTCTGGCACAAAAATAGAAATATAGATCAGTGGTACAGGATAGAATGCCCAGAGATAAACCCACACATGTATGGGAACTTAATTTACGACAAAGGAGTCAAGAGTAGACAGCCTCTTCAATAAGTGGTGCTGGGAAAACTGTACAGCTGTTCATGTAAAAGAATGAAATTAGAACACTACCTAACCCCATACACAAAAATAAACTCCAAATGGATTAAAGACTTAAATGTAAGACCAGACACTATAAAACTTTTAGAGGAAAACATAGGAAAAACACTCTTTGACATAAACCACAGCAAGATCTTTTTTGACCCACTTCCTAGAGTAACAGAAATAAAAACAAAAATAAACCAGTGAGACTTGATTCAACTTAAAAGCTTTTGCACAACAAAGGAAACTATAAACAAGACAAAAAGACAACCCTCAGAATGGGAGAAAATATTTGCAAATGAGACAACAGATGAAGGATTAATCTCCAAAATATACAAACAGCTCATGGAGCTCAATATCAAAATAACAAACAATCCAGTTAAAAAATGGGCAGAAGACCTAAATAGACATTTAACCAAGGAAGACATACAGATGGCCAAGAGGCACATGAAAAGATTCTCAACATCACTAATTATTAGAGAAATGCAAATCAAAACTACAATGAGGTATCACCTCACGCCAGTCAGAATGGCCATTATCAAAAAAGCTAGAAACAATAAATGCTTGCAAAGGTGTGGTGAAAAGGGAACCCTCCTACACTGTTGGTGGGAATGTAAATTGATACAACCACTATGGAAAACAGTATGGAGGTTCCTTAAAAAGGTAAAAATAGAACTACCATATGACCCAGCAATCCCAATGCTGGGTATATACCCTGAGAAAACCATAATTCAAAAAGAGACATGCACCACAATGTTCATTGCAGCACTATTTATAATAGCCAGGACATGGAACCAACCTAGATGTCCATCAACAGATGAATGGATGAAGAAGATGTGGCACATATGTACAATGGAATATTACTCAGCCGTATAAAGAAACGAAATTGAGTTATTTGTAGTGAGGTGGATGGACCTAGAGTCTGTCATACAGAGTGAAGTGAGAAAGAGAAAAACAAATACCGTATGCTAATGCATATATATGGAATCTAAAAAAAAAAAAAAAGTGGTACCGATGAACCTAGTTGCAGGGCAGGAATAAAGAGGTAGACATAGAGAATGGACTTGATGACATTGGTGGGAGGGCGAAGCTGGGGCAAAGTGAGAGTAGCATCGACGTATATATACTACCGAATATAAAATAGTTGGCTGGTGGGAAGCAGCAGCATAGCACAGGGAGATTGGCTCGGTGCTTTGTGATGACCTAGAGGGGTGGGATAGGGAGGATGGGAGGGAGGCGCAAGAGGGAGGGGATATGGGGACATGTGTATGCATATGGCTGATTTGCTTTGTTGTGCAACAGAAACTAACACGGTATTGTGAAGCAATTATACTCCAATAAAGATCTATTAAAAAAAAAGTTACTAGGATTGGTTCTTTTTTCCCCTCCTTCAGAACAATTATATTATTTATTTGAAATAAGTTTGCCTATTTTTGAGCTTCACGTAGATAGTGTCATACAATACTTACTCTTCTGTGTCTGGTTTCTTTTGTTCACTACTTTCTTGAAGATTAATCCATGTTTTGAATAGCAGTAGGGTTTTTTCCCCATTGTTATAAAGTATTCTGATTATACTACACTTTATTCATGCTACTGATGATCAGTATTTGGGTAATTTTATGTTTTTATTTATTATGAATAAAGCAGCTGTGAACATTCTTGTACATGTCTTTTGATGGAAGTAAGTAATTGTTTATTTTGGGTACTTGGGTACTTGGGAAGTAAGTATCGTTTGTTTTGGGGGTGTGTGTGTGTATATATATGCATATGTATAGGTATGTATTTACCTTTAGTAGATACTGCCAAACAATTTTTCAGTGCAGTTGTTGAATTTATATTCCTTCCAGCAATGTAAGAGATTTCCACATCCTCACCAGCACTTGGTATTGGCAGTCTTTTTAAATTTCAGCCTGTGTTGGCTATTAGGGAAAGGGTTCAGTTTTTTTTGTTGTTTTTTACATCTTTATTGGAGCATAATTGCTTTACAATGTTGTGTTAGTTTCTGCTGTATAACAAAGTGAATCAGCTGTATGTATACATATATCCCCATACCCCCTCCCTATCCCACCCCTCTAGATGGTCACAAAGCACCCAGCTGATCTCCCTGTGCTATGCGGCTGCTTCCCACTAGCAATCTGTTTTACATTTGGTAGTGTATGTATGTCCATGCCACTCTCTCACTTCGTCCCAGCTTCCCCTCCCCCCTCACCTCCCACTGTGTCCTCAAGTCCATTCTCTACATCTGCTCTTTATTCCTGTCCTGCCACTAAGTTCATCAGAACCATTTTTTTTAGATTCCATTTATATGCATTAGCATACGGTATTTGTTTTTCTCTTTCTGACTTACTTCACTCTGTATGACAGACTCTAGGTCCATCCTCCTCACTACAAATAACTCAATTTCGTTTCTTTTTATGGCTGAGTAATATTCCATTGTATATATGTGCCACATCTTCTTTATCCATTCATCTGATGATGGACACTTAGGTTGTTTCCATCTCCTGGCTATTGTAAATAGAGCTGCAGTGAACATTTTGGTACATGACTCTTTTTGAATTATGGTTTTCTCAGGGTATATGCCCAGTAGTGTGATTGCTGGGTCATATGGTAGTTCTATTTTTAGTTTTTTAAGGAACCTCCATACTTTAGGATTCAGTTTTTTTGAGAAGCATGCTGTAGGATGTTTGGCTCGCCCGAATCTGTTAATTACCTGTCTTGAGGTTGGCTGTTCAGCTCTCATGGTTGCATCCTGTTCTCAAGGGCATAAGTAACTTACTGGTGTTGCCTTTACTGAAATTCAGATGCATTGTTGTGTTAGGCGCTTTTAGTCTGTAAGGATCAGAGATACTCTCAGGTTACTTTAGTATTGTAAGGATGGTCATCAGTACTGGAAACAGGTGAAGCAAATGCCTTATAAAAGAACAACTGGAAGGTCACTTAGAACACAAGGCAGCTCAAAAATCTAGACTTTCTTGCACCGTCAGCAATAGGATCTAGAAAACTCACATTCCAGTGACCTAGCTACTCTTCTTTAGTTTGTTCCTGCTGCTTCTGACTCTTCTGCCAGTAGCTCCTCTGTATATTAACCTTTCTTGGGTCTATATCTTCCAGCTACGGCTCCAGCTACCACCTAGAGGACTCACACCCTACAACCTTTTTCAGGCAGAATCTCCACATTAAGCCACTTCACAGGCTGTGGCCAATCTATGCATTAACCTGCTTTGGGCAGGTATCCACCCATAGCCCATCCACACCAATTAGGCCACAGGTGCACATAGTATCAATATAACTTAGGAGAAAGGAATTTTCTTAGAAGTGCACTATAGGAAAAGCAAGCATTCCGAGTGCCTGTTTAGTTTAATTGTGTATATTAAATACAAATTCAGTAGACATTTCTCAAGTCCTCTCCTTATCTGCCAGTAGAGTAACTGTTGAAAAAGGAAATGAACTGTTCATAGTGAACCTATGCCAGTTCCTAACACTTATAGTTTCCTTTTACATGTTCCCAAATTATGTATTTTATATGTTCTGGAAATGTATCTGCAGAACAGGGTCAAACTCAAAGTGAATTTTATTCTGTGGAAGTTGGGGGGTGGTGTGAAAGGGTTTTAGGATGTATGAGATTCACTTGTTTGTTAATATCCCATTTTAAAGATGAGGGAACTGAAGTCCAGAGAGGTGAAGAGATTTGCCCAAGGTCATATGACTAAGAAGTGGCAGGGCAAGGACTCAAATCCAGGTCTTCTGGTTCCATACTTAGAGCGCTTCCCACTACCCAACACTGCCTGGGGAGACATACCCTACCGCCACACTCAAATTATTAACAGTACAAAGGAGGTTTGACAAAAGCAAACTTTAGCCAAGGCAAGTGGTAGGATTTGAGAGAAGGCAGATCTTTTAGGGGCTGAGATGATCTGGGAGACTTCCTCAAGGCAGTGGGTTTTGAACTGGGTCTTGTAACGTTGGTAAGGTTTAGAATGGTATGGAAAAGGGAGAATGGTGCAAATAACTGTGCAAAAGCTATGCTTTTAGGTAGCTCTTAAAAGCATCCAGGTTGGAGTGAAAAGGACTGAACTAAGATGGTAGCAACTGAAAAATCAAGATATTGAGAAGGCAGAGTTAACAGGATCTTGAGACAAAGTAGGAGGGAGATAAAAGAGTCAGAGATCTGTTAGTCACTTGAGAGTTTGAGCCTTAGTGACTGGGGCAGTCTGGAACCAGTATCAGAAGAAGAGGGGCAGTATGTGTAGTGGTTAAGCTCACAGGCTTTGGATCAAGGCTGACCTGGGTGTATAGCGGGTGTGACTTACCTAGTTTACGACTTATTTTCATATAGAATGTGCAAAAAAAAATTGCTTTGCAGGGAGAATGGGTTCTTTGCCCCTGGACTTTGAGGTGGAGGACAAGATGGAGCCTCTGGGCCCAGAGGTCTCATTTTTTGGCCTCCGTTGACATCTAGGCTTCAGTCAAAAGCCGAAGCCCTCACAAAGGGAGTTAAAGGTGTCTTTGTAAGGCTAGGTGCTTCCAGAAGCAAGCAACTGTGCTGCCTCTCTGCTGTCACCAGGGCCTCCTCTGAGGCTATTTCTGAGCCTAGGGGTAAAGCTCCGTTGGCTGACAGGACTGCACTTTGCTGTAAAACATGTCCAGACTCCCAGCCTGCTTTTCTAACAGGTTTGGAAATTCTGGTTTGTCTTCCCAGAGTTCTAAGCAGATGGCAACTGGGTTAGGGCACAGCTCAGCAAAGGCTGCACTGAAGCGCCCATTCCCTTCCCTGTTAACCCCGGCCAATGAGACGCTGCCGTTCTGAAGCTGCTTCCCAGCCTGCTTTTTCCCCCCGGGCTGGGCGGTGCCTGCCAAAGACTAGCCGTGAGGGTGGGAGCCTGGGCGGAGCAAGAGCAGCCGAAGACTTCCCCAGCAGAGTCCCCCACGGAATGGACGCCCCACCCCACCGTCACGTGCCTCCACACGTGCGCGTCGTTGCCATAGCATCGGCCGGCGCCCAGTCCCATTGGCGTGAGGCGGAACCAATCAGTAGGCCCCTCAGGCTGCTGCGCGCCATGGGGGCTTCCTGAGCTGCCGCCCCGGTGCTGGGATGAAGCTGAGGATGGTCCCTGGTTGGTGATGGGGACAAGTCTCGGGTCCTGGCTTCTGCCTGGTTCCTCTCCTTGGAATCTCAGTGCTTCTTCCCCTGAGTCATGGTCGCACCCCGCCCCACTCTGATTTCCCCGTTCAAAGTGTGCAGAGTTGAACAACCTGGTGGAGTTCCCCGAGAGGTGATAGCTTCCACAGCGAAGGCACAGGACAAATGTTTGTTGCCGTTTTACAGCCATTTCTCCCAAGAAAAAGCCCTGGAACAGCCCTTGATAGATCCAGAGGTGGGTACCCCTAGCCCCAGGAAGATGTTTGAGCCTAGTAAACCTGGGGCTCTCCCAGCATAAGATCCCTTGATAATTGGCACAGGGTTGCCAGATGTAAGAACTGGGTGGCGGTGTATTTCCATGCTGAATGGGAATAGGAAGGGTTTAGACAGTTAACAGGACAAAGTTTGAACGAGAATCGTCACAGAATTCTGCACCTCCACCAGCTGTAACACACTGGTAAGTTACCTTATCTCTCTGAACCCCAATTGCCTCATTTGTAAAGCAGTTGTAACAAAGAAATCTTAGATTTAGTATAAGTTTAAATGAAATAATACAGGCAAAGCAGTTAGCCAGGTACCTGGCCATAAGCTCTCAATAAGGGCCTGTCAGCTGTTTTTAGAAGTGGTACAAGTGTACGGGTGGAAACTGAAGTGCTCACATTCAACATTTGGCAAATATTTTTACATTTATCTACTTTTTGCTTATTCATTTAGTTATTCATTCATTTAACCCATTAATGTATTCAGCATGTATTTACTGGGCATCTACTACCAGTCAATTCTTACCGCAGTTCATCCCTGTCCAACTGTATTTAGTGGGTTGCAGCCCCAAGGGGAGTTGCGGCTCCCTTCACAAGAGCTGATGGAGTCTAGCTTGGCAGGAGGGGTGCTGGGAGATCTTGTCCCTGTGGCAGTTGGGGCTTTGGAAGTTGTTTTTTGCAGCTCTGCCTCATCAGGCTCAGTTGCCTGAACAGAGCAGACCCCTCTAGTACTTGAGCAGCACTGAGACAGGACAACTTTCCACAGGCTCCTCTGTCCCCCATCCCTCACCCTTGGGGAGGTGTGCCCCCTGTATCTTGAAGGCCCCATCCAGCAAGCCAGAACCCACTTTCTCTACTGTGGGACTCTGTCACCTAGGACTGACCTCTGTTGGTGGCCCACTGTGCTTTGCTGTCCTAGGATTCCTGGAACAATCCTGTGCTTTTGATACCCCATCATCTCTACACTCTATTTTTTTAGTGCCCTTGCAGCCCTCACTGTGCATCTCAGTGCCTGTCTCCATTTGCCTGGAGTCTCCACACCATGACTCACACTTGTTTTGGGACCATCTAACTTCTCTGGGCCATCGTCTTTGGCCCCCTTCATGCCCTGTACTTGGGCTGTGTGGCAGGGATGTTACTGGGCAGGCACCCTGCTGGATCTCTGAGAGACAGAGGTGCTTAACACACACAGTTCATAAGCAGACATCTCATGTGTGCTAAGGGCCATGATGCGTGGCGCTGTGCCAGGAGGTGACCTAAGCAATCTTAGAGGATTTTGCTAGATGGACAGTGGGAGAAAGGGAAGTCACATCAAGGAGATTAACATGCATAAAAGCCTGAAATCACATGATATTCTTACAGAAAATGTAGTGTGAATAGAAAAAAGGGAATATGTTCTTTGGGGTTGAGAGCTCATGAGTAGCAGGGGGAAGAAGTGAGGCCAGAGAGGTAAACAGGGGCCTACACTCGAGGGCCTTGTGAGCCATACTGTGTACTTTAGACTTTGCCCTTCCAATGCTGGGATCCTGTGGAGGGTTTTCTATAGGGGCATGGCATGTGCAGAGTTGTATGTAAGGAAGGTGAGACCCATGGCTGTGAGGGGATGGGTTGTCTCATTTGTCCTCTAGCAATTCTGTAAGGCAGATGGGTAAATACTATTTTCTACTTTTTATGCCTGAGAACGCTGAAGCTCCAGAGGTTAAATACCTTGCCAAAGTTCTCAGAACCCGAAAGCAGAGGACCTACGGTTCACCTGGCTTCCTGGATCTGAATCCCTTTCTCATGGGCACACTGCCATTGTTAACAGAGTCTTCTAGAAAGCTGGGCAGTTGAGTAGATGCTGACAGAAGCAATGTGAAGCAAATGGTTTTTGATACAATCTTGTTGAAGGAGTGTAGTGCTGGGATTTTGTGGCCTGTGGTGTTCAGTCTCCTGACCTCTGTGCCAGTGCATAGACAGCAAGAAACAGCGGGGAGCTTTGAGCTTCAAGTGCAACATTGCCTTGACAAAATCCATTCATCACTGTCTCGCTCATTAATTCACAGCAGCGTCTCCTGCCTGACGCTGGCATTTGTCGGTGGCTTGTTTCTGGAAGCCCCTGGTCTTCAAGGCTGGTCATCTCTGCAGCCCTCAGCCCCAGGGTGAGTCCGGGCAGTCAGAGGCAGGTCCTTTCTGCCTACATTTTGTAAAATGAAATAACTTTATTTTTTAAAACACAAAGGTAGCGTGACCTAGCAGTACAGAACATGAGCCTGGAGATAGGCAAACCTGTGTTTTAGATCTATGGCTGTGCCACTTAGCAAGCTAGGAAAGTTATGTAATGTATATGAACCTCAGTTCTCTTCTCTCTAAAATGAGCAAAGTCAAACCTACCTGAGAAGATGATCGTGATGAGGAAGATGAGGTAGTGTTTATAAAGAGCCTTGGCATGACACCTGGCACGTATGAGTCCTCAATATGGCGGCTTTAATTCCTGCTCTTATTGTTCCCACCACCACTACCAGCCATCCTGCTGCTACCACCAGTGAAAGAATGTTTGAAAAATAGAAGAAAAAAATCTTATAATCTCATCACCATGACACAGCTACCCTTACAATTTCTTTCCTTCAAATCTTTTTTCCCCACTACTTCAGAGTATATCAGATTTTACAGCATATTTATTTTATAGCCAGGAAGGGTTTTTTTCCCCTTTATGGTGGGAACTGCATTATATTTATTTTTCTTATTTTTAATAGATAATTTTTCTGATTATAAAAATAGTGTATAAAATTTAGAGACCATAGAAGAAGTCAAAAGGAAAACCATACTCATAGTGCCTCCTTTATGCTTAGCCCAGCGGCTATCACTATTAACTTTTTGGAATAACTCCTTCCAGTCTTTTATTCATATTTTATTATAGATTTGAGATCATATTACATATACAGTTTTTATGTGGTTTTCCAGTTCATAGGATATCACGAGTATTTTCCTTTATTGTAAACATCATTTTCCAAGGCTGCATAATTTCCAAGTCATCAGATGGCTCTACCATAATTTACATAGAATTCTCCTGTTGTTAGACATCTGAGTTTTTTCCCAGTTCTTCAGTCTAAGCAGCTTCCTATGACATAACCTAGGGAACCAGCCTCAGTATAACCAGGAAGCATATGATGAACTTGTGCTGTGTGTATGGCCTGGGTGAGGCCTGGGGGGGACCCCTCAGATAGATGCAGAGCCTGCCTCAAAGGAGCTCAGAGACTAGTCACCCTGGAATTATTTACTGGGGTAAAAATATACAGGTACTTCTTTGCCAGACAGTGTCAGGGAATCCACCTATATGCGGGTAACCGTCTTCCCTGTGGAAGCTGAGATCCTGGACGCATAACTTTTACAAAGAAAAAAGCCTAAGAAGCCTTGCTGCCCCTTCTCACCTACCAGTGGTCATTTTGCCTCCAATGCTCACATGCCTTTTGAGCCTGTTACCTTGACTGTTGGGGGCCTGTGCTAATTACCTTTGAATATCACTTCCAAGTGGTTTTTCACTGGGAAAGAGTGAGAAGCTATAGCACCAAGAAAGGAACTTGTGTGAGAATCAGGGAATCAGAGAGACCCTAGTCTTAGTTTTTGTTTTTTGTTTTTTGCGGTACGCGGGCCTCTCACTGTTGTGGCCTCTCCCATTGCGGAGCACGGGCTCCGGACGCGCAGGCACAGCGGCCATGGCTCACGGGCCCAGCCGCTCCGCGGCATGTGGGATCTTCCCGGACCGGGGCACGAACCTGTGTCCCCTGCATCGGCAGGCGGACTCTTAACCACTGCGCCACTAGGGAAGCCCCCTAGTCTTCATTTTGACACACACTTCCTCTGGCACCTTGTAGTGTTAAAGATTGGACTAGATGACCTCCAGGGCTCTTCCAATTGATATTCCATGTGTACCTGAAGCCTTTTTCTTACCAGGAGCTAAAGTGAGCGTCCTGATAAAGGTCACAGGATGCTTCTCCAGAGTTTCAAGTTCCTTTTTTTTTTTTTTTTTTTTTTTTGCGGTACGCAAGCATGTGGGATCTTCCTGGACCGGAGCACGAACCCGTGTTCCTGCATCGGCAGGCGGACTCTCAATCACTGCGCCACCAGGGAAGCCCTCGAGTTCCTTTTAATTAGTACCTGAGGAGCCATTTATACTCTTATATTCCCAGTCACTTCCTTCTGGTAGCATTTGGGACATGCGGAGGTTGAAAGGCAAGAAGTCTCTCTCACTGGGTGCAGACACAGGATTCAGAACCCCAAATGATTGTCTTTTATGTATTAGGTATTTGTTCTTCATGTACTTTGTTCTTTCATTTATTCTCTCATTTAACAGGTGTTAACTGAGCCCCAGGTTTTGTACAGTCCATCTGTGTAATACAGAGGGGAACAAGTCTCAGCGTTGTTCTCAAGACACACACAGTCTAGTGAGGAGACAGGAAAAAATGTAAAAGACAACAATATGATTGCTGCAGTGGGGGTACATATAAGTTGCATAATGCAAGGAGTGCTTGAGTCTGCCTAGAAGCAACAGCAAGAGAGTCTCTGGATGCTTTGAAATTTTAAAGGATGAGTAGAAGTTTTTTAGGTAGGCAGTTGAGGAGAGGGCATTCCCGGCAGAGAAACAGCATGTGCAAAAGGCCCGGAGGTGTTGGGAGAACATGTTGTGTTCAGAGAACTGCAGGTGGTTTGTGTGGCTGGAAGGTGAAAGGGAAAGTGAGCAGATGAGGAAAAGTCAAGAATTTTTCCTCAGGCAAGTCTGTTTCCACTGAATTCTTTGCTCATTTTATCAGTCCAGATGAGAGTGATGGATTTTTAGCTCAGTTTTCCAAAACTGTCATTTGTATTCCCTTGTATTTCCATTTTTATAGTAACACATGTTCATTATAGAAACTTTGAAAAATACAAAAACGTAGAAAGAAGAAAGGATTAAAAAAAAAATCTCTCATGGTCTCTGCCTAAAAACAAATACTTTAACACCTTGGTGTATTTCCATTCAACGGTTTTTTGTTTTTTCACTTTTTCTTTTTATGTAGTCATGAGTGTATCGTAACTATAGTCTTTTGTACATGGTGCCCCTTTCTACTTCCTAAAATTTGCCAAAAAATAGATGTTATTATCATTAAATTATAACTGATCATAAAATATAATGGCTGAAATATATTTTTTGTTTAATGTAACTTATTTTCTTTCTCTTTACAGGTCTCCTGTGGCTCAGAGCATAATCTGGCAGTGATTGGTAAGTAATTAGTGTACTGATAACTGTGTTTATTCTGAAACTCATGGGCAGATTTGGAGGACTCTTGGTTACCCAAAGGCCAGGGTGCATGCGTCTGTTGGGGAAGAGTCTGGGAAATGGAGGCCTTTGTTGATCAAGGCTTTGCCAGAAGCCCTTTTTCTAAAAATTTCTATTCAAAAAGGTGCCTGAGCTGGCTTCCCTGCCTCAGGAAGTGGCATTTGGGAATATTAAAGATCTTACAGGCTGGGGGCATCCTGTGTAGAAAGCCAGACATGAAAGGGGAGGAGGATTGGGCTGCTCCTGGTTTTTGAATAAATCCTTTGCACCGAGTTCTTTGCTCTTGCTTGGCTCTTTCTTTGGAGATGGGGGGTTCTGCTCACTGCCCTTGCTGCCATGTGTTTCATGTCACTCTGGAACTCCCAAGCCTCTGATAAATTGAGGCTTCCTCTTATTGACTCTGAATAACCAAGGTTCACTGTTTTTATAATCAGGCCTGTGCGTAGTTCCTTCAAGAAGCCTTCTCATTACTTCCACACGTAGACTCAGTCGGTACAATAAAGAGACAGTGTAGGGCCCGACTACTTGAGTCCAGTGCAGGCTTCTGCTTACTAGCTGTATGAACTCAGGTAGTCGGGCCCCACACAGACAAGGTGATTAGCCCTCCATGCCTCATTTTTCTCACTTTTAAAATGGGGAGGGCAGTGGCATCTTCCTCATAGGGTTGTTGCAGTTGTTGTGAGGGTTAAAGGAGTTGATACATGTAAAGCGCTTAGAAGAGCACTTAGCTCCTGGTAAGGGTTTTAGAAGTGTTCGTTGCTATTTTCTGATAATCATTAGTTCAAATAATTGCCCGCCTCGGGGCTTTAGGTCTCCCATCTGTGATAGGGAGGGGTAAAAACAGGAAACCAAGGTTCTCTCCAACCCCGACATTTTAGGACTCTGTTACAGCCCCATCACTATCTGCCTTGAGTAGGTGATGTCTGTCCTGTGTACTTCCCTCTCCCAGCCTCTCTCAGCTTCTGAGGGGCGAGACCCCTGTGTTCTCCTTTTGTTTCCTGCTTATATGCAGCACCCAGAGCAGTGAGCAGTGCCTGGCCCTCAGCGGAGACTCCAGCACTGTTTTCTGAATTAAGCTAGACTGGCTCGCTCAGCTGCCTGGGTTGGCAGCAGTTTGAAGCACTACTTTGTAGGCCCGAATGTGATGTGCAAGGAGGCGGAACCAAGGACAGTAGAGGAGGTAGGCTGACAGCCAGCAGAGGGGGTGGGGAGTAAAAAGCGCTGGAGTCAGAGAGGGAGTGAGAAAATGTAACAGCAAACCTGCATGCTTTGCAACACCAGATATGTTATACCGGAACTACTCCAGCCTGGGTGTAATTAAGACAAGCTAATCAAAGAATCAGAGGCGGTGCCTAGGATGTTGCTGCTGCTGTCACTGGACTAGGAGAGAGGTTGGCACAAACAGTAAGATTGCAGGGAATCTAAATACATGAAAAAACAAAATCCAGTTGAAGGAGGAGGCCAGAGCCAGCAGGGTGGCAGGCTGAGCCGACAGGCAGCCTAGGGCTGGAGAAAGAGCATAGACTCTGCAGGCAGACACCTTGGTTTAAACCAGCTCCATCTCTGTGTGAGCTTCCATGTTTTCCCCTTGTCTATGTAATGGGGATAATTCCACCTTGCAGGATTGTTGTGAGGATTAGAGGAGATAATGCGTGTGAAACACCTGTTACTATATAGGGGATGCGTAAGAAATTAATCCATAATTCCATTTCTTTTCCATTTCTCTTGGTCTGGGTGGGGAGAAGGGAGAATCACTTGTTCGTGTAACTGTTCCAGTGAAGTAATTCTTGGTTGGGAGAGAGAAGTGATAACATTCTGGAAAGGTGTGTCTAGCGTTACTACCCAAGTGAGGAAGGCAGCAGAGGCGGTGGGAGAGCAGGGCATGGCGTGCTGATGAACTCCTCAAGGGCAGACCTCTTATTTTCTGTTTTGTCCCCAGTGCCTGGGGCCTGGCTCACAATCTGCTGAAAGAATGGTTCCAGAGTCAGGAAAGGTGGGCCCAGTCACGAGACTCTGGACATGTCCACCTGCCTGCATGTGAGCCGGGATCAGAGGCTCCCTGACACCTGGGGAAGGGGGCCCTCAGTGGGTGCCCTGCAGGGTGCAAGTTGTATAGCAGGAAGCGATGAGAAGCCTCCTGTTAGCCCTGGCAAGAGGCCAGCAAGAGGGGGACAAGCTGGAGGAGGAGAGTTCCTATCAGCTGAAAGCCTGGCTCTCACAGCCAGCTGCCCGCTCCCCGCTCCTGCCCTTGCCTACTTCAGGTGGATTTCCCTGCCTTCAGTCTCATCCCCGAGATGCAGGCCCTCAGTGCCTCGTGCTGGGTCACACACGTGACAGGCACAAAGTGGTTGTAGAATAGACTAGAACAGAATATAGAGAAGCCAAACTTTGCTCAAAAGTAGAGGTGGCCTTAATATCTAATGAATGCACAGCAGACAGGTCAAACTGGAAGAGAGGGGAAAGAGATGGGTGAAAGGATATAATTCAGGACCTACTCTGTCTAAGAACGGACACAACTCCACGAAGTGTTTTTGTTGTACCCACTTCATAAGGAAGAAAACTGAGACTCAGAAGTTAAACAAGTTGCCCAGGGATAAGTACCAGTAAATGGTAGAGCTGTGTGCCTGACTTCTAAGAATGCTCCTTCAACTCTGTCATATCCTTGGGGCTGCAGGATGCGGAGTGGTTAAGAAGAGCACAGGCACTGGGATCGTATCGCCTGGATTCAAATCCTGGCTCCTCCGCTTATGAGCCATGTAACCCTGTATAAATGGCTTAACCTCTCTGTCTTGATTGCCTCATCTGGAAGATCATATTATTGACCTCATAGGGTTGTTATATAAAGTGCTAACAGTGCCTGACACAAAAGTAGGCTCGGTGAATGTTAGCTGGTGTTGGTGTTGTTGTTATATGTTAAGAATATAATTTAAGGAAGTAATTGTAAGATGACTGTAAAAAGGCTGAGGCTCAGGGTGGGAGTCTCAGAAGCTGGAGAGAGAAGTGTCTCCCCCACCTAGAATGTCAGGGTCCAGGGCAGGACCTCAGCATAGCTGCAGAACGGGTTTGTAAACTGGAGCCTGGGTACCCCGATCTGGGGGATCTGGAAATCCCAGCAGCCCTGGAAACAGTGCCAGCCCAGATTTGCTCCAGGTCAGGATTCTGCTATCCGCTGTTTCAGGCAGGGACTCGGGACCTGCACGTTCCAGCCTGAGGGAAGCCCCGCAGCAGCCACATTTCAGGCTTCTTAGGAAATCAAAATAATTCGACTTTGATACTTCATTGCTTCCAGGTTTCTTTTTCCCCCCTTCTTTTGCAATTTGGTTTGCTTCTTTTCTTAATTTTCCAATGAAGTTTCTCTTGACCTGTTCTGTGTTTGCTGCCAGGTCACTCTTCCTCAGTGAGCCTGATTCCTCATCTGTAAAACCAACATCACAATACCCACCCCAAAAGTTGTTTTTCCAAATGGCATAGGTATGTTGGTTGCCTGCTACAGAATAGGTGCTCAGCAGGTGAACTTGGCAGGTTCCTGAGGTCATTTGCTTGCTTGCTTCCTTCCTTTTCACCCAGGATTTCCCTCCATATATGACGAAGCTGGCTGGCTCCCATTTGTGGGCGTAGGCGGTCAGCAGAGGTGAGATGAGGACATGTGGCCACCACTTGCTCGGAAGATCCCTGCCTGCCAGGGGCAGGCTCCCCAGGCCCAGCTCTGTCTTCGGGGCCCTCACTTCCATGCCTGGTTGAATTGGCTCCAGCTGTTTTGCTTCCCCCCAGGAGCAGCTTATTTTGGCTTGAATGGGCGATTTGTTTGCCTTCTCTCCTGATTTTCGGTTGTTCAGCCTTCCCTTCCTGCAGAGAAAAAAGAGCTGACCACATTTCCTTTCTTCCGCTCCACGCAGACCCTTGGAAGGGATTTTATTGGTGGCCTTTTCCTGGAGCACTCACGCTTGCCAGACGGGCACTGTTAAAGGGTTAGATATTTGGCAGCAAAGTGTAGAGCGTCCTCCTCCAAGCAAAAGCATCTCTTTTACCAAATTGGAGCTATAATCTATGCAAGGATCTTTTATTTTCAATTTTTTTCATTTCACTGATGACTTCCAATTGTTGAACCTTTGTACCTTTGTAATATGTGTGGTGGAATAACTGACCTTGCATGGCCTGAGACCCATCAAGTGGGGTCATGTGAGGATTTAATAGCGAGAACTAACTCATTTTGACACTGTCTATAGCCCTGAGAGGCAATACCTCCAAACCCAGGGCCTTGTAGAGAGCTTAGAGGCAAGGACAGACTTGTACGGTCCTATGCACAGTAGGATGGGCAGAGCGTAAATGCTTGACTTATATTGTCCCATTTAATCCTCATACCACATGGATGCACTGTTGTTAACCCCATTTTCTAGATGGGGGAAGCCGAAGCTTAGGCTGAGCAGTTTGCCCCGCCAGGTCATCTGATCAGGAGGAATCTGTGTGTCGGGTCTTCAACCCAGGCCTCTATCTCCAGAGCCTGTGGTCTTCTGCCTGTCTGGCCTGTTTTTAAGGCCACCAGATAAGATTATTTCATCTCTTCATTTCAATATTTAGCTCCCCTTCATGTTGGCAAGTTCTTCTGTATATGTAGATTATATGTAATCTGGTTCAGATTAAGCAGTTCTTGGTATAATAACCAGATAAAATCGAGACATTGATGACATTGTGTTGTCATCACACTTCCCTCTCTACCTTCTGAGATTCCCACCCCTTTTAGGATTCTTCTTCCCCCTTCCATTGTCCCTTCTCTTTAAAAAATTTTTTACTTATTTAATTTTTGAGTAATACATGTACATTATTTAAAACTTAAAAAGCACAAAAAGGTTTAAAATGAAAAATTTCCCTCCAGCTTTATCTCCCATCTATCCAGAGTGCCAAAACCCTTCTACCATATGTGCAGCTAATGCCTATTATTAGTTTCTTCTGTATCTTTCTAGTTTCTTTTTGCAAATATAAGTGAATACTAAGATATATTTTTATCCCCCTTTTTACGTAAATTGTAGTATACTTTACATGCTTTTTAGTGTCTGATTTTTTTTCTTTCAATAATTGATCTGGGAGATCTTTCCATATCAGTATAAAAGCCTTTCTAGTTCGTTATTACAACTACATAATGTTCCAGTGTACCTATATTCTGTGATTTATTTAATCAGTGCCCTGTTGATGGACATTTAGGTGATTTCCTGTCTTTTGCTTATTACAAGTAATGATGTAGTGAATTACCTTGTATATATGTTATTTCATATGTGGGTGAGTGTAGCTGTAGGATAAATTCCTAGAAGTAAAATTACTGTATCAAAGAGAAAGTGTATTTGTTATTTTGCAAGATACTGCAAAAATAGGCTTCCATAGGAATTATACCATTTTCCACTCCCACCAGCAGTGTAGAAGAGTGCCTGTTTCTGCAGCCTCCCTAATAGTAGTGTGTTAGGAAACTTGGATTTTTGCCAATTTAATAGGTGAAAAACTACTCAGGGTGGTTTTGGTTTATTTTACTTTTTAAATTGAAGTACAGTATATATATATATAGAGAGAGAGAGAGAGAGAGAGAGGGAGAGAGAGAGAGAGAGAGAAGTGCACAAATCTTAAGGGTTCAGTCTGATGAGTTTTTATGTATGTATGTACTTAAGAAACCACCACCCAGCACAAGATACAGACCATTTCCAGCACCCACCCCAGAAGCCTGCCTCATGCTCCTTCTCAGTCAGTACCACACCCCCAGAGGTAACCACTATTTTGACTTCTGTCTCCAGAGATGAGTTCTTGCCTGTTCTTGAGCTTCATATAAACGATGTCATACAGGGTGAACTCTTTTGTGTGGCTTTTTTTGTTCAACACATTGTGTCCATAAGAATCATCCATTCTCTATGTAGCAGTAGTTCTTTTTTATTGATGAGTAATATTCCTCTTATGAATATGCTACAACTTATTTATCCATTTAACTGTTGAAGTGCATTTGAGTTGTTTCCAGTTTGAAGATTGTGAATAAAGCTGCTATGAACATTCTTATACATGCCTTTTGGTGAACATATACATTTATTTATCGTGAGTACATAACTAAGAGTAGGATTTCTATGCTACTAGGTCATATGTATAGCATTAACAGATTCTGCTCAACAGTTTTACAAAGTAGTTGTACCAATTTATACTCTTACCAGCAACATATGAGAGTTCTAATTGTGCCATATCCTTGCTAGGTATTTTTAATCTTATTGATTTAGGCCATTCTCCTGAGTGTGTAGTATGGAGTCTTACTGTGATTTTAACTTGCATTTCTCTGGTAACCAGTGATGTGGAGCACCTTTTCATATGCTTAGAGGCCACTTGGGTAGCTTCTTTTGTCTAGTGCAAAGACTTTGCCCACTGTTTTAAAGTGGGTTTTGTCTGTTTTTCTTAATGTTTGTAGAGATCCTTTATCTTATGGAGTCAAGTTCTTTGTTGGATTATATGTATTGTGAACATCTCCTAGGCAGTTGCTTACTCTTTTGCTCTTTTAATGATATCTTTTGATAAACAGATATTCTTAATTTTATTTTATTTTTTATTATTTTTTTTTTTGCGGTACGCAGGCCTCTCACTGTTGTGGCCTCTCCTGTTGCGGAGCACAGGCTCCGGACGCACTGGCTCAGCGGCCATGGCTCACGGGCCCAGCCGCTCCACAGCATGTGGGATTCTCCCGGACCGGGGCACGAACCCGTGTCTCCTGCATCGGCAGGCGGACTCTCAACCACTGCGCCACCAGGGAAGCCCTCCCTCTTTTTCTTGATGAGTCTGGCTAATGGTTTATCAATTTTTTTTAATCTCCTCAAAGAACCAGCTTTTAGTTTTATTGATCTTTTCTATTGTTTTCTTTTTTTCTATTTCATTTATTTCTGCTCTGATCTTTATGATTTCTTTCCTTCTGCTAACTTTGGGTTTTGTTTGTTCTTCTTTCTCTAGTTCCTTTAGGTATAAGGTTAGATTGTTTATTTGAGATTTTTCTTGTTTCTTGAGGTAGGCTTGTATAGCTATAAACTTGCCTCTTAGAACTGCTTTTGCTGCATCCCATAGGTTTTGGATTGTCGTGTTTTCATTGCCATTTGTCTCTAGGTATTTTTTTATTTCCTCTTTGATTTCTTCAGTGATCTCTTGGTTATTTAGTAATGTAGTGTTTAGCCTCCATGTGTTTGTGTTTTTTATGTTTTTTCCCCTGTAATTCATTTCTAATCTCATAGCGTTGTGGTCAGAAAAGATGCTTGATATGATTTCAACTTTCTTAAATTTACTGAGGCTTGATTTGTGACCCAAGATGTGATCTATCCTGGAGAATGTTGCATGCGCACTTGAGAAGAAAGTGTAATCTGCTGTTTTTGGATGGAATGTCCTATAAATATCAATTAAGTCTGTCTGGTCTATTGTGTCATTTAAAGCTTCTGTTTCCTTATTTATTTTCATTTTGGATGATCTGTCCATTGGTGTAAGTGAGGTGTTAAAGTCCCCCACTATTATTGTGTTACTGTTGATTTCCTCTTTTATAGCTGTTAGCAGTTGCCTTATGTATTGAGGTGCTCCTATGTTGGGTGCATATATATTTATAATTGTTATATATTCTTCTTGGATTGATCCCTTGATCATTATGTAGTGTCCTTCCTTGTCTCTTGTAACATTCTTTATTTTAAAGTCTATTTTATCTGATATGAGTATTGCTACTCCAGCTTTGTTTTGATTTCCAGTTGCATGGAATATCTTTTTCCATCCCCTCACTTTCAGTCTGTATGTGTCCCTAGGCCTGAAGTGGGTCTCTTGTAGACAGCATATATATGGGTCTTGTTTTTGTATCCATTCAGCCAGTCTGTGTCTTTTGGTTGGAGCATTTAATCCATTCACGTTTAAGGTAATTATGGATATGTATGTTCCTATGACCATTTTCTTAATTGTTTTGGGTTTGTTTTTGTAGGTCCTTTTCTTCTCTTGTGTTTCCCACTTAGAGAAGTTCCTTTAGCATTTGTTGTAGAGCTGGTTTGGTGGTGCTGAATTCTCTTAGCTTTTGCTTGTCTGTAAAGCTTTTGATTTCTCCATCCAGTCTGAATGAGATCCTTGCCGGGTAGAGTCATCTTGGTTGTAGGTTCTTCCCTTTCATCACTTTAAGTATATCATCATGCCACTCCCTTCTGGCTTATAGAGTTTCTGCTGAGAAATCAGCTGTTAACTTCCCTTGTATGCTATTTGTCATTTTCCTCTTGCTGCTTTCAATAATTTTTCTTTGTCTTTAATTTTTGCCAATTTGATTACTATGTGTCTTGGCGTGTTTCTCCTCGGGTTTATTCTGTATGGGACTCACTGTGCTTCCTGGACTTGGGTGGCTATTTCCTTTCACATGTTAGGGAAGTTTTCAACTAGTCTCTTCAAATATTTTCTTGGGTTCTTTCTCTGTCTCTTCTCCTTCTGGGACCCCTATAATGCGAATGTTGTTGTGTTTAATGTTGTCCCAGAGGTCTCTTAGGCTGCCTTCATTTCTTTTCATTCTTTTTTCTTTATTCTGTTTTGCAGCAGTGAATTCCACCATTCTGTCTTCCAGGTCACTTATCCGTTCTTCTGCCTCAGTTATTCTGCTATTGATTCCTTCTAGTGTAGTTTTCATTTCAGTTATTGTATTGTTCATCTCTGTTTGTTTGTTCTTTTATTTTTCTAGGTCTTTGTTAAATATTTCTTGCATCTTCTCAATCTTTGCCTCCATTCTTTTTCCGAGGTCCTGGATCATCTTCACTATCATTATTCTGAATTCTTTTTCTGGAAGGTTGCCTATCTCCACTTTGTTTAGTTGTTTTTCTGGGGTTTTATCTTGTTCCTTCATCTGATACATAGCCCTCTACCTTTTCATCTTGTCTGTCTTTCTGTGAATGTGGTTCTTGTTCCACAGGCTGCAGGATTGTAGTTCTTCTTGCTTCTGCTGTCTGCCCTCTGGTGGATGAGGCCATATAAGAGGCTTGTGTAAGTGTCCTGATGTGAGGGACTGGTGGTGGGTAGAGCTGACTGTTGCTCTAGTGGGCAGAGCTCAGTAAACTTTATTCTGCTTGACTGCTGATGGGTGGGGCTGGGTTCCCTCCCTGTTGGTTGTTTGACCTGAGGCAACCCAACACTGGAGCCTACCAGGGCTCTTTGGTGGGGCTAATGACAGACTCTGGGAGGGCTCATGCCAAGGAGTACTTCCCAGAACTTCTGTCCTTGGCCCCACAGTGAGCCACAGCCACCCCCCCACTTCTGCAGGAGACCCTCCAACACTAGCAGGTAGGTCTGGTTCAGTGTCCCCTGGGGTCACTGCTCCTTCCCCTGGGTCCCGATGCGCACAGTACTTTGTGTGTGCCCTCCAAGAGTGCAGTCTCTGTTTCCCCCAGTCCTGTCAAAGTCCGGCAATCAAATCCCACTAGGCTTCAAAGTCTGATTCTCTAGGAATTCCTCCTCCCGATGCCGGACTCCCAGGTTGGGAAGCCTGACATGGGGCTCAGAACCTTCACTCCATTGGGTAGACTTCTGTGGTATAAGTGTTCTCCAGGCTGTGAGTCACCCACCCAGCAGTTATGGGATTTGATTTTACTGTGATTGCGCCCCTCCTTCCATCTCATTGCGGCTTCTCCTTTGTCTTTGGATGTGGGGTATCTTTTTTGGTGAGTTCCAATGTCTTCCTGTCAATGATTGTCCAGCAGCTAGTTGTGATTCTGGTGTTCTCACAAGAGGGAGTGAGAGCACATCCTTCTACTCTGCCATCTTGGTTCCCAGTCCTAGATTTTTGCTTTTTGTTTTTGCTTTTGATGTTTTTATTTTGTCCTATTTTTACCATGCAACTTTTTCTTTCTCCGTAGCTGAAATTTACCAGTCTTTTCCTTTATGCCTTCTGCATTTTGAGTTAGAGGATCCCTCCCCACTCCGGGGTATAAAGGACTTTCCTCATATTTTATTCTAGTACATTATGGTTTTATATTGTACAAGTAAATCTTTAATCCATTTGGAATTTATCCTGATATACAATGTCAGGTATGGATTCAACTTCATTATTTTTCCAGATAGCTATTGAAAGTCTCAACACTATTTATTGAATTCACTTTTTTTGGCTGCCTTCCTGAGTCCTGTCACTACCAGAGTAGCCCTAAGGCATAGAGAGAAGCAATGACTTAACCCAAGATTGCCCAGCTAGTCAGTGGCAGAGCTGGGGCCAGCTCATGTTGCTTAGACAGGGCTTGTGGTTGGTTCTCAAGGAGCTTTCCTAAGTGGTTGTGATCTCCCGGGCTGTTTGCCATGTGGAGAGGGACTGCAAAGGCAGAGCAGCGTCTTTTAAGTCACTCCCTAGGTTCTGAGTGCTCTGTCCCAGGTCCTGCTTCTCTCAGCTGCGGAGGTGATATACTTGTTGCCATTATCACACTGCTTGAGAACACCGTATTTTCTTCTTTGCCAGGCCAGAATGTGATCAGATCTTTCACATTCAGGAGAGATGTTTCACAATTAATACAGAGATATTTTTACAGACCATTGGTTATCATTCGAGGCACATTTCTATTGAGTCATTTGTTTTCAGGGCGTAGCCTCACGTCACAAAAAGTGCCTTCTTAGCTCTCAGTAAAGTTTTTCACTATTACTCCTAAAGAAGCAATGTTTGTGTCACTCCACAGTAGTCATTCTACATGAGACGACAGGTGAGGGTGCCAGGCTGTCAAGGAGGCTCACATAACTTGCTAAATTACTCACTCTCTCATGCCACCCTTTTTGGGCACGAGATTAACCACCATGTTTTGGCATAATGCTCTGGTCCTTTTGGAGTTACTTACAGTAGCAAAAACTGTAATTGTGACCCAGTGCACTGGTTTACAAATACTCAAGAAGCTTCGGGCCTTGCAAAGGTAAATCTAACTAAGGTGAGCTCAAAGTAAAAAAGTACGAGTTAGAGCAAGACAGAGACAGCCTTCTGCAGTGCAAGGGCTGAGCTCTGCTCCCAGCTCTGTCTGCCACTAACTCTCTGTGTGATCCTGGGCAGGCCCCCTCCCTCTCCAGGCCTTAGAATCCCAATCTGGGAAATAGCTCTAAAGTCTCCTCCATCACTCAAAGTCTGTCCTCATGTGCACAAACTCTGTTGTACATCTTAATAGACCTGCACTGTCTACACTTGCCTTGCATGCAGTAGGTGCTTTGTATGTTTGTTAAAAGCTGAATGAATATTATATACAGTATTTTCCTTATTCCCTCCCATCAGCTTGCTAGTGACTGATAATGTGCCCTGTAGCATTCTGGGTGCTGAGAAGGAATACAGCAAATGGTCTTACCTTATGGAACTCACATTTAATGGGAAAGAGACTTAAGCCTGGCACGTGATATGTGCTTAATAAATACTGAATGAACAGATGAGTGAGTGCAAAGCAGAAGGTGACAAGAATTAGAAGAACAAGTGAAGAGGAAGGAATGATTAATTTTGGAAATCCTCATGGCAGAGGGGGTTCCTGAGTGGAGGAAGGGTAAAGAGCGTTCTGTGCTGAGGGATCAACATGAGCAAAGGGAAGGAAGGCTTTAAAGTGTGAATCATGGTTGAGAGACAACTGGTCAGCCAGCAAGACAGCGGAGGGTCAGCTAAGGCCGTCTCCGGTAGCATTGACTTTACCGTATAGACAGTGTGGTGCCATTAAGGGTTATTTAGGAAGACACTCAAAAGTTGATGATTGCAGCAGTGGATTTTTTTTTTTTAAGATAATGCCTTTTTACAGAGTAAAAGAGAACTGACAGTAGTAGGTACCTACTAAGTATGGGCGCCACTCTGAGTATTTTGCATATATCATTTCATTAGGTCATCACCATGCAAGGTAGAAAGTAGACGGGTTTTCCAGATGGGAAAATGGAGACTCAAAGAGGTGAAGCCCTGGATTCAGACTGACATCTGCTGACTCTGAGGTCTGCATTTTCCCCCTCAAGTGCTCCCTGCAGAGGTCAGGCTTTAGCTTAATTAGCGTATCAAGCAGCATCTATTATACTAAGCTTATAGCATGCACGTGACTTCTTCGGAAGACAGGAAAAAGCAATAGCAACTGATAGTACAATACTTGGCTGGAGGGGCAGAGGCCAGCTTGTATCGCAGTCTATCCTCAGAGCCTAGCACCTAGGGGACCATGTGCAGTGTGGGGCAGCTTTAACAATGGCCAAGCAGTCAGGCCCATGAGCCTGCTCTGTCCTTCCTTAGACAGGAGCAAGCTTCCTGAGTCTGAGTGGCACCCTGGTATCTCCCTATGAACGCCCAGACTCTCAGTGTTGCATCAGTGTAGCACCCACAGGCCTCAGCTTGCACCATGACCCCTAAATACCACCTACCCAGTGGCTGTCCCTGTTGCCTCTCGTCTCTGTAGAATCCCCTATTCCTCCCGGGTGCACCTAAACCCTTAAATGCAGAACAGCTGTGACATTCATTCCAAAGTACTCTCCCTAGGTAAGGCTTCAGCAGCATTCTGTTTGCCCCTTTGATTATTCACAGATTTAGTCACTCATTAAGAAGCTGCACCATGTAATAGAAAGAGTCCTAGGCCAAGGGACCTGAGTACCAGATTAGCTGCTGTCACCTTGGGCAGGCACTTTCCTTCTCTGGGCGTGCTTTTCTTTATGGATAAAAGAAATCTGTAAGATAATCTTCAAGGTCTCTTCCAGCTCTGACACTTTCTGAGACAGTGTCTTGTTCATAAAATTCATAAACTCACACCTTCACCCTAACATGGGGTTAGGGAATACTTCTAAGAGAAGACATGATGTTTGTGGTGGGTCTTAAAGGATGAGCAGGAGGAAGAGAAAGACATTCCAGGGAAGGGGATCAACATGGACAAAACCATGCAGAAGACATGGCAAATTGGGGGAAAAGAGGGGATTGGGAGGGGAACAAAGCAGTGGGAAACAAGGCTGTGGGGATGCCTGAAGCCTGAGGAGACAGGACTTCATCCTCTGTGGTAACAAGGAGCAGGAAAGGTCTTAAAGCAGAGGAATGACTTGATCTGATCTGTTTTCAGAAGCAAATAGCTGGTCAACAAAGGAATCTTGGAGGAATGGCATGGGGTTTGATTTTGTGGCTTTGTAAGGTAACTAATTCGATAAGTTTGTGGTTTTCAGCTTGAGGCAAGGAAGATGCTGCTGCCCTTTTGGCCTCAGCACACTGGATGTCTGATTGTTATGACTAGGCATTGTGGCTCCTGAATCCCCATCAGACTTCTTGGCTCGGACTCTGCCCCATACTAGTTG
Organism: Tursiops truncatus; assembly: GCF_011762595.2. NCBI lineage: Eukaryota > Metazoa > Chordata > Mammalia > Artiodactyla > Delphinidae > Tursiops > Tursiops truncatus. The sequence goes on along the minus strand of NC_047041.1, from coordinate 70,508,681 downwards.
CAACTCCAGTTCCACCCTAAGGCCAGTCCCTCCCTCTTCTCGTGGCAGCCAAGATGCTGACTTAGTCAGGAAGCTGTGCAGTGTGACCCTAGTGTGGCATGCATGCATATGCCAGTAGCCTCTTATGTGGCCTTTGTGCTTTGTCAGTTTTTTGAACCTGTTCACTTTATTCAGGCAGCACTTCTTAAATAAATTCTGCACATGAAGAGAATTTACTGTGATCAGTTGGGAACTGACTTGCAGAAATTTTCAGCAAATGGCATTATATAGCAAGAAGACAAAAAAAAAAAACCCACAAGTAAAATGATAGGGACTCTTGGACAGATGCTTTTTAAAAATTTAATTTTGCCAAATGGAATGGATGGCCAAAGGCTTATAGGCTTCTACTATGGGAGGGGACTGGCTTTCTGAGGGAGGGGAGCAGAATTTTAGCTGATCTAATGTAAGAAGAGGCATAGGGTCCTAGAATCACAGAATTTGAAGGTGGAGGGGACTTCAGAAATGACCTAATCCCCACAGAAGAGGAAATGAAGGCCTAAGTGAAGAAATGATTTGCCCAGAGTCACACAGCAAGTCAGAGGCTGAGCCCAGGATGCCAGCCCCCAGGTCCTGATGCTAGCTGGCACCACCACACCTCTTTGGAGACAGAGCATCAGCAACTTCTGAGGTGAGCTCCAGGACCCCCACCCTTGTCATGCTGACCTGGCAGCCATGGCCTCAGGAGCCCTTGATTGGGCTCACTTCCGGGTAGTTTCTGCTACACATCCACACCGGAGGTACCATATCCTCCATTTCCCTCTGCTGCAGCAGCTCACAGGTTTTTAGCAAATTCAGTCTGGTAATACACAGAAATTAGACCTGTTTCCTTCTATTTCTTAACTTTTGAGCCTCTCCCAGGGGTTGCTACATGAACTCAGTTGTAATTAGAAAAAAAAAAAGGTAAAGATTTCAATAATTCAGCTTTTGGGGGGAAGGTAAGGAGAAATAAGGGCCTAGGAAGCCAACAGAGGAGATTATCAACTCTCAGATAATCTTTAGGGACCATGATAACAGTAATAGTTGACATTATTGGTCCTTACCATGAACCATATGCAGTTTTACACAATATTAATTTATTCTTTACATCAACCATAAAGTAGGTACTGTTATTATACCTGTTGCACAGATAGAGGAACTAAGGCACAGAGAGGTTAAATAACTCAAGGAGAAGAACATTGTCCTGGGTGCTCTACAGTGTAAGGGTCTGGGTATCCAAAGTGGTGGATTCAGAATTAGGGAGTGATATTCTCCCAAATTATCAATAAATTGATAAGAGATGAAAAGGGATCTCTTATGGCTGCCAAAAAACTCCAGCCTCAGCCTGCCCCCATGAAAGCAAAGAAGGAGAGTGTTCCACTTTCTATGATAAAGAAAACTGGGAGGGTTTATATATACAAAGGATGATAAATCAGAAGCTAAACGGGGGTGGAAATGTGAGCTGAAGTCGACAGAGTAACACTTAATTGGGCATAAATGTAAGAGAGGGTGTTGACTGCCTCGATGATTCCTGGTCAGCTGGCACTAGTGAGGCGAAGTGGGGGGAGGTGGCTGTGGCTGTGTTCTCAGAAGGGAGTATTTGAAACTGTGATACCTTCCAAATGCAGGACTTCCCATACTCTAAGGAAGATTTCTTTTTAATCTGGCCCTTTAGACTATTCAGATGCTTTTGTTAATCTTCTGGTTTTTTTGTGACTTTAAGTAAGTAAGATGCTTGCCCTTCAAGGGCTTTAATTGAACAACTATAAAAATAACGATAATAATCTGGTCCCCCCACTTCTTGCTTCATAAAGGCTTCCTGATGTTGTAAAATGTATAACTGATTAGAAAGGAAAAGTAATCATTTTGCATAAAAAGCAAGATAGAATATCATAGTTTTAATAAATATTGTTTTATTATAATTCTCAAATGAATTCAGTGTGATTTAGGGGGGACACTAAGTCCATGACAGTTGCCTGACTGGGTTTCAGATCTCAGCCCTGGCATTTTCTAGCTGTGTTACCTTGAGTGAATTACAACCTTCCTGAGCCTCAGTTTTCCTATGTGGATAAAGAGAATGAGAGTACTTAAAGCGTTATTATGACAATTAAGTAGGATAATATATGTAAAGGACCTGATACATGACACCAGCAGTACATAAAGATTTCTTTTTTTTGTTTGTTTTTTGTTTTTGCAGTACGCGGGCCTCTCATTGTTGCGGCCTCTGCCGTTGCGGAGCACAGGCTCCTGACGCGCAGGCTCAGCGGCCATGGCTCACGGGCCTAGCCTCTCCGTGGCATGTGGGATCCTCCTGGACCGGGGCATGAACCCGCATCCCCTGCATCAGCAGGCGGACTCTCAACCACTGTGCCACCAGGGAAGCCCAGATTTCTTTTTTTTTTAATCAATGCTATATATTATCCCTTTTTTAAAAATTAATTTTTATTGGAGTATAGTTGATTTACAATGGTTTGTTAGTTTTGAAGATTTCTGTAACTCCACATCCTTGCCAAAACCGGGGCTGATCCAGCTACTAATTTTTACTAGTCTAATAGGTCCTATCAAAATAAAGATTTTGTTTCAGAGACAGAAACACTGCCCAGGTTCAACCAGAGAAACAGACCCAGTAGGAGACATATATTAAGAGATTTAATGCACAGAATCTACATGTCCAACTGTGGAAGATGGCAAGTCTGAAATCCACAGGGCAGATCTTCAGGAAGGGCAGGCTGATGTTCCAGTCAATAAGCAGAACTTCTTCCTCAGGGACACCCCGGTTCTCTTCTTAAGGACTTTCAACTGACTGGCTCAGGCTCACCCAGATTATCTAGAATTAATCTCCTTTACGTATCAATAAAATCAACTGATTATAGAGGTTAATCACAGCTACAAAATACCTTCACAGCAACACTTAGTGTTTGATTGAATAACTGGATACAGATTGACACATAAAACTGACCATCAAATAGTCCAACTTGTATTTTAAGAAAATCATTCTGGGGATGGGAGGAAGGCTGAGTTGAAGGAGAGAGAACCTGGAAGCAGAGAGACGCATAGAGAAACCAGAGCATTACCTTAAGGGAAGGGTGATTAGGACCTGAATTAAGTAGTGGCAGCTGAGGTAGAAAGTCAGAAGCGACTTAAAAGGCCACGCTCAGCTTGTTGGGACTAAGTGACCTGGTATGAACAGGGTTGAGAAGAGAAGGAGAAGAATGGGCAGGATCAGGGGTGGCACCGAGTTTTCTGCTTGGTAGACTGGGTAGATGGGTTGCCATTGACCGAGACAGGACATACACGGAGAGGAAAGAGTAGGCTTTAGGGAAAGTGATGGATTTATTTTTTAACATAACAAAGTGTGAGATGCCTGTGGAACACCCAAATAGAAGGACCTGGTAGGAGATTGGCATGAAGACTTTTAGCTCTTTAGAGAGGTCAGAGAGTTTCTGTAAAGAGAGGTTAGTGAAGCAGATCTACTTAAGTAGTTTTTTTCTTCATGTATATATGGATAATGTTTCTGCTAAGTGGCTTTGGTACAGGGTGTGCTGTTGTGATGCCTTTGATAATGTTACATCAATGTAACCACTCTGTGATTATTCCTGCTGCTGCAGTAAGTTAGCCCAGAGCAGAGACTGCTTTCCTGGTCGACTTTTGCAGGGACCTACCCGTCTTACAAGACTTTCTCCCTAGAGGTCAAGATGCCATTGTGAGGGTTAGGTCTTCAGGAGGAGCCCATACCTATGAAAGCTCTGTCTCCTGAGGAATATCCAGGATGGAGTCACTAATTTCTGGGGAGTGATCTGAAAGCACATATACAAAGCATGATTAATGACTGCGGGCCAGCTCACAGCCCCCTAAAATAAGGCCAGCCCAGGCACGCTGTCTGGGGAGAAGCACCCTCTGCTTTCCCAATTTCCAATCCTAGACCTCCTCTGAACAGGTCTGCAGATAATGGATGGGGGTTTTGTGCACTGGGAGGTATGGGAACATGGGGAAGAAGAAGGAATGAACATTCACTGAGCACCTTCTATGTGCCATGCAGTATGCTGCGCACCTTCGATTAAAATGGCGACAACTAATGCTCACCAAGATTTGCCTTGGTGCAAATGGCTTGTATGGTTTATTTTCTTCTATTTAATTGTCTGAACAACCATATAAGATGGGTACCATTATGAACCACATTTTAGAAATGAGGAAATCAAGGCAGAGAGATGAAGTGACTTGCCCAGGGTCGTACAATTGGTAGATATCTAAGGTGGGATTTGAAAAAATGTTCTGATTCTGTGCTGCCTCTCTCTGATACTGACACAGCCACCCTCCCCTCCCTGGTCCTGTCATTCAGGGGAGCAAGACTACAGGGTTCTTTCTCTAATAGTTCTTACAGATTTCTGTCTTCACAACTTTAAGGAGCAGGTGGGTTGGAGGAAGTACTGGGTGGAGATTAGGACACACTTAGGTTCCTGTCCCAGCCTCTGTCTGACTTTGGACCTTAGACCTTAACCTTTTGTTAAGGTTCATCATCTATAAAATAGACATACTAACATCTGAGGATCAGATGAAGAAATTGCTAGGAAAGTGTTTTTGTAAACTTTGGGGATTATTCTGTTGCACCTGTACCTACTGCCTTGCTTTTCAGAATATCCTCTTGCCTGTTATCTTCCCTAACCCTGACTCCTCTTATCCTTTATTATGATTTATGACATTTTTATCACTTAAAAGTCTCTGATAATCATGCCTTGAGGCAGGAGGCCACTAAAATTCTTATATAAATAATTTCACCTCCCTGGGCCAGCTGGAGGGGGCAGGGAGGTGTAGCAGATTTAGCAGCTGTTAAAGCTATAACCAAGAGAAGTCTTCTTGTCAGTCACAGGAGTGAATCATTCAAATGGCTGCTTTGCTGAGTCCTTCCCAGAGCCATAAGGCACACTGGATAGCAGTGTTGCTTTCATCACTCACTAAGCCTAAAATGAAGCTCAGCTTCTTACTTTGAAACGTAGCAGGCATATGTATTTGAAAGAGCATGGGTTCTGGAGCCAGCATTGCCACCTACTAGCTAAGTGACCTTGGGCAAGTCATACTGCCCAACTGGGCCTCAATTTCCACATCTGTAAAATACGATTGATAATACCTGCCTCACAGGGTCATTGTACAGCTCAGATGAGACCATGGGTGTAAAGGGCCCAGTGTGTACCAAGTGCTCATTAGACTCTCAGTAATTCTTGCTGCCCTGAGTCTCTGAGCTGTGGGAATGAGCACCTTGGGGAGGTCGATTTAATGAGGGGTGAAACAATCTGGTTTTCAGAGTGCAAAGGCAGAGGACTCAGTAATAGACATTTGAATCACAGTTCTATTTTTAGTTCCATCCAGCCTAAGGTTTAAAAATGTGGTGTCTTCACCAAGGGGGGAAGGTGGTGGGGAGGTGGTGGGATGAATTGGGAGATTGGGATTGACACATATACACTAAAATGTATAAAATAGATAACTAATAAAAAAAAATTTTTTTAAACGTGGTGTCTTCCTCATGTGTCCCTTCCTCCTTTCTGTGTAAGCAGTGGAGGGTCAGGGTGAGGAGGGGGTTGCCCAGCATCTCCTGCCTTGGCAATGCTGTCTTTCTCCTCACTGGAATCCAGCACGGTCGCCTTGGTTACCATCAGCTTCAAGGGAATCGGTGCAAATGCTTGAACACGAGTGTTTTACTCTAGTCTTCAGTCTTCTAGTCTTTACTCTAGGTTCTCTCACTGCCAAACTGGCCTTCAACTTAAAACTTTGGAGGAATTTCATCCATCACCCCTGCTCATGTTCACAGTGTGGCTGACTTCATGAATTTAGGTTGCGGCAGTAAATATTTTTCCAGCAGGTCTTGTTCTCCAGAGGCACACATGCCCCACAGAGTCCGCCAGCCTCAGAGCTCTGGAGAGCCTCCTGGCGCTCATGCAACGTAGAAAAGGAATGCAGACTACTGGGCACCCAGGGGGCACATAAGAATAATAATAATAGCAAATGTTATTTCATGTCTTTCTTGCAGCACCCCTCTGGTAGGCTGGAGTATGGTTTAGTGGCTAAGAGCACAGGGTTTCAAAGCAAAGAGAACAGGGTTTGAATCCTAACTCTGCAACTTAACGCTGTGTGGCCTGGGCAAATTACTGAACTCTGAGTATAGGTCTCCTTATCTGTCAACTGGAGGTAATAGTACTCATCCCACAGGGCTGTGAGGATGAGTGAAAGAATGCATGTAGAGCTCAGCACAGGGCCAGGTACACAGTAAGCACGAAACACAAAGTAACTGTGGCATCAGTTTTACAGCAGAGGAAACAGCAGCCCAGGAAGGTTAACTCATTTGTCTAAGATAGGCATTATCCCTATTTTATGTAAAAGGAAACTGAGGCTGAGAGGTCAAGGATCTTGCCCAGGTTATACAACTAGTAAGCAGCAGAATCTGAACTTTAAACCAGGTCTCCTGATGTTTTACCAGAAGCCTCTGGAAAACTGGAATAGATACCCCAAACCAGTTTATAACTGGCCCCCTGGTGGTGGAGCTCCAGCCCAGCCTCCCTTCTGCTGAATCCCTCTCTCTAGACATGGGTGCTGGTGAAACATGTGTGCGTGCACACACACGTTTGTATACAAGTACATACATCTAAATGATGGAGCAGGAAAATGCCCTGGGAGACCACGATTCCCCAGAGGGTTCAAGGGATACAATGTTTTAGTTAATGGATTTTCTCAGAGTATTAACCCCTTGGCTTCAGTTGTTGTTGAGGGTCATTTTGAAATGCATTGCAGCCATTGACTTTCTCATGCTAGAAGGGGCTGTCTAGTGAGCATAATTAAATCCTCCTTAAATGACAGAGAATCTTGGCAGAGTCTCCAGTCATCATTAGAATGACCAGTCGTGATGTTTAGGACTCTAATAACAATCTGTACATCTGTCTGGGTCTCTTACACTCATTGTATCATTTAATCATGGCAACAGCCCTTTGTGTATGTTGGGAGTGAGGAGCAGGATGGGGACATAATTATCCCCATCTCACATGTAAGAGAATTCTTTAAAGCATTCAGCACGAATGCTTTATTGGGAATCATATAGCGTAAGAGTAGCAGAGCTAGAACTGAAATGACATTTGCCAAGGTAGGGCAGTAAAGCAGAAAAAAAATGGTTTTTGACTCAGACACACCTGGGTTTAAATCTCAGTTTTGACAGTTACTAATGGTATTGACCTTGAGCAAATTACTCCATCTCTCAGGTCCCAACATCTCTCATCTGTAAAAACAGGGAGAATAATAGTTCCCTTGCTGAAATTATTTTAAGGTTATTCCAAGTATATAATGCACGTAAAGCAGCTAGCGTTGTGCCTGGTCAGAGTAGGCCCTTAGCACATGGAAACTGTTATTATTCTGTCTCCTAGTCCAGTGCTCTTTCTGTTTTACCAAGATGTCCACTACTGTGATGTGGAAGGTTCAGGGGAATGGACTGACCTGTCTTGAGCCCATCAAACTCTAGAAGTGCCTTTCTGAAGTAAATATATTCTCATTAGCTTAAGGAGGGTGGGGTTTGTTTTTTTTTTAATCTCTTTCTAGTAACAGAGCCTGAGACAGATTTTTATTCATAGGTAAACTTAAATAATTTTACATCAATATAAGAGGTGCTGCAAAGCAGTAAAGTATCATAAATGGATGTTACTGATAGTGAATGTTCATAGTCTGGAAATGCTTTTTGGATCATGTAGGTCTGTCTTTAAAAATAAAAAATAAATACAAAATAATAATAAAAAATTAAATAAATATAAAAATATGCATAGAATTTGAATAGGAGAACAGGAGACATTTCATGTAGGGTCAAAGGTATGAAGGTAAGACAGTGTAAGATATGCTTGACTAGAACAGAAACTGTAATATAAGGGGAGCATACATGATACGGTTGGGAAAAAAGGCTCATATATAGAGCTTCACATGTGCATGTAAACATACACATATTCCTCTCATCTCTTACCCATGTACATTGCTAACCTAAAGTCCTTAGTTGGAAGTGATCAGAGGCATTGGCCAAATAGATCTTACTGCACTCAGCCTTGATCTGTGGGAAGGCAATATGATATAGAAGAAAGAGCCCTGGACCAGGAGTTAGGAGATTCCAGAATTGCTCTTGGTTCCACCCCCATCCAAGTGTGACTTGGATGAGACATGTAAGCTCCCTGGGCCTTACTCCTCATTTATAAAAATGGACCACTTTCAGAAAATCCTTTGGAAGTATTTATCAGGAGCCTTGAAGGTGTCCATTCACTTTCATTTCTTAATTCATATCCTGAAACTGTCTCCTTAGGAAAGATCTTAAATATGGAAAGAGCTTTATGGTTAAAGATGTCGATCATAGTGTTTTATAACTATTACAATTAGAAGTTGCCTAAATGTCCAACGATTGGGATCAGATAAATTTATGGCCCATCTGCTTGACTAAGTTGGTCACATAAAAATGAAAACAAAAAGGCATATGTTAAAAAAAATACTGGGAAAATCATACTTCCCAATGCAGGCAACATTCGTGAGGTCCTCTGGGATTCTTCACAATCTGGCTCTAGCCATTCACACCAGCATCCCTGTGCCACTGCTATTTACCATATATGATGACCTTACTATGGTGACCTTAGGTCATTTTCCTAACAAACGCCTTTCTCTTTGTATGCTTTTTTTTTTTTTTTTTTTTTTTTTTTTTTGCGGTACGCGGGCCTCTCACTGTTGTGGCCTCTCCCGTTGCGGAGCACAGGCTCCGGACGCGCAGGCTCAGCAGCCATGGCTCACAGGCCCAGCTGCTCCGTGGCATGTGGGATCTTCCCGGACCGGGGCACAAATCCGTGTCCCCTGCATGGCAGGCGGACTCTCAACCACTGAGCCACCAGGGAAGCCCTCTTTGTATGCTTTTATATGTCCTGTTCATCCCTCCTGAAATGCCCTTCCCTCCCTTGTCCAGCAAGTGAACACCTGTTCTCCTTCTGGTCCAGCTTTAGATTTCCCCAACTTCTTAGAAAGAATCAATTGCTCCCTCATCTCTGTTCCTGTACGTTTCATAAGGGGCCTCTAAAACCTATGTATCATGTTAGTCTTCTGTGTCTGTTTCTGTCTTTCTGTCTCCACACATAAACTGGACATCTCTTGAGGGCCATATCCCCAGTACTTAGCAGAGGGCCTGGCATTTAATGGGCATTCAGTACGTGTTGATTGAATTATTTTTCACTTTTTCTTTTTCTGTGTTTTCTGCATATTTTGTAATGACCCTGCTTATGCTCATAATGGAAGAAAAAAACAGTAATTCATTCATCCATTTATTTTTAAGGAGGTGACTGGCCTAATTCAAAGGTTCTCAAACCTGGCAGTGCATCAGAATCACCAGGAAAGCTTATTAAAATGCAAATTCCCACATCCCTAGACAGGCTTCCTGAATCCCAATGTCTAGGGCAAGGACCTGAATCAGTATTGTTAACAAGCCACTTGGTTATTGTGATGCTTAGCCACGTGTGGGACTCCTTGACCTAAGTACCTCTAAGGTGCTTTCAGCTTAGAGTCTTTCTCCTTCTTGGAGCGGCCTCCTGTCCCTTGCTACCCCTGCCATGAGAGGCTTCACCATGAGGGCATTGTGGAGCAACAGGCCAGACAACAGAGAATAGCTGTAATAGCTGCATTTATTGAGCATCTGTTCTGTGCCAAGGACTGCTTGTTTTATCTGTACAACAATACTCTAAGATCAGTTTCATTATCTCCATTTTACAGACGAGGAAACAGAGGCAAAGAAAAGTTGTATCTTGCCCAAGGTTAAGTAACAAGAATGCAGTGGAGCTCATATTTGAATTCAGTTCTGTCAGGCTTCAAAGCGCAGGAACCAGAACCTCCCTTACTGCCCCTTCTCTGCCTCCCACTGAAGGTATCCCGGCAGGGCCACGTGCAGCCCTGCTGTGTGCAGATATGCCAGGTGGGGTGGGTGGGCCCTGGAGCCCCTGCCCTCTGTGCAGACGTGTGGGATTAGCATGCTTGGGCAGCCATGCGCCACAGAAGTGGGGACTCCTGCTCACCAAATGTGCTCTGACACCCACCCACCTGTTTACTGGGTGCAGTGAAGCAGCGGAATTCAATTTGCGGCAGTGACCTAAGAGGGGCTATTTTTAGTAAGAAAGTAGGTCAGGGGCTGCAGCGGTGCTGCCTGAGAAATGAGCAGCCTCCCCTCTCACCGGGAGGCTTGTTCACTTCTCACGCAGACGGTGTGGAGGTGCAGAAGGCAGACCCGACATCCTCACATGACTGCAGTCATAATCGTCACTGCCGAGCCACTTGGGGGAAACACACATACATCAAAGACACAGAGGTTCTTGTCTGGGTTTGCCTAGGTCCTGGCCCCAGTCTTCCTCAAGAGATTAGAATCCCTTCAGGGAACATCTCGAACATGATAGGAGGCTCATGTATTGTGCTCCTGCTACGATTTTGGGTTTGGTATGCATTATCTCATTTAATCCTTGCAAATACCTCTGCAAAGTAGATATTATTATCCCCATTTTGCAGATGTGGAAACTGAGTCACAGGGAAATTGAGACTTATGCAAGAGCACACAGCTCATGTGTAGTGGAGCCAGATTTTGAATCCTGTGTGAGACTTCAAAGCTGATAACCAGATGACCAGTTCATCAAACCATGCTGGAGGTGATTTTTTTAAATTACCACTCTACCTCTGCCCCATTTTGCTTGGTACTTCAGAGAAAGCAGTAGAGATGGCTTTCTCCAGCTAGACTTATCTGAGTCAGACAACCTGCTCCTTCCAGGACAGGAAAGGGTACCAGATGTCTTCCCCAGAGAGGAGAAAGTACGTTTCTACCTACTACTGCCCAATCATTGAAGCCAGTAGTTGCCAAAAACAAACCAACCACTTGATTTCCCTGGGCCTGGAGTGTCTCAAAATGCTCTGTCCCACTGGCTCTGCCACATCTTAACTGCAGACCTGTGGCAAATTGCAGGGCACTCATTGGCGATGCACAGGCGGACACAAGCTTGTTAACAGAATGCAGTAACTGACACATCGTGATTCATTATGCGCAGCACGGAGGACTACAGCAGAAGCCCACTTTGTGGCCGATGGCTGCTGGCACCACCAGCCTTGAGAATTTGTTCCTGGCTCTGTTCTGGCTCTCCAGCTGGAAAGCACCATACCTTCAGGGCCAGAAGCAGTCTGAGGCTCCCGCCTTATCCTCCCTCCCTCCCTCCAGGCAAGGAGTGAGGATATTTCCCCTGTCCCCAGGCTGCATAATCTCTGAGGGAGGTTATTTGTTCACTCACTTATTCAACATATATTTTTGAAAATGTGCCATACATGTCACAGAGAACAAAACAGACAGTTCCTGCCCTCACAGAACTTACAGTCCCTCTCTGGGCCTCAGTTTACTTATCATCAAATGGATAGGGAAGAGAAAAGTGGATTGCTCAATCTCTTCTAGCTCTAAGATTTCAGAATCTATGATTCTGGATTATAGTGTCAATCTTAGTCATTTGTATCCAATGCCAAAGGGAAAAAAATGAAAATCTAGAATTTCAGAAGCAGATGGGAACCACGGACATAAGCTAGTTCAATTTCTTCACTTACAGATGAGAAAAATGAGGCTACAAGAAGAGCGTGACTTACCCAGTGGCAGAGCCAGGCTAGGGTGGCCAGTGCCCGCTGAGCCCAAGCCTCACCTCCAGCCTTCCAGAGGCTGCCTCCTCTCTCAGCACACTGATGACCCCCTTGCGGAACCCTTTCTACATCTGGCTTCTCTAACGCTGAACTTTCCTGAGTCTCTCCTACCTACATAGCCAACCCCTGCTTCTGGGCTCCCTTACCAGCCTCAGAGCCTGCGGCCTGGGAGTGGAAGAGGAAGGATTAGCTGTGCCTCAGAGGTAGCTAACCTGATAGCTGAGCCTCAGAAGGTGAATAGAATTGGATTCATTGTACCAAGACCTCCAAATAGATGGCCGAGAAGGAGTGGAAACAGAGCAGGTAGAGTTTGCTCTGAGCTCTCAAACAAGCAGATACAGACAAACCACGGTGAACCTAGAAGGGAAGGGGAGCCAGTGGCAGTGGCCGGGGAGCAGTTGCGCCGTGAGCTCACAGAAGCCGCGCAGAGGGGCCGGCCTCCCCTCGTGCCGCAAAGCCCCTCTGTACCTCTGCCCTTTGCCTGTGTCCTCCATTTAGCCCGTGGAAAGAATCTCAAGCGGGGAGGAAGAGAGGATCTTTCTGATGATCTAGTGGGGCGAGGGGATTGAGTTCACAGCAGAGAGGTCCGCAGTGGGAGGCACAGCACTTTTTCAGTGACCAGAATGTCACTCTGGGTGGGGAAGATGCTGTGGGTAGACAAGTCTGTAGCCAGCTCCTAAAGTGCCTGTTTGTCTGTGGCTTTCCCCTTCTCTCCATCACAGTCTGGGAACCAGTACCTTGAAGCACTTGATTAATTAATAAGTTTTCTGCACTATAATGATCCCCTAGGTTGGAGGTGCTCAGAGGTAGGAGGGTAGGTCAAATGTAGGTCAGAGGCGAGCAGAGGATGAGAATACTGTTCTTGATTTTGAAAACCTATATCCATTTTGTGTATCCATGTATAATTTTAGTCTCTTAAATTGATCTGTATTATTTTCCACACTGTACTTTTGTAGAACATAATTTTCCAGTAGGCATGTAACATCATTCTCAAAGAACTACCTAATGCATGTACATAAACTATGCCATATGTGCACTTATAAATGTATATATCATGCTTAAAAATAAATCATTCTGAATTTTTGAAAAATGACTTCAAGTCACTTGGCTGTGAGGTGGAAACATAAGTCTGAAGCATTGACTCTTGTGTGTCCTTGGGCTGCTCACTTTCCCTTTCTGCCCCTCTGCTCTCATACCTACAGAGTGAAAGGGTTGGATCAGTGTGGTTTTGCTCACCTGGCCTGTGAACCAGTTCTGTCGAATCACTTGAGATGATTGTTAAATGAACAGATTACTGGGCCCAATTTCAGATCTGTAGAATTGGGAATTGAGTACTTGCAAATTTTTAGTTCTAACAATCCTCCAGGTGACTCCAGGTCATGCAGCCAGGTTTGGAATAGTTATCTTCCAAGAACCCCACTGGTTCTGTTTTAGAATCCTCTGCCTTCTCTTTCTTGCTCAGTTTTCCTGATTTTCTCTAATCCTTTTTTTCCCTAGAGAGCTCCCCTCACTAGACTGTGAACTTCTCAGGAGCAGGGCCACATCTTGCCCACCTCTGTATCCCTGGAATCCAGTACAAAGCCTGGCACACAGGAAGTGCTTAGTAAGCAGAAGGAGGGAATGAATGGGCTTTCGTGGCTTCGCTACCATTTGTGCACATCCAAGTAGTTTCCATAATTTTTCCTGTAGACTCAGTCATTATATATCTTCTGATATGATAAAATGAAAAAAAAAAACAGATTTTGGAAACTAACAAAAATGGATGTGAATCTCAGTTCTACCTCTTCTTGTATAGTAATTTATTCCAAGTCATTTAATCTCTTTAAACTGCAGATTCCTTGATTGTATAATAAGGATAATAGCACCTGTTGCTCAAGATTGTTGTGAAGATTAACTTACTACATGAGCATATGCATGTAAAAGTGCTTGACATTAAGTAGGAACTCAGAGACTTTAGTTGCTTTCTTCCTTTACATGGAGGAAACTCATAAGACTCAGAAGAATGGATCATCCCCAAGCCAGCCACTGAGGATGAAATATGGTCTTTTATCATCATCCCCTGGCTTCCTGGGACCCTGAGGCTCTGACTGAGGTCCAGGCGTTGCTCAGTCCTGAGCACATCAGAATTCGGACTTAGAATCTCCTGACTCCAAATGCAGTGTATTCTCTCTATTACTCTGCTACAGGGAAATAGAAAAAGAAGTAGCAAAAGAAATTCAAGGAACTATTATAGGTTTGGGTTCCCCATGCAGGCCTGATGTCTGGGCTTGCAGTGAGAAACCCAGGTTCATTTAGAGGGGTTAGTTTCCAGGGCCAAAGATCTTTGGGTTGGTTTTGTTAGCACATCAGCTCCCCTCTCTACACACTCCGGGCTGGAACTGCCACAGCATGCTGCTTTCCATAAAAGTCTTTTTTTTTTGGCCGTGCCCCTCGGCTTGCAGGATGTTAGTTCCCCGACTAGGGATCGAACCCGTGCCCTCAGCAGTGAAAGCGCAAAGTCCTAACCATTGGACCTCCAGGGAACTCCCCTTAAAAGTCTTTTTCAAACCAAGTCCAGCTGTTTTATCCCCCAAAGGGCAGCCAGATTCGTTGTCCTCTGGGAAAAATGGAAAATGGTTATCCCTCCCCACGATGCCTCCAGCACCACAATAACAACAACAGCCGCCCTTTACCAAGTGCCTCCTGTGCTGAATCTTCCCTATGCTGACATTACTGTGAGTAGGTATTATTAGCTCCATTTTACAGGGGAGTAGGTTGTCCTTAAGACTGTAGACTTCAGAGTTAGACTGAGGTTCAAGTCCTGGCCCTACCATGTTCTAGCCAACCCTCTCTGAGTCTCAGTTTCTTTATCAGCAAAATAGGATTAGTAATGTATACCTCATAGTACTATAAGGACTGTGTGAATACCACATGCGTGGTACTTCACATAGTGCCTAACACATGGTAAGGAAATCCTCCATCAATGTTAACTGTGGTGATGATGACCCATGACAGTGATGGTGACAATGCCATGATCTATGTTCTATAGAAGACAGGCCATCATAGTAGATACTAGAAGGATGAGGAGAGATGGCAAAAAAAACCAGTAGTTCCTAAGACAAACTCAAGAGAACCTCAGGAATGGTGTTGGAAAGGAACATGGTGTTATTGGTTGGAATAAATTAAGGGAAGAGCTGTGTTTTACTTATTCATTTAGTGTATTTTTATTGACTACCTACTATGTGTCAGGCCTTGTGCTAAAAGCTGGAGATACAGTAATGATACAACAGATATGATCTCTGCCTTCAGGGAGCTTACAGTCTCATGGGGGAATCAGACACTATTAAAATATTTACACTAGGATAATTATTAAAATAATTATAAAATTACAAACTAGGATAAATGCTATGAGATAAAGGGACAGGTTGCCATGAAAGTATATAACAGGGGTCCTGACCTACTTCAGGTGATCAGGGATAGTTTTACTGAGGAAGTAACACTGAGATGAGATTTGAAGGATCAGTAGGAGTTTATTAGGTGAGGGAGTGAGTGAAGTAGAGAAAAACTTCCTAAGCATATGGCCCAGTATGGCCCCTAAGGTGAGAGGTAGCTTAGTGCTTTCAGAGAACTGAGAAGGTCAGTGTGACTTCAGTACAGAGAGTGGCGAAGAGTGTGAGACTGGAGAGGGAGATCAGGGCCTTGCTGAGGAGTTTTTTCCTCCTTATTCTATGATCATGGGGACCATTGAAGGATTTAGAACAGAGGTTATTATACATGTGTGTTGCACATGTGGGGAGTGACATGACCAACTTGGTATTTATAAGAGGTCTTTTTGGCAGTGGTGTTGAGAATGGGTGGGAGGGTACAAAAGTCACCGTTGGGAAACCAGGTAAGAGGAAGCTTTGCATTAGTCCCCCCCCACCCAAAATAACGCTGGATTGGGCTGAGTAGTGACATCAGAGGTGAGGAGGGAGAAGGGGTTTGAGATATTTAGGAGGTAAAATTGGCAGGACTTGGGCTTCCCTGGTGGCGCAGTGGTTGAGAGTCTGCCTGCCGATGCAGGGGACACGGGTTCGTGCCCCGGTCCGGGAAGATCCCACATGCCGCGGAGTGGCTAGGCCCGTGAGCCATGGCCGCTGAGCCTGCGCGTCCAGAGCCTGTGCTCCGCAACAGGAGAGGCCACAACAGCGAGAGGCCCACGTACCACAAAAAAAAAAAAAAAATTGGCAGGACTTGATGATGGACCTACGAAGAAAGAGGAAGTAGGAAGGACAGCTCCCAGGTTTCTGGATATACAAATGAATTATGGCCCTGCCATTCTAAGCTTAACCAAACAAACAAACAAACAAAAAAGCTGAAAAAGATAAGACCAGATTTGGGTAGAAAGATCTTGATCTGCTTTTGAACACATTGCGTTTGAGGTGCCTTTTAGACATCCAGATGTAGGTGATCCATGCCTGGGGCTACCATGGCAGGACATAATAACCTTAGAATGCCTTTGGGCGCTCTGACCCAGATCCAGGCTCTCTGGGGGTCAGGCTTGTTTAGTCTAGTTGGTCTGAGGACTCATGATTTGCTTCTCACCCTTCGTGGTTCTGTTTCCTTACCAGAATATCCTGAAAAGGGGTGTCAAGAGAGAATTCAGCCCAAGGGAGGGGTACAAACAGTCTGGGGAGAGAGTCAGCTTCTCCAGGGGAAACAATTCAGATATTGATACATATTGTCTTAGGTGTTTATTTCCCCAAATCGGTGGTTGAGATATTTGTGTTTGATGTGTGTGCATTTCTTTATTCATTTATTAATTAAAATATTTTCTATTAATATCTATCTACAATGTGGCAGGCACAATGCCAAGTCAGAAAGGACCCCTGGTTCTTTGGGAAGTGTCATCCCCAGAACCTTTCTGGCATTGCTGTTCTTGTGATCAGAAAGAAACCACATAGGATGCTGCCCTTTTTCTGAATACTAAATCTCCAGGATGCTGACTGCTGACTCTTATCAAGGGGCCATGTCCTTGACTTCAGAGAGTTGGTTCGTCAGGGGCTCCCTCTGCAGCTGAGACTCCCACATCTGTCTCTGGACTTCCTCTCTTTCGCAGAGTCTCCCTAGACAGGATCTGCATCAATGCCAGTTCTTTACTGTGAAAGGGGCACAGCTGGGCAGCCTGAGCTCCAACCCCCCATGCCCACGCCTGGGCCACGTGTTCCTATTTGTTGTCCGCGAGCATCTTTCTGTGTCCAGGTGATGGCGAGAGAAGTGGCAGTGCCGGCTTCGTGTCCTCGTCTGAAATGGCCGAGGAAGTGGGACTGGGGGGCAGAGGGGGGAGAGCAGAGGAGTGACTCATTCAGCCCTGGCACCACGTGATAGGATCTGCGAATACCCATGTGCAACAGATACATGCTGTAAGAACATTTGCCTTGTGAAAATCTAAACTCACGAGCCACATGAATTCAGGACAGTGATTACCATCATGAAAGGGAGCATAGTGTCCTTTCAAAAATCCTCTAGTATATTTAACATGCAGTGCGGTGAGGGAGGGGAAAAACTATGCCAGTTTAGGCACTTGGGGGAAGTTGACATTCCCTGTGTCAGTGGAACAAAGAACTTTGTACAACTGGAGTGGATGGTGAGCCCCTGTTTAGGGGAGATGTTCCTGCAGAGGGTGACCATATGTCAGGAGGGACAGAGAGACTCCTTCCCAGGGTGGGATGGTAGACTGAGAATTGCATCTCTAAGCTTCTCTGATTCTTGGCTTTGCTTTTCATCTTGAAAAGTAAGTCTGCCTTAGGCAAGTCTGCCAAGGATGGAAGTGTCCTTGAAGTCAGAAGGACCTTGGCTAAATCCCAGCTCCGCCTTTCCTAACTGTGTGACTTGGGCAAGTTGCTTACTGAACCTCCTTCTCCTGGTCTGCAAAACCAGGTCCATAATACTTCACAAAGTGTGTGTACAAGGGTCAAATGAGTTAAGCCTAGCAGCCAGCACCCCAGGATATAAGACAGGGGAAAGCTTTGCGGAGCCCCTAATCAGCAGATCAGCTGTCAGCGCTGGTGTGTGCGCACGGCCTGGGTCTGCACACTCTGGTCAGAGAGAACATTCGTTGCTCCCCAGAGCACAATGCAGGGCATGTGCCAGCTCTCTGGCAGCCTGGGGCTGGGACACACTGTCCTATTTCTGCCTGAGGAGACATGGGCTTAGCAAGCAGTTAGCCCACCTGGCTTAAGTTTCCCCAGAGAACTCAGTACTCATTACAGAGAAATCCTTTCAGGTTCCAAGGGTGGCATGTTGCTGCAATCTGACCCCTGTAAGAATTCTGGCTATGTCCCCTTCTCATGCCAGCTCTTTCCTAAAGCTGATTTTGTGAGGAGTTATTTTCCTAATGTGTTGGTTAAAATCCTGATGCATGTTTCTGATGGTGTCTTAGGAGGTTCACACTGTTTTTATTTTCCAGGGGAGCATTAACGAGTTATGGACTAGCCTTTGGATGGAGCTAGCACAGTCACTGTCAACTCAAGGCCATTTGCTGCCTGCAAAATTCTTGGTACCCCAGGCATGGCTCTGGCTTCATTGTCACCATCTAGCACACGTGAATCATGCCATCCCGAAGACACTTGTCCCGGTTCAGGGTGCCTATCACAGTCATCACAGTTTCCATCTGCACATACAATGCAGATTCATATTCATTGGTTATTTTCTCCTCCAACATCCCTGCAGGCTCTGTAGGGTAGAGTTCTTGGCCCCTTTATTCAGATGAAGAGAATATGGCTCTTGCAAGGTAATTTGTCTGACGTCACGCAGCTGATTATTGGCAGAGCTGTTTTTCAAATCCTGGTCTTTTTAAGGGGCAGCCTGACAGAGTGAAACACCATCCAGCATTTGCGTCTCATCTGTGACATTCATGAGCTTTGTGACCTTGCACATGCTAGTCATTAGTATTATAAATGTTATCAACATTAGTGGTAACAGTGAAGTTTCCAAAGCATCCAGCGTGGTGATAGGTGCTCTACACCTTACCTCATTGCATTCTCCCACTGGACATTAGAGATGGGTTTTATTATTATCTGTTTTACAGATAAGCATCCTGAAATTCAGAGAGCTAGAGTAACTTGTCTGAGCCTCAGTTTCTCTATAAAATAAGGATATTAATACCTCCCTGGGAGGGTGGTTACGAGGACTGAATGAATGTGTGTAAACTGCGTAGCACAGGGCCTACAATGGATGAGGCACTCAATCAATGCTTCCTTCCTTTCTCTAGTTCCCCCTCTGACTCCTAATCCAGTGGTCTTTCCATTGCATCCCATTTAATCCATTTAGAAGCTGAGGTCATGCTGAAGTCCTTTCATAGCTTTCTCTCTCACTCTCTTCCCACCCCCCAGAGGCCACTTCAAGTCTCTGATCTGAGCTGTCTGTCAGATACCGCCTCTTTAGTCTTCTGCCAGTTCAGGAAGCACCATCTTTTCCTGGCATGCTGCTCCACACCCCTGACATTTGCCCCAGGGCTATATGTGCTGGAACCCTAAAGCCTGCCCTGGCCTCTCCAGCTGCAGGGCACTCCCCTTTCCCGACTTTCTTTAAGGCAAACTCAGGTGGTTTTCTTTATTTTGGCATCTTGCCTGAAACCTTCATGTTGTTATGTTGTGTTTCATGAGGGCTGGCACAAGGCAGTGACCTGGAACCCAGGTCTCCTGACTTCCAGCATCATGTTCTACAGCTTATTATTTAATGTTTAAGAAGCATATGCAGTAGGTCATGGGCAAAAATAGGAGCCCTGTCTTTGGGGATCCTCAGAAATGTATTTCTTTGGCTCTCAATAAATGTTTATTTAGCACCCGCTCTCAGCCGGGCCCTGGGTGTGGCAGTGAAGGAAGCACGCGGGTCTGTCTTTCACGGAGCTTTCCCAGAGTTCACATTCTAGGGTGGGAGGTAGAGAATAAAAACGTGAAATAAGTTGGAAAGATAATTTGAGATTTTAAGTTTCATGAAAGAAATTAATTGGGCTGTGGGATAGAGAGTACCTGGCAGGTGTTTTGTGCACTGTGGTTAGGTAGGGTGGTCAGGGAAGGACTCCTTGAAGAGCTGCCATTTTGAGCTGAGATCTTCAAGGAAAAGCTGGGGCAGGAGGATTCCAGGCTGAGGGAGCAGCGAGAACAAAGACCCAGGGGTGGAAAGGGCTTGGCTGTTCTAGGAGTGAAATGGAGATCTGGACGACTGGGACACAGCATGCCAGAGGGAGGAGGGAGGAGGGAAGATGGAGAAGGTCGGGAGCTAGAGGATGTTGGGTCCCGGAGGCCAGAGAGTTTGCGTTTCTAGATCTAGTGGGAAGCCACTGAAGGGCTTTAAGCAGAGGAGTGATGCAATCTGAAAGAAAGCTAAGTGGAGAATGGATTGTAAAATGTGAACGAGGAAGCAGAGATACCAGTTAGCAGGCTGTTACAATAGCCCAGGAGAGTTGACAGTGGCCTGGACTGGGTTATGACAGTGGAGACAGAAGCACATCAGTTTGTGATTATGTTGAAGTTAGGACAGCAGGGCTTGGTGAAGGATTAGATGAAATAATCCATTCTGCTCAATCTATTCAGTACCATTTAGCATAAATCAAAGTGATCCCTAGTTTCAGTTCCTAAACTGGGGGTTGAGGGGGACGACAGACATCTGGCGGTGGGTAGACTGGAGAGGTGACGGACCTGACTGCCAGGATGTACCTCTGCAAGTTTGAGAGACCAGAGACAGAGGCTAGTCCTTGCATCTCTGAAAGACAGCCTGGAGGAGTGAAAAGGGGAGATTTTTCAAAGAATTCATTCGTTCAGCAGTCCTATAGCAAGTGCCTTATCCGTGGCTGGTGTTCTGCCGGTGGTGAGTAAGATAGGGCTCTGCTCTTCAGCACCTCCCTTCTCTTGGGGGAGATAGAAATGTAAACAGACAAATCTCAGTGAGTCGGGATAATGACAAAGGGATGAAAAAGGGGATGTGGGAACATGAAGGAGAGGACTTTTCATAGGGGAAGTAAGGGAAGGCCTCACAGAGAAATCGGGCATCAAAGGGGTTAGGAGGAAGAACATTCCAGAAAAGGGAATAGCATTTGCAAAGGCCAGAATCCTGAAAGACGGCGGTATATTCAAGAAACAGAAAACAGCTGAGTGTGGCTGGGGTTTAGAGTGTATGGTGGGGAGGAACAGGCTGGTATTTAAGGTTGCTGACTGCTCTGCCAAGTGCCTTGTGTGCCATATTGAGTGTATTGGACTTGATCCTTTACACATCCAGGGACCAATGGAGGTCTTAAAACCAGGGTCTAGATAATGGAAAGCACATAGCTGCCCCATACCTGCTGCGTCTGGATGCAGCCTCAGGAGTGTTCTTACCACAGCTCTCCAGGCAGTCACTTCCCGTCAACCAGAATTGGCAGGGGATGAGGCCTATTTGCCATTCCCGCAAGAAGATGAGTCTGTGGAGGAGTTTAAAGAGAGAAGTGTTCTAGGACCGAAAACTACCTTTTATAGTTATCTCATCAGCCACAAGTATAAATTACCTACATTGTGTAAGACCTGGAGGACAGTCAGAGAGAACCCAGCGTCCCTGCTGTTGACGGGAGAGGGGCTATTGGGCCAACAGAAGAAATAACGATCTAGCCTGAAGGAACATATTTTTGAGTGTGGCCATGGTTGTATGAACTCCAAGGGGGCAGTGCTGAGGCAGAAAGTACCAGGCTTTCAAGGAACTCTGGTCCACTAGCCCTTGAATGGATGCACTTGACCTGTAGGGAAGTGCAGTATTTTAATAAATGCAAGGCCTTCTTGTCCAACTGACATTGGTCTCTTTCCCCAGGAAGCTCTTTTGAAAAGACCATGTAGCTCCTTTGAAGAAGGTAAAATATCCTGGGCTGAGAAACCAGGAAATAACCATTAGTCTAAGAGTTCAATGGTGGCCGTGATTGTCCTTGCCAGTTCCATATCCCTGGCACCCAGAACGGGACCTGGCACACGGTGTGTGCTTGGTGATGTTTGTTGAGTAAATTAACTAGGAGAAGAAAATAGCCAACCAACCAACCAACCAAACATCCAACCTGGCTTCTAATCCCAGCTCTTGAATTTCATTTCTCTTAACTATACAATGACCTGGTTGGTCCCTATGGCCCTTCACATTCTGCTGTCCTAGGATTCGAAGTTGATGAATAGAATGGTTTAGAGCAAGCCAAGTCATCACTCATATTTCTGATATGCCTCAAATTTAATCAGAATAAAACATCAAAATGAAGCAACACTTTACAACATCTCAGATATGCCTTCTAAAAACAGAACCTGCGTCTGTCTCTGAGTTGTGAAGAAAATGTATTAGGTTATATTAAACAGCAAGATTGTCCTTTTTGTAGGAAAGAAAATGAATTAAATCTTGTCTTCCTGACTGGGGATTTTAATTGGGATTTGAGTCAATTTGATCTAAATTTGAGCATCCATCCAGAAAACATTTATTGACATCTGCTATGAGCAGGGCTTTGTGCTAGGCATGTGGGAGAGAGGAAGATGAACAAGACACAAGATGTACAAGAGCCTTCTAGGCAGAAACTGACAGTCTAGTCATCAAGATAAAACATATACACACTTGACTGTGACCCCAGGTAGACTGAGAATCAACGGGGACTGGACTAGGGGAGATCAGAAGAGGAGACCCCTTCAAGCACATCATACAGGCAGGAAGTCTACCTCTTAACACACCACGTAGGGCTCAGAATTCACCGAGCCACCGTGGCCATGAGGATGTGTTCAGGGGCTGCCCAGAGCTCCTGGTTATTAGCCTACAGCCACCAAGTCGAGCTCCTCAGCACAAGCTGTTGTTGGCAGGGAAAATCACCTCAGGCATTCAGCCATTGGCCTTTATGAGCAATGGGTACACTGCGCCGCCAAGCTCAGTGGCCCTTTTTTATGACTCACATCCTTGGGGCCAATTCAAAGAAAAAGTTGTTCACTGCAGCAGGAATTCATATTTTTTCTTTTGCCCATGTTACCCTTTCTGCCTCGGCTCCCACTGAAATTCAAAATCTAACTAAAACGGGAGCATGTGCTTTCTGACATTCATTCAACAATCATTTGTCAAAACCTTCTCTGGGCAGGGCCCTGTGCTAAGTGGTAGGAGACTTATGCAGGCCCTGCCCTCAGGGAGCTGACAAAAGGCTGCAAGGACCAGGCCCAGGGAGAACTGTGATACCAGCTGTGAGAGGGGGCAGATGAAGTGCTCGCAGTCAGAGGGGAAAGAGTTTGCTTTTAGGCTTTAAAAAGGGAAAACCTAAAAGAGATCCATGGGATTTGGACCTCAAAAAATGTAGGGATCATACATATTGAAATAGATGTAGTAGGTTTTCTAAGATAAAATAATGACAAAAGCATTGAGGGAGCAAAAAATTTCCAGGCATGTTTAGGAAACTGGGAATACTTCAGTTTGACTATAACAAAAGGAACATAAAGGAGAATAATGCTTTTTAAAAAAAAAAGTTGGGGCCTGAGTCAGTTTAGGCTGCTATAACAGGGTACCGTAGACTGAGTGACTTAGACAACAAACATTTATTTCTTACAGTTCTGGAGGCTGGAAGTTCAAGATCAGGGTGACAGCACGGTCAGGTTCTTGGTGAAAACCCTCCTTCTAGTTCACAAATGGCCTTCTTGCTGTGTCCTCACATGGTAGAGAGCAGAGAGAGAGAGAGAGAGAAAGCTCTCTTTCTTTTTATCAGGGCACTAATCCCATCATGAGGGCCCCACCCTCATCACCTAATCACCTCCCAAAGACCCCATCTCCAAACACCATCACATCAGGGATTAGAGTTTCAACGTAATGAATTTTGGGGGAACACAAACATTTAGTCCATAGTAGGGCCAGATTATAGAGGGCCTCCTTAGATGTTCCAGGGTAAGGTAATTATATATTTAATTCTGTAGGCAATCAGATGTCACTAATAGTTTTTAAGCAGAAGTGTGCATAAAATCCTAGGGTTGGAAAGGACTTTGGAGATGATCCAGTCCAGCCCTCCATCTCACACATGAAGACTGACTCCCAAAAAGGGGAAGTTACTAACCCAAGGTCAGACAACTAGTTAATGATGGAGCTGGAGCCAGGGCCAGCACCATACCCAGATCTTCTGGCTTCAAATACAGTGGTCTTGCCCTCTGTGATGAGATCTGTACCTTGGGAAGATAATGCGGCTTTCTAGTGGAGGGAGACTGGGAAAGGAGAGGCAAGCAGCAGTCAGAGCTTTGGGAGACTTTTGTATAAAGTTTGGATGAAAGGCAACACCTGAGGTCTTTAGGGCCTTGGCAGTGGGCTGACAAGGAAGGAGCTGATGGGGGAGAAACTCAGAAGTCCAGCCAGTGGAGCTTGGGTGAGGAAGGCAGATGGAAGGGAGAAGTCCACTTGTACTTGCTTCGGCTGCTGTTCTTTACTGAGTTGTCCCATTGGTTCCATTTGGTAAACTACCCCAAAGTGGACAGGGAGGGAAATAAATCCAAAATAAATGCACCAAACACCTTCAATATTTTCTAAGTTAACCCTCTTTGTAATTTTTTTTTTTGGTCCCTCTTGCCTAGAGAACCTGGTCCTTTTTCAGAGCCTGGCCTTCCAGGTCGTGAGTCCTCAGCAATGTTATCCATCTACCAGCCAGCACTCTGGCTTTGTGGTTTTACGCATGGGACACTGGAGCTGCCATCATCGTCTGAGCGTCTCCGGTTTTAGGTTTCCTGCCAGGCCCTGTGAAGGTGATGTGCATGTGACTTGCCTCCCATCCCATGACTCTAGGTTTAGAACCAAAGCCCTGAGATGACCTCCAGCAGACACCGAGCTCCTGACTTCTGACCTGAGGAAGGCCCTGGGCCAAGACCACCTGCCTCAGAACCTGGGAGCATGAAAATGCAGATTCCTGGGCTCCCCTTTACACCTACTGAATCGGAATTTCAGAGTGGGGGCCAGGAATCTGTATTTTGGACAAGTGTCCCAAGTGATTTTTATGTACCTTAAAGATTGAGACTCTGCCTTAGGTCACTTAATTATTTTTCTGGGCATCAGTTTCCTTGTTTGAAAATGGGGAAATTATGTACTCAGTTTACTGTGAAAAAAGAAAAGCACTTGGGGAAAAATGCTAAAAGTTTTACATATATTTATAAAACTAATATATATGTATGTAAAATTATTACATGTATTACTAAGTTTACAATCTTGGGACCAAGAAAGTTTGAAACATTTCTCAGACTGAAATACACTAAAAACTGGTAAAAGGTCTGAGTGCTCCCACCTGGAGCATGTCTGCTTACCAAGCAAGAGAATATATGAATGAATACTTCCAGGAAAGATAAAACCTGAAGCAAGGTCGTTAAGCTTTCTCTTCGATATCCTCCACCTCATGCGTTCAGTCAGCATTATTCACTGAGTACCTAATATGTGTCAGGGCACTGTGCCAGGCTGAGTATAGAGATAAATAAGACATGGTCCCTGACCTCGAGGGGTTGGAGATCAATACGGAAATGAATGTTCAATACGATGTGATAAGCACTGGCTCCAGGATGGGTAGAGGGGTGGGTATTACTGCTCTGGCGACAAGAGCAGGAACCAGCTGTCAGGGAAGGTGTCACCAGCGAGGTGACCCTAAAGCTCTGTCTTGAACACAGGTACAGTTGTTCCAAGGAGAGCCCCTTTCATAGTCCTTGTCACTCACTGGCTGCCTTGTTTCATTCCATCAAATTCTCTCATCAGTTTCCGCCCCTCCTCCCCCATCAAACCAGTCTCAGGGACCCAGTTTTTTCCATCTTCACTGTACGAAAGCCTGCTTTCACTCTAAGTCAATTCTTAGGTTTAGTCATAAACACTGGGGTTTAAAACAATGCTTTTTTTTTTGGAGAGCGTGCAGTTTACATTGTTACTGCCAAATGTTACCCCCAAACAAAGCTCTATTGGAGATTTGTTTGTTTCTGTTTGTCTTTTAAAAAAAAATTTATTTATTTGATTGCACCGGGTCTTAGTTGTGGCAGGCAGGCTCCTTAGTTGCAGCACACAGGCTCCTTAATTGCAGCATGTGAACACTAAGTTGTGGCATGCATGTGAGATCTAGTTCCCTGACCAGGGATCAAACCCAGGGCCCCTGCATTGGGAGTGCAGAGTCTTATCCACTGCACCACCAGGGAAGTCCCTGTTTGTTTGCCTTTTACATCAGCTAGTTGATAGGAGAGGTGTTGTGCTTGGTTGGTTAGTTGTTTTTTCGGGGGAAGAGGATTGGTGACAAGTGGTTTTCCCCAGTCCTTGTTATTTTACATAAATTATTACTATTTTGCTTATCTGTAAAGAATTAAGGATTAATACATAGTCGAAGTTGAGTTGTATAATGGCCTTCTTAGTGTTTTAAGGTAGAACAACAATAGGTAGGGAATCAGACCCTAAACTGAGATAGCCCTTCAAAATTTATAAAGTGTCCTGACCAGGCATGTCCTTCCTACTCCAAAGGTGATCCCCAAGTTCTCAACCTCGACCTTGGCCTGCTCTGAGTAGAAATGCAGAACCTCAAACAAACTCATGGTTGCCAGGGGGTAAGGGCGGGGAGGGACAAATTGGGAGATTGGGATTGACATGTACACACTACTATATATAAAATAGGTAATTAATAAGGACCTATGTATAGCACAGGGAACTCTACTCAATACTCTGTAATGGCCTATATGGGAAAGGAATCTAAACAAGAGTGGATATATGTATAACCAATTCACTTTGCTGTACACCTGAAACTAACACAACATTGTAAATCAACTATACTCCAATAAAAACTAAAAAAAAAAAAAAAAAACCAAAGGAAAGAAATGCAGAACCTCAGGCCCTACCTGAGGTCTGCTGAGTCAGAATCTGTATTTTAACAGGATTCCCTGGTAACTCATATGTACATTAAAGTTTGAAAGATACTCTGAAGTTAGTGAGTTATCCCCATTTATTGATTAAGACACTAATGTCCAGAGAGATTAAGGAACTTGCCCAAGATCACATAACAAGTATAGGATTATCCTGGTTTATTACATAATAAGCCAGGATTCAAGCCCTGGTCTCTCCAATTCCAAATTCAGCATCTGTCCACTGTACAGCTGGGCTTCTTTGTACCATATTAATTAAGAACACTTCTTGAGTAGTTCATGACCAATGAAGAGGGGAAACAATGATAATTTTTCAAGGTACAAGTGTGTCTTCTTGAGAGCTGCAGGAGACAAGGAGAGTCAGAGAGCTCACACACTGAGCTTTAACTTTATGCCAGGCATGTAGCCTTGTCTCCACTTTACAGATGGTGAGACTCTTTAGCATTTTACTGAGATACCAACCTGTAGGGACTCAGGAAGGTAGGGTTGAAAGTGGTATTTAAAGGTCTGGTACTAGGACTTCCTGGATCAGAGGACAAGGAATCAGAGAGATTATGAACATTTTTTTTTCATACTTGAAGTAAGATGCTCTTCCTGTACGAGGCCAGCTTCTTCCTTGACTAATCAGGTTTGGTGGCTGCTTACTCCCTCCAAAATCAGGAATTCAGGAATTCAATCTTTGGTCACTTGGAGCTCCTCTTGATTTATGAACAGCTCTGTCTCGTAGTGTAAAAGTGGTTTTCCCAAAGAGGGAAAAAATAGCTTAAAAGAAGGCCTTGAAGAATCAAGATGACAAAATGTATTATTTATAAGAGCCTAAAATAAGTGCCGGATCCTCCACTCAAAGTGAGCAGGCGACAGCCAAGCACTGTGTGGAGTGGAGCCCAGCCGACTCCAACTAGATCCATGTGGCAGGCCGCTCAGCCACAGCTCTGCTCAGGATGCCAAGAATCCTTCTCAGGAGGTGACCCCCTGCCAACATGGGGCAGCCCGTGTAGCTCATACAGATGCGTCCCACCTTACAAGTAAGTACAGTAGGATCAGTGAAACAAGGTAATTCTTGAAGGAGAATGTGGGAAATGCAGCAAGAGTCTGTGGATTGGTGGGAACACACACACATCTATAAGATTATTTTGAGTTCCCAACTTAGTAACTCAAGGATACAGGTATGTGTTGGGAGCAGGGAGGACAGGAGTAGATGCAGGGTGTCTCAACACTCCTTCACTGGCTCCTGGGTCTGTAACGGAGCATGTAGCTGCTGATGGCACTGGCCATGCAGAGTAGGTCCTGCTGCATCCAGGTAATAGCCACTTCTTGTGGCATAACAGGTCTTTTTTTTATTCAAGGCTTGGCTCATCATTCTTGAAGAACTTAAAACAATTTCTGTTTTCTTTTAAGAGAATGTTTACAAACATCTCTCCTACAAAAGTCTCTCCTGCTTTTTGAAAGAAACTCAGGGTCAGCAAGTCTACATTTTGTCCAGTGGGGAAGAGGCAGAGTCAGTGTCCAGGGGCCTCAGATCAATAGCCAGCATTATAGAAAACCCATTTCCCTTGACTCTACCATAATACCTTTGTTAACTGGGTGCGTGTGATACTGACTTATACCTGAGGACCATTTCCCAAGTCCATTTGTCCGTAGAAAGGAAGATTCAGTGACAGGAGGAAGGTCACTGAAAAATAGAAGGGATGCCAAGAGACTTCTGAGGACACCCCAGGCTGTCATGAGACTGTGCTCCAGCTTCAGAGTGATGACAAGTCTGCTCTTCCCAGTAGAACAGTAGTCTGGGATTTAAACAGAGGTTGTAGCCTTCAGAACCCTCTCACCTGTCTCTTATCTGTCCTCTGTTTCATCCTTTTCCTTCCTCTTACTCTTCGAAATTTCTCTCCTGGGCTATGGTGACTACACTGTGGGGGAGAAGTGCTTTCAGTAGCTTTTGCTGTATTTGGAGCTTGCTGTGTGTTCTCTGTTGACCGATGGCCTCCTCCCCAGCCATGGGAGCTTGTTGTGGTCCATGGGGCCGATGCAGCTCGTGGCAGCATCAACTAGTATTGCCTTAGGTTCTAATCTCAAAGGTCTTCCAGTTTCCTCTCATCAGAATGGTTATCCCTGGAGTGTAGGGTACCTATCAGTAGGCTCAGGTTTACCTATATGCCCTGACAGTGCATGGAGCCTTCAAGAAAATGGATGTCTGACCTTCCTACCCCCCACACCCCAATTCAGAATAATAAAATCTTAAGACTAAAAGAAATCTCAGCATTTTAATATCCAAGTATCTATTCAATATTTGAATGAGGCAGCATGGTATAGAAGCATGGTATATGGAACTGGTTGGGTTCAAATCTCATCTCTACCACTTTCTAGCTGTGTGATCCTGGGCTGGTCACCTGATCCCTCTAAGCAAGAAATGCCTTGTAGAGCCAACCTGGAGAATAAAGGATGATATAGCTGAAGTGCCTACATATATGATGTGCTTGATAAGTAGTGGATAATATTATCATTATCCTGAAAACCAGGGGCTTTCAAAAACTTTTGCCTGCAGAATACCTGAGTTCTTTCAGGTGCTTTCCATCATATATGGTTTTTAGACCCCCTACCACTCTGGTTACTTTAGTAGTAGTATTATTACTATTACTATTTTTATTGTGGTAAAATATACCTAATAAAATTTACCATTTTAAGTGTACAGTTCAGTGGCATTAAGTAGATTCACCTTGTTTTGCAACCATCACCTCCATCCATCTCCAGGACTTTTTCATCTTCCCAAACTGAAACTCTGTACCCATTAAACAATAACCCCATTCCCCCCATCCTCCCAGCCTGGTCACTTTCTTTTAATAGCATGCTCCAAGTTCTTCAGTGTCTTTCTTCATACCATAAATGGGGCTTGGAAAGAGCCTTTTGGTAAGGGCTTCATTTTTTTTTTTTAATTTATTTTTATTTTTGGCTGCCTTGGGTCTTTGTTGCTGCGCACAGGCTTTTCTCTAGTTGCGGCGAGCGGGGGCTACTCTTCATTGCGGTTCGCGGGCTTCTCACTGGGTGGCTTCTCTTGTTGCAGAGCACGGGCTCTAGGTGCATGGGCTTCAGTAGTTGCAGCACGCAGGCTCAGTATTTGTGGCTCATGGGCTCTAGAGCACAGGCTCAGTAGTTGCGGCGCACGGGCTTAGTTGCTCCGCGGCATGTGGGATCTTCCCAGACCAGGGCTTGAACCCGTGTCCCCTGCACTGGCAGGCGGATTCTTAACCACTGCGCCACCAGGGAAGTCCCTGTAAGGGCTTCTTTGAGTTTGCAAACTCCCACTGGGGAGCCCAAGAGTTAAAGCTCTGTGTCAGTTGCAGCAAACTTTGGGGATTACAGATAGTTACAAAATGGATGTCAATACAGCTGCTTTGCATGGAATGGATCTGCAAAAATCCTTCCAAGGACTGGTACACTCCTTCCAAAAATATCCAAGGATGTGGTTTGGCACAGCTTTAGGGAAAAACCAACAGTTTTTTAATTCTTCGGTAGCATGTACCTCATGGTGAAAATTAAATGAGCTCATTCATGTCGAGTGTATAATACAGTGCCTGGCACAGATAAGGCCTTTATATGTAGGCTGTTGTTACTATGATTGAACTGTGGCAGAGTTATTATGTATGTTTTTGTATTTAATCCCCACGGTGAGTAGATATCAGCTTCATTTTACGTGAGGAAACGAAGGCTCTAAGCTGTTAACACCCCTGAAATTACAGAGCTAGTGAGTAACAGAGCTGGGATTCAAACCCATACTCTTTCTCTTGTAAGATGCCACCTGTTGTGATATACCAAGAAGGAAACTCTATGGGTGGGTGAGTCATATTGACTTCATTCTTGGTATTTCATCTTTCCATCTACCCTGGCCTTTTTATGAGGCCCTATCTTCTTGCTATTTCTTCTTCTTAAAATCATACACCTAATGTCCAAGCCTCAGAGCTTTCTGGATTTACCAACCCCTGTTCTCTGCACCGTCTGAAAGTGATCACTCATGGTCTTCAGTAAGGTCTCTGCTCTAGAATAGGAAACTGAAACCATGTATGTAAACCATGGAACTCTCTGGCTTTATTGGATGAGTGTCTAAGAGCTAATGCATTGTTCATGGAATTTAGAGCAGTCATTGGGGTTTTGGTCAGGAAATAGTACTTTCCAGGACATTCAAGTCACCTGGCTGGAATTTGGTCAGGAAAGAAAACACACCTGACTTCCATGAATGACTAGGATTCATTCTCCTTTCAGAAAACAGGACCAAGACACTCTGTACTTTGTGGTGGCTCCTAGGAAGCTCAAAGCCAACTTGAATGCTTGAGTCACACACAGCACGTACATAAATTCCCAGAGCTGGCATGTCTGATCCTCCTCCTTTTCATGGTTTTGAATCTCCACTTCTGTTTTACTCACTATATTATAGGAATTCCCTTTGGAAAGAGATGGGCTTAGGGTAAGTAAATCAGTAAAGACTGTAAGTGCATAGAAGTCAAGGACCGTGTTTGGTTATGGCAGTGTCCCCAGCACATAGCCTAGTGTCTGGAAAGATGTTAATGAATCAGCATTCAAAATGACCTTTTTTTTTTTTTTTTTTTTTTTTTGCTGTACGCAGGCCTCTCACTGTTGTGGCCTCTCCCACTGCAGAGCACAGGCTCCGGACGCACAGGCTCAGCAGCTATGGCTCACGGGCCCAGCCGCTCCGCGGCATGTGGGATCTTCCCAGACCAGGGCACAAACCCGTGTCCCCTGCATCGGCAGGTGGACTCTCAACCACTGCGCCACCAGGGAAACCCCAAAATGACCTTTTAAAGGGTGGTGTCTTTGGTACTTTCCTGTGGACTCTCAGCTTACAAGGTCATCAAGGTGGAAGCTTTAGAAAATGTTCCTTAGACTTTGGAGGTCTATCAGTAAGGAATTTTGTGTGCTTTATAGCAACGGACACCAGAAATAATAATGGCTTAAAAAAAAGAGAAGTCAGTTTTCTCTCACTATTATGAGCTAAATTGTGTCTGCCCAAGATTCATAGGTTGAAGCCCTTACCCCCAATCTGACTGTATTTAGAGATAGGGCCTAAAAGGAGATAACAAAGATTGAGTCATAAGGCTGGAGTCTTAATCTGATAGGGCTGGTGTCCTTATAGAAGAGGAAGAGACACCAGAGATCACTCTCCCTTCATGTGGGCACAGAGGAAAGGCCATCTGCAAGCCAGGAAGACAGGCCTCACCAGAAACCAACCTGATCTTTTTTTGGCCGCACTGCACGGCTTGCAGGATCTCAGTTACTGGACCAGGGATTGAACCGAGGCCACAGCAGTGAAAGCCCAGAATCCTAACCACTAGGCCACCAGGTAACTCCCTAACCCTGATCTTGATCTTGGACTTCTATCCTCCAGGACTGTGAGAAAATCAATTTCTGTTCTTTAAGCCATCCAGTCTGTGCTATTTTGTTATGGCAGCCCAGGGAGCCTAACACACTCACATATGAGAAGTCTGGTGATATTCAGCCCAGGGCTGGTGTAGTAGCTCTATGGGTAGCACGGATTATTTCCAGTAATCTCCATCTCTCTATTTTACTCTCCTTAGCATAGGCTTTCATCATCAAGGTTTTCTCATGGTTCAAGATGGCTGCTAGAGTTCTAGCTGCCACATCCACATTCAGGCATGAAACACATAGAAGGGAAAATGACAAAAAGAGGACCTGCTAAGACACTTTTCCTGAAGTGGTGCCCAGCCATGTCTGCTTGCAACCCACTGACCAGAACCTAGTTACATGGCCACACCTAACCTAATGAAGTCTGGGAAATTAGTCTTTTAGCCGGGCACATGGCTGCCCTGAATAAAATTTGGAGAGAATGAGTCTTGAGTAGATAACCAGTAGTCTATGCCTAAGAAACATGAGTACTTTGGGAAACGAGGAAGCTGGAAATGAGATTCTCACTCACAAGAACAGTCCCACTTCTCAGAGCCTGTGAGCTCCCACCTGGATCTAAATCCCTGCTCTCCCATACAGAAGAATTCCAAATCATTTATGCTGAGGCTCCCCGCTTTAGGAGCGGGGACTTAACTTCCCATTCCCTGAGTTGGGCTCTGCTCAGTAACATGCTTCCAAAGACTGGACCATGGAAGGGGGAGTGGTGGAAAGGAGGGAAACTACAGTGAAGAAACCTGGCAAACGTTACCTTGGCTGGGTGATAGAGGTTAACATCATCAGTGATAAATCGTGTTGATATTTTATGTACCTTCGATATGATGTGATGAGAAGGGCACTTCATCTCTGTGGTCTTCCTCCCCAAAACCTATAATCCCAGCCTAACCATGTGTAAAACATCAGAAAAAGCCAAATTGAAGGGCATCCTACAAACTACCTGACTAGTACTTTTCAAAATTGTCAAGATCATCAAAAACAAGGAAAGCAAGAGGAACTATAACAGACCAGAGGAGCTTAATGAGACATGACAGCTAAATGTAATGTGGTATCCGTATCCTGGAGCAGAAAAAGGACATTAGGGAAAAACTTGTGAAATCTAAACAGAGTGTAGCATTTAGCTGATAGTAATGTATCAATGCTGGTCCCTTAGTTATGACAAACATACTGTAGTGATGTAAGATGTTAACATCTTAGGGGCAACCGGGGGGAGGGGTATTCGTAAACTACCTGTTTTTTCAACTTTTCTGTAAATCTAACACTCTTCTAAAATTAAAAGGTTCTTGAAGTAAATCCCTGCTTTCCTGCTCACTCATTGTATGACTTGGGCAAGTCACTTCACCCTACTGGGCTCAGTTCCTCAACTGTGCAATGGGGTGACAGCGCCTTCACTGCAGGATTGAGAAAAGGCTTCAGTAAGACAATGTGTGACGGTGCTTTGGAGACAGTGTCCCCACCTTGTGGCTCAGCATGCCGCGTCCCCTCCTGCCTCTGCAGTTCCACACAGGGGTGTCTTCCAGAGGTTTCCTCAGAGGCCACTGCTGCTGTGGCACCCAGCAGGGCCCAGCCCTCACCCGACTGGACTTCCTCTATAGCCACAATTCTCTGCAGGAAACTTCTCCCTCACCTCTCTTGACAGGTTGCTCTGAGGGACTAAGACTGCATTTTTATTTTCATATTTCACTTCATTTTTCCCCCCTTGAATTTAGTTTTTCTCTTCAGGAATCAGCATATGACTCAAACTGCCAGTTCTAAATTTAGTTTTGCCTGTGATACGCAGAATGCATTTAGTGCTGCCTAGGATATGTATTTGGAAATAATGGTTTTATTTACCACATCCCGTAATTCTGACTGCCTGCTGGGTTCTTTCAGGAAAGAGTTTGTCATCTCCTTTCCTCCTAATGATGAAATGTTGCCGGCTCAGGTCCCAGAGGCCCAGCCCAGGCCAGACGCTGGTGACTTGAGTCTCGGTTTATTTAAACAATATCCTCCCCAGGATTCTGCAGTCATGGGTTCTCTCCAAGCCTTCTGTTTAGAGGTAGTTTGGAAACAAGGTCTAGAAAGGGCTCATGGGCTCTTTGGAGGCTGGAAGCTTATCTCTGGGCTCTAGGCCGGTAAGATTTGCCCCTTTTTTCAGAGTTGCCCCTTTAGTGCTGGAATGGATGGGAGGGGAGGAAGTTCCACATATATGGAGCATGTGTCCTGGATTTTGGGTGCTGAGGATATAGAAGTAAATCACAGACAGCTCCTGCCCTCTGAGAACTGCAATTCATTCATTTATTCAAAAAATGCAAAAAGCATCTACCATGGACCTGACACCATGCTAATAATTAGGGTTATAACAGTGACCAAATCAAAGTTTCACTCCCCTGAAGCTTGCTTTCTCATGCGCATGGTCTGTATGGCTCTGACATAAAGCAGGAGACGAGGGATGGTATGCGATGTTAGGGAGATAGGCAATGTGTATTCGTTTACCAGGGCTGCAGTAATGAAGTACCATGGTCTGAATGGCTTACAACAACAGAAATGTATTCTCTCACAGGTCTAGAGGCCAGAAGTCTGAAAACAAGGTGTTGGCAGGGCTAGGCTCTGTTTGGAGACTTTAGGAAAGAATCCTCCTTTGCCTCTTCAGTCTTCTAGTGGCTCCAGGCATCCCTTGTCTTGTGGATGCAGATTTCAGTCTCTGCCTCCTTCTTCACACGGCCTTCTCTGTGTGCCTATGTCTCCTCGTCTGTCCCTTACAAGGACACTTGTCTTTGAATTTAGGGCCCACCTGGGTAATCCAGGATGATCTCCCCTCAGGGTCCTTAATCTAGGTACATCTGCAAAGACTCTAGGGAAAAATGCATTCTTTGCTTCCTCCAGCTTCTGGTGGCTGTTGGCATTCCCTGACTTCACTCCAGTCTCTGTCTCCATGGTCACATTGTTCCCTCCCCTTCTCTCTGTGTGTCAAACCTCCCTTTGCCTTTCTCTTAAAAGGACACTTGCGATGGCACTTAGGGCCCATGCCCGTAATCTAGGACAATCTTCTCATCTCAAAATCCTTAACTTAATCACACCTGTAAAGACTCTTTTTCCAAATAAAGTCACATTCAGGGGTTCTGGGGGTTAAGATGTGGACGTATCTTTTGGAGGGCCACTGTTCATCCCACCACACAGTCCAAGAGTGTAAGGTCTGTGTATATTCACCCTGTGGGGTAGATTTTATTCTCATTTTCCACACGAGGACACTAAGGCTCAGAGAAATTAAGTGATTTACCCAAGGTCATTCACAAAGGAAGTAGCAGAGCCAGGGATGGAAACCTGGAGTTGTCTGACATTGAAGCACATTCCTTTCCTCCCATGGCCTCCTGACCAGCCAGAAGTTTTGAGAAATCTCTCCTTTGGTTTCAAACACAAATGGCCATTAGGAAGACCACACCTAGCTTTACCAGACATTAAGATCTAGTGGGACAAAAGCCCAGTATCAGATGGCTTCATAGGCGAATTCTATCAAACATTTAGAGAAAAGCTAGCACCTATCCTTCTCAAACTCTTCCAAAATATAGCAGAGGGAGGAACACTCCAAACTCATTCTACGAGGCCACCATCACCCTGATAACAAAACCAGACAAGGATGTCACAAAGAAAGAAAACTACAGGCCAATATCACTGATGAACGTAGATGCAAAAATCCTCAACAAAATACTAGCAAACAGAATACAACAGCACATTAAAAGGATCATACACCATGATCAAGTGGGGTTTATTCCAGGAATGCAAGGATTCTTCAATATACGCAAATCAATCAACGTGATACACCATATTAACAAATTGAAGGAGAAAAACCATATGATCATCTCAATAGATGCAGAGAAAGCTTTCGACAAAATTCAACATCCATTTATGATAAAAACTCTGCAGAAAGTAGGCATAGAGGGAACTTTCCTCAACATAATAAAGGCCATATATGACAAACCCACAGCCAACATCGTCCTCAATGGTGAAAAACTGAAACCATTTCCACTAAGATCAGGAACAAGACAAGGTTGCCCACTCTCACTGCTCTTATTCAACATAGTTTTGGAAGTTTTAGCCACAGCAATCAGAGAAGAAAAAGAAATAAAAGGAATCCAGATCGGAAAAGAAGTAAAGCTGTCACTCTTTGCAGATGACATGATACTATACATAGGGAATCCTAAAGATGCTACCAGAAACCTACTAGAGCTAATCAATGAATTTGGTAAAGTAGCAGGATACAAAATTAATGCACAGAAATCTCTGGCATTCCTATACACTAAGGATGAAAAATCTGAAAGTGAAATTAAGAAAACACTCCCATTTACCATTGCAAGAAAAAGAATAAAATATCTAGGAATAAACCTACCTAAGGAGACAAAAGACCTGAATGCAGAAAATTATAAGACACTGATGAAAGAAATTAAAGATGATACAAATAGATGGAGAGATATACCATGTTCTTGGATTGGAAGAATCAACATTGTGAAAATGACTCTGCTACCCAAAGCTATCTACAGATTCAATGCAATCCCTATCAAACTACCACTGGCATTTTTCACAGAACTAGAACAAAAAATTTCACAGTTTGTATGGAAACACAAAAGACCCCAAATAGCTAAAGCAATCTTGAGAACGAAAAATGGAGCTGGAGGAATCAGGTTCCCTGACTTCAGACTATACTACAAAGCTACAGTAATCAAGACAGTATGGTACTGGCACAAAAACAGAAATATACATCAATGGAACAGGTTAGAAAGCCCAGAGAGAAACCCATGCTGCACATATGGTCACCTTATCTTTGATAAAGGAGGCAAGAATGTACAGTGGAGAAAAGACAGCCTCTTCAATAAGTGGTGCTGGGAAAACTGGACAGGTACATGTAAAAGTATGAGATTAGAACACTCCCTAACACCATACACAAAAATAAGCTCAAAATGGATTAAAGACCTGAATGTAAAGCCAGAAACTGTCAAACTCTTAGAGGAAAACATAGGCAGAACACTCTATGACATAAATCACAGCAAGATCCTTTTTGACCCACCTCCTAGAGAAATGGAAATAAAAACAAAAATAAACAAATGGGACCTAATGAAACTTCAAAGCTTTTGCACAGCAAAGGAAACCATAAACAAGACCAAAAGACAACCCTCAGAATGGGAGAAAATATTTTCAAATGAAGCAACTGACAAAGGATTAATTTCCAAAATTTACAAGCAGCTCATGCAGCTCAATATCAAAAAAACAACCCAATCCAAAAATGGGCAGAAGACCTAGAGACATTTCTCCAAAGAAGATATACAGATTGCCAACAGACACATGAAAGAATGCTCAGCACCATTAATCATTAGAGAAATGCAAATCAAAACCACAATGAGATATCATCTCACACCGGTCAGAATGGCCATCATCAAAAAATCTAGAAACAATAAATGCTGGAGAGGGTGTGGAGAAAAGGGAACCCTCTTGCACTGCTGGTGGGAATGTAAATTGATACAGCCACTATGGAGAACAGTATGGAGGTTCCTTTAAAAACTACAAATAGAACTACCATACGACCCAGCAGTCCCACTACTGGGCATATACCCTGAGAAAACCATAATTCAAAAAGAGTCATGTACCAAAATGTTCATTGCAGCTCTATTTACAATAGCCGGGAGATGGAAGCAACCTAAGTGTCCATCATCGGATGAATGGATAAAGAAGATGTGGCACATATATACAATGGAATATTACTCAGCCATAAAAAGAAACAAAATTGAGTTATTTGTAGTGAGGTGGATGGACCTAGAGTCTGTCATACAGAGTGAAGTAAGTCAGAAAGAGAAAAACAAATACCGTATGCTAACACATATATATGGAATCTAAGAAAAAAAAAAAGGTCATGAAGAACCTAGGGCTGAGGCGGGAATGGAGACGCAGACCTACTAGAGAATGGACTTGAGGCTGTGGGGAGGGGGAAGGGTAGGCTGTGACAAAGTGAGAGAGTGGCATGGACATACATACACTACCAAACGTAGAATAGCTAGCTAGTGGGAAGCAGCCGCATAGCACAGGGAGATCAGCTCGGTGCTTTGTGACCACCTAGAGGTGTGGGATAGGGAGGGTGGGAGGGAGGGAGACGCAAGAGGGAAGAGATATGGGAACATGTGTATATGTATAACTGATTCACTTTGTTATAAAGCAGAAACTAACACACCATTGTAAAGCAATTATACCCCAATAAAGATGTTAAAAAAAAAAAAAAAAAGGTCCAGTAGGACTACTCTGAGGGTACTGTTACCTGACAGCAGTTGCCGTGGAGCCGGACAGGTAGTGTGTGGGGTGGAGGGGAATGGGAGCAGAGGGCTGGTAGTGAAGAGAGCGACTCAGAGCCCAGGGTCGGGGCAGGGATACCTACTAAATAAGGGAAATAGCACCTAAAGGAGAAGCGGGCCATGCTCTGCCATCTTAGAGTTTGCCCAGCACCTTCTCTGGTTCTCTCCTGCGTGAAGGACGTGTCTGCTTGCCTGCAGCGGTGCGGGCCGGGGTCGTCTGGCCAAAGACTCTCTGGTACGAGCTAGAGGGCCTGAGAACGCATAGGGAAGAGCTCTCTGGGTTTGAGTCATCTGTTCCTCAGACATTTCCAAGCAAGGCCATGAGTGAGGCACCGGACACTCAGAGATGAATACCTGTGGTCCTTGCCCCAAGGCAGTGACAAAGTAGAAAAAGATCGAGAACCAAATCCCACTCTGCCTCTCTCACTGTGTAACCTCAGACAAGATACTTTACCTTTCCAAGCTCTGTTTTCTTATCTGGAAAATACAGACTATTTTTTGAGATTTAATGGAGTTAAAAATGCAAAGTGACTGGCACAGCTTCGTAATATAATAGGGTCGATGGATGTTACTTCCATTTCTTCAAAAAACCCACTCTCCAGGCCAGAGGAGTGGTTCCCAAACTGTAGGCTCTGGTATCTTAGAATCCAGAGTACACAACAAGGTCCCCAGATTCCTCTCTTCACCTACATGCAGCATCGTTTTCAAATATATAGATGGTATCATGGTGACTCAAATGCGGTTACATGTAAAGCAATTATACTCCAATAAAGATGTTTTTAAAAAAAAGCTTTACTGAATTCATGGTGACTTTGTCATTAAATGTTGCCTTGATCAGTGTGTATGGAAAGATCCTGAAATTCTCTGATATTAAAAAGGAGTCCTTATGCTCAAATATGTTGGCAACCACAGGTATAGTTGTGGGAGACAGATTTATAAACTGACAAATCAGATTAGGTGTGATTAGTGCTATTACAGAGCTACGTTCAGGTTCTACAGAAGCAGAGAGAAAAGCTCTACAAACTGCCTGGAGAAATCTTGGAAGGAGGAGGTGACATTTAGGCTAGGCCTTCAAAGATGAATAGGAGTTTGCCTCATTTGACAAGCAGACATTACAGTTATAGAGAACAGCAGGTTAAAAGGCACAGAGTCCAGGTGGTGAGGACTTTGGTTTTGGTGGGGGTTAGGGGAGGGGAAAGGCCAGAAAAGCAGAAAAGGATCTGGGTCAGGGACAGACCTGAATGCTATGCCGAAGAGTTTAAGATGACCGTAAGTAGGGGTAACGAGGGAAGGGTTTGAAGTAAAGAATAATAATATTAAATCGGCCTTTTAGAAAGATCACTACCTTGATGGAGGATGGAGCTTGGGAGGCCTGTAAGTAAGAGGGCTGTTGGGGAGAAGGCGTGGGGCTCACAGCAGAGTGGGAAAGCACAGGTTTCAGGAGCAACACAGCCTGGGTCTAAATCCCAGCTCTGCTAGCTACCAGATGAACGATCCGTTTAATTAGACTCTCTGTTCCTCAATTTCCTTTCTGTAAAATGGACATAAAAATGTATCTACCTCATAGAAACTATTAGGAGGATTAAATAAGAAAATGTATTTCATGGAATGTTATTCAGCCTTAAAAAAGGAAGGAAATTCTGACACATATTACAACATGGGTGAACCTTGAAGACATTATGCTAAGTGAAAGAAGCCAGACATAAAAGGACAAATGCTGTATGATTCCATCCTTATGAGGTACTGAGAATAATCAAACTCATAGAGACAGAAAGTAGAATAGTGGTTGGCAGGGGCTGAGGAGGAAGAAGAATGGGAAATTATTGTTTAATGGGTACAGAGTTTCATTATGAAGAGATAAGAAGCATTCTGAAGAGGGATGGCAGTGATGGTTACACAACAGTGTGAATGTACTTAATATCGCTGAACTGTGCACTTTATTTTTAAATTTATTTATTTATTTTGGCTGCGTGGGGTCTTCGTTGCTGTGCGTGGGCTTTCTCTAGTTGTGTGAGGGGGGCTACTCTTTGTTATGGTGTGCGGGTTCTCATTGCGGTGGCTTCTCTTGTTGCGGAGCACGGGCTGTAGGCACGCAGGCTTCAGTAGCTGCAACACGCAGGCTCAGTAGTTGTGGCTCGCGGGCTCTAGAGCGCAGGTTCAGTAGTTGTGGTGCACAGGCTTAGTTGCTCCGTGGCACGTGGAATCTTCCTGGACCCGGGATCAAACCCATGTCCCCTGCATTGGCAGGCGGGTTCTTAACCATTGCGCCACCAGGGAAGTCCCTAAACTGTGCACTTTAAAATGGTTAAAATGGTAAACTTTGTGTCATGCATATTTTACCACAATTTTTTAAAAAGAATAAAAATTAAAAAATGTATTTCAAGTGCTGCATAGTTTGGTGTTTGCACATAGGAAGCACTTAGTGATTATTGTTAGTTAATATTATCATGCCAGGTAAGTGAGGATGCAGGCCTAACCTAGGACAGGAAAAATGATGGTGGAGAAAAGGAAACATCATCTGGATCTTTTTAGGCAGAGCCCATAGGGCTGGGTGACAGAGCGCTAAGGGCACAAGGCAGAACCACAACAGTTTTACTGGGACTCCACAGAGCCAGTCCCAGGTCAAACACCTCCATCAGAGTCACTCCGAGGACCAAGCTGTGACTTCTCAGACCCATGAATTTCTGAAGTATGTCCTGCAGGGGCAGAGGGCCAGGGCCAGATGGTGCTGAGTCACCCACTGGGCCTAGTGCTGCCAAGGGCCCATCTCTGTACCCATCTCCCAGATGACAGCAGCTGCTGCATCCCAGACACAGGTGACTTAAGGGTCTGCAAAGCAACAGCCTCCATCTCCCCAGAATCAATCCACAGGAGCCTTACCACAGTGGCCTTGCCTCCTTCCCATGAGATCCGAGAGCTAGAGAGGAATACCACCAGAAACCTGAGAGAAGAGATGAGGGCCCTTTGCCTTCTCTTTGATCACTCAAGTCCAAGCATGGAATTTCCGTTCATACACTTTATGGAAACCTCACAGAAACAA
Source organism: Tursiops truncatus (assembly GCF_011762595.2). Taxonomy (NCBI): domain Eukaryota; kingdom Metazoa; phylum Chordata; class Mammalia; order Artiodactyla; family Delphinidae; genus Tursiops; species Tursiops truncatus. Next base: position 70,467,339 of record NC_047041.1, on the reverse strand, counting down.
AGTCTGGGGAGGTTTGTGCAGCCTTGGCTCTACAGGAGAGGGCCAAGCTGGCAGGGAAAGGCTCAATTCACCTGGTGGAATTGGGGAGCCTGTTGTGCCTTTTTGGAGAGGAGTTTGGTGAAGTGATAAAGTCTCCAAGCTCACGCCAGGGAGTCTGGGTTCACAGCTCCTCTGTGCCACTTACTAGCAATGTGGCTCTGAACAAGCATTAACCTCCCTGAGTTCCGGTTGCCTTGTCTGTAAAGTGGAGATACCTCTCTCATGGGATTTATATGAAATATAAATGAGATACATACATATAGAGCCTAGCACATTATAGGTGCTTAGTAAACATATTTTCTTTCTCTGCTATAAAATTTCATACTTCATTTTTTTTCTTGTAACCACCCTGAAAGGAAGGATTTTCTCGTTTCCTTTTTTGTTTCAGATAAGGAAATTGGAACTCATAGAGATTAAGAAACTTGCCTAAATCCCCACAGGAAAGGGATGGTAGCTCTGAGACCCTCTAAGCCTTTGCCCTTCTGCTGGGAGACACTGCTTCCTGTGTCTCACTCGATCCTGGGTACAAGAGGGTTCACGTATGAGACCATTTCTAGAACAGCACCTGGGCTGAGTGGACACCCAGAAAGCTGCAACCACACAGTGTCCATGCACTGTAACAGAAAAGTGTGCCCATGGTCCCAGGAGGCTGGCTCTCCTCGGCCTTCTGTCTCTCTAATGGGATATGGGTTATGTACATAATCATATATAAAAAGTACTTCGGAAACTGCACCCATTCAAAATGACCTGCTGGCAGAGCCTTTCTGATGGCAGTGGACGTCCATTGCTGGTTCTCATCCCAGAGGACAAATGAGGTCAGCTGGCCTCCCTGAATTCAGCCTGGCGTGGTTGTAACACAATTCCTACCATGAAGGGCTTGAGAAAGTTTGCAACCTTTGGGTTGAATATTTGATTTGCCTCTTTTTAGCTATGTGGTCTTAGCTCACAGTGCTCAAGCCTCGGTTTCCTCAACCTTTAAAGCAGGTTTAATAAAACTAACATGACAGAGTTATTGTTTGAATTAAATGATATGGAGCCAGACTGCCTGGGTTTGAATCCTAGCTCTGCCACTTACTGGCTGTGTAATATGGGGCAAATAATTTAATCTCTCTGTGCCTTGGTTTTCTTGTCTATAACTGAGTGAAATGATAAGACCTAACTCTAAGAGCTATGGTGAATGAGTAAATACATGTAAAGTGCTAAGAGCAGTGCCTAATACCTTGTATAGTCTCAGTAAATGTTAGTTATTATCATTACTGTCATCACTAGCTTTTGCGTCTCCCTGGAGTGCTGGCTGTTGGTGATCCCAAGCTCTAGCAGCTGTGTAGACATGCAGGCAACTCTCTTTTTTTTTTTTTTGATGCAGTAACTCCAGCAGCAGAGGAGAGGAGGGATCCCTGTTCTCTCAGTGGACACAGGAGACAGTGTGCCTGCCAGGCAGGCTTCCTGGGGGAAGTAGCACTTTTCCTGGTCCTTGAAGGACTCTTTGGTCTATAATGTGCAAAGCTACTTCCCTGTTGAGGGGGGTGAGATTTCATCTGAAAGGTGATATAATTTGCCTGTCACCACGTTCCAGCCCATTACCTGAACAGGAAGCATGACCCTCAGACCAGACCCAGGAATGAAGGGCTTGGCCCAGGCAGGAGGTGGAGTTGAATCTGGATCTCTTGACTTAGGCCACGAGTGGGACAAGACTCTGTAGGACAGATTTCCCAACCAGGGTGTCAGGACAGCAAAGCCCTCAGCACTTAAGGGTGGTGGCCTGGGCTAGCAGGAGGCAGTCCTCGGACTGCACATCCATGTCTACATTTATCCAGTGTGTCAAACAGTATCATTTTTGATGTGGGCTTTAACATGCTGGGAGGTACTGCTCTGCGAGGCCATACCTTTGAGGCAATAAGCCAGATAGTGACCACGTGGAAACCGCTGCACGTTCAGTTGACTGCAAGCTGAGCAGAGGCTTCTGGAGTTGTATGTCCCAGCCCTTTGGAGAGAGGGGAGAGTTATTAAAGAGTCAGAAGGCTCATCTTGGCAGCCCTGCCTGCCTGTAGAAGTGTTTGGATTGCTGTGATGATTTCCTTTTCAGGGGCCCCTAGCATTTAGTCAACTTCCTCCTGCAAATCCCACCGTGTCTCAGCTGCATTAAGGGGAATGGAGGAAAGAGGGCTCGTCCATCCTCAGGCTAAAGTTGTTCAGGGGAAGAATGCTCCCCCTTCCCTGGGGACACAGTGGTGGTGAGAAACCTTTTGGGGGTGGGAGGAAGGGCAGCTTGAGAGGCAGAGGAAGGCTGCATGCTCTGTTAGAGAAAGCAGCCCCATTAGAGCTCATCACTTGAGTGGAGAGCAGGCTTCCCGCTTCCCTGCAGGAGCCAAATGAAGCAATCTCTTGCAAAGACCACTCACACTCAGGGCTCAGGTTTAAAAGTGATGAGACCCCAAAATGTCCATGCAGACCCAAGTCCTGGGTCCAGATACAGACCCCAGGAAGAATGGAAATCCTTAAGACAGTGTTTTGCAAAAGCAAGTCTTCCTGCTTGATTAGCAAACCTGTTCATACCCCTGGTTTCTGTTGTCGTTAACTGCCTCCCCCCAAAAAAAGGAGAACTGAGAGGAAATCAGCAACACTGTTTGGAATTCTTGTCGCAGCGTTCTTTAGAGAAATTCTACTTCTTCATGGCCCTATGGTAAAACTGATGAAGCATGGGCTTTGGAGTCTTCCTTACCAAGTGACTTGACTTTCTAAGCCTTGGTTTCCTCATCTGTGAACAAACCTCAGAATAGCAAAACCTACCTCTCAGGGTCACTTGGAGGATTAAATAAGGTAAATTAGATGAAAATACCCAACCTCACCTGTATTAGGGTTCTCAAAAGAAACAGAGCCAATAGGATATACTATATCATCTGTCTACCTTCCTGTCTATCTGCCTGTCTGTCTAAGGTTAGCAATATTTTAAAGAATTGTCTCACTCTATTGTGGGGGCTGGCAAATCTGAAATCCTCAGGGCAAGCCAGCAGGCTGGAGATGCAGGTAAGAGTTGATGCTTCAGTCTTGAGTCCAAAGGCTGGAAACACAGGCAGAGTTTCTGTGTTGCAGCCTTGAGGCAGAATTCTTTCTTCTTCAGGACATTTCAGTCTTTGCTTTTAAGGCCTTCAACTGATTGGACAAGGCCCACCACAACTGATCGTAAAGGTTAATTACATCTTAAAAATACTTTTACAGCAACGTCTAGACTAGTGTTTAACAAAACAACTTGTCACCATGGGCTAGCCAAGGTGACACAAAATTAACCATCACACCATGAAAGGGTTAGGGTTCTAGACAAAGACATTTCCTTCCTTCTCTCCCACCCTTCCTCCTTTTCAAAGTCATTGCTGAGGTCTGAAGAGGCTTCACTCAGTGACATCTCTGGTGTGTGGGCCTGGAAGCTGTTAGACTCTGAGCAGCGGGACCTGTGTGTCCCTCCTGTCTCTCTCAGATCTGCTTCTGCTGACTTCACACTCCAGGGAATCCGTGTCCCTACATCCCAAGTCAAGCCCTACTGTAGCCTTAGTGCTTTTCCACTAAAGTCTGTACTCCAAGCCATACCAGTTTTCCTCTGTATCCAGTCCAAATTGTTCCCGATCTGCTTCTCTGGTCTGTGCAGTGTTGCAGTTTCTGAGGTTACATCAGAAGACCTGGGATCTGCCACAGCAAGACTGTGTTAGCTGCCATGATGACCTTTATTGGCATGGGTTAGTTAGCAGTGACTGAGAAACTGGAAGGAAAGGCTTGATGGGGGATTAAGAGTTAACTCCCAGCCTAGAATGTTTCAGGTGGCATTCTGCCTGGAAGTAGAGAGCTGGACTCTGTTCCAGTTCAGAGATTTATCCTCCGCAGGTAATCCAGAATGCTTCTCATTTTAATGGAATGTGGAATTGGTTTTGCCAAAGTTGAAGAATGCCTGGGTGTGATCTCTAAGGCAGCATAAGGTTGGGAAAGAGCTCTGGACCAAGAATTAGAAGACCTGGACTCTGCTCCTCCACAGTCTCTCTGTGCGATCGTGGGGAAGTCACTTCCTGAGTGTAGGCCTCAGCTACCTCTTTCATAAGATGCTGGAAGCAACATTTCACCTTACCTTTGCACAGAGACCACTTTACGGCTTTCAGAGCATCTTCACGATTCATAATCTCTGTTCCTCACACCAGCCTCATGAGGCAGGCAGGGCATAGGTATGGAAATGGATTCTTCCCATTTTGCAGACAAGGTTCAAAGAGGTTAAATGACTTGCCTAAGTTCACACAGACAGGAGGTCATAAAGCTAGCAATGAACCCAGGATCCTTAGTCCAGCTTGTTCTGGGGTCCCCTTTTGAATATGGTAATGTCTATGAAACTGTAAGGGAAGGAACACAGTGGAGTTGGCAGAAAGCTAGTGGGGGCGCCCAGCAGGAAGGACAGCAGCACAGGAGAGGGGGTGACACTGCCTTTGTGCCCTCAAAGCACCAAGGCTTTGGAGGAAATGGTAGTCTGAGCAGACTCCCAGAAACTGAAGGAGGGCCGATCTCTAGCTACTCAAATTAAAATGTTTTCTCATGCTGTTAATTCAATTTGGAAAGCATTTATTGAGGCTTTCTCATGGACCAGGTTCTCTACTGGGGGGCAGAATAAGTAACTAGAAGTGTAATGCAGAGCAGATTGTCTGTCTGCTTCTGTAAGCAGGAGTATAATGAAAAGTGTTATATTTGAAATGTAAACAGAGGGCTTTGGATTTACAGTGGAAGGTGTGTGTGATTAAGTCATCCTGGGAGAAGAAGGCAAATACAGCTGAGCCCTGAAGGATGAAGCAGGATTTGACCATCAGGAGACGGAGGAGGAAAGGGGTCTCTGCCCTGCTCTTCCTCCTACACCCTACGCCCCGCCCAGGCTTCAGCCACCACTGCTCTGGTGTGACAGGACGCCGACTGCCATGGCCCGTTTGCTGCAGGACCTGGCCAGCTGTGACCCTGGCGGAGCCTCCTCCCTTGCTTGTCAGATTTGGTGCAATGCCCTGAAACATGTACTGCAAAGTGAGAGAGATTCTTCCTGGCAGCTCTGGGAAGGTTTACAGTAGGAGGGGAGACACATGGGGCCCTTGGCAGGGGATGGCAGGTTGGAAGGAGCTACCTTTTCTAGTGATTATGCCTGCCCCTCCTAAGGGGCTGAGAGGCAGGAGCTATTGCTTTGCATGTGTGATGTTAGACTGAGGGTGTTTCGTGTCTTTATTTTAAAACTGGTTTCTCAGTCTCCTGTGCAGTTTTCTGTCAGCTTGTTGCCATGGAGAAATCGGTTGCGGCTGAAAGCTCTGTCCCTCTCTGTGTCAGCATTTCTGGACCTGCCAGCTGCCTCCTGCCCCTTCTAAAAATGGGGGGAGCACAGACCCTCCCTCTGCAAGGCCTGGAGCTGCGTCGTGACTCCCTGTCAGGGAGGAGCCTCCTTTATCCACACATCGACTCAGCAACTCTGCCTTGAGTGCCTTCATGTGCCAGGCACCGTGCTGGGTGCTGCAAGGACAACGATGACTGTGGCTGGGGACACATGCATCTTCAGGCAGGACCCGCCGGCATGCTGTCACACCGTCCTGTTCATCAGCCTCATTCTTACTTCAGAATTTAAAGGACCGGGTTCGTTTCTCTTTCAGTCTTGGTCGCTGCTCGTTTAGAATCTCCCTGGAAGTCACCTCCTAGTCTCTGCACTCCTAGATCTCGTTTCTTCTCTGTGTCCCCAGTGCCCAGCACAGGGCCTGGGGCAAAGAGGGGCTCACCCAGGAAGTGTCCGTCTAATGGAATCCTTCCTCAGACCTGTCCGTCTGTCCTGTCTTTACTCCTCAGTTCTGAGCACAGAGACAGCGTGTGTGGCAGCGTCAGCCAGTGGATAAAGGAAGGACTTTGGGACCAGATACATCTGTGCTTGAGTTTTGGTTCCACTTTTTCCTAGCTCTGTAATCTCAAGCAAGTGGCTTTTTCACCTGGAGGCTTAATCAAACCCAATACATTTCTTTAACTCCACATCACCAGTCTGTCAGTAATTCAGTAATTTTGACATTTTAAAAAACAACATATAACTTACTGGTGGCCATTAACTCCATCAGGTGCTCTCCTTCTATACCTGTATAGGACCCAGCTGAGAAAAGGTGCCCTGCAGAGAGTCCTGGGTTGGGATCAAGAGACCTGGACTATGCCCTGGCTGTGACCCTAATGAATTGTATGACCTGATCAAATCCCTTTCCTTACCAAGACCTCAGTTTCCCTATTCGAAAAATTCAGGTATTGGATTGGGTGATCTTGAAGGGTTCTTTTTGCTCTAAAAGTCTGAAGACTCGGCTTTAAAAGAAAAATCTTCCCTCAGCTGCTGCTACCACCATCACCAATGCCCCAGGCTAGAGGCTGACCTCAGCATGAACCCTTCTGCCAGCCTCTGGAAGCTGCTTTCCCAGGAAGCTCTGGGCTAGAACCCTGGCACTGGATGCAAAAATCTCTTTCAGATGCAAAAGTCCCTTTGAATGCATCATCTCTATTCCCACCCCCAGTCCAGTGGCTGGGCTTGGCTTGCATCCCAGAACAGTGGAGAATTGCTGGAAGGAGGGTTTTTTCCCTTCTTCACCTGTGTCTTGCTTTTCCTTCGGACCTGATGCCTTCAGGAGCCTTTGGCTACTGAGGATTCTATTTCCCAAGCTCCCTGCGATCCAGGGCTCTGTGCTAAGCACTGAGAAGGATGCAGAGATATAGAAGTCATTGTCCCCACAGTCTCACAATCTGTGACGTAGACGGGCGAAACAAACCAGAGCTTGAAGGTCGCAGGAGGCTGTCCAGGGAATCTAGTCGTAGCTCTTCTCTTGGGCAAGTTCTTCCCTCTACAGACCCAAGCTTCCTCTTCTGCACAGTTGGGAGGATTGCGCCAATGATCGCTACGTTCCCTTCCAGCTCTGAAACTTCCATTCTAAGTGCTCAGTGAAGGAGTGATTGTTGTAGACTTTCTAGAGGAAGGAGGACTTAAGCTGAGCCTTGAAGGCTAGGCTAAGATTTGGCCTGGCCCAGGAGAGATAAGGGAGGGTGGTGTATGAACACAGGCAGAGACTGGCAAGGCAGGGAGGCCCTGCTCACTAGAGCAATCTCTGAGCAGGCGGCTCTTGCCTTCCACCTGAGGACCCTCGTCCCCAGGAGCTTGGGGCACTGGTGGTACCTGCAGGACAGAGAAGCAAACGAGGCAGGCGGAAACCAGGGCTCCCTCCCTACCTGGACGCCCCAGTCTGATGTATATCGTGGCAGAAGGACCTCCACCAGGAAGACACGGGGTCAAAGCCAGGAGAGGCCACCCCTCTCCAGGTCTTTTCCTTCTCACTCCTATCAGCAGGTCTCGGTCAGAAGGACCAGGGCAGAGTGTGAAAGGGTAAGTCTTCCTGGGAAAGCTGCCCTTTGTTCGTGGTCTGTTCCTCTCCAAACGTTTTTCTGAACTCAGGGTGACAAGAGGAATATTTCAACTTGTCTTTGGGTTAGATTCTAGACTCAATCTACCAGGACGCATGACTCAAGGAATCACACACCCTAGACCTAGAGGTGACCTCCATCCTCCCAGTCTTCTGGCTAAGGCTGTCTGATCCTCTCAGCACCCGCCCCTAACCACAGCTTCACGGATCCTACCTCCTTGTTTCTCTCCAGCCATCCCTCTTCTGCATCCTCCTGTCTCCAAACAGGTCTCCCTAGTCCCTCCTCCACCGTCAGTCTAAAGCGTTCAGAAAAGTGCCTGGCACAGCGTAAGGGCTCCATAAATGTTATCTATCAGGACGACAATGACAGTGATGATCATTATTATCCAGATTTTGCTTCTGAAGCACAGCTCTGATTCTGCTGCTTTCTTGCCCGAAAGCTTTAGTGGCTTCTGTGTGGCTCCTGAGTAAAGTCCAAGTCTTCAGTCAGGCATTTTGAGGATATTTCCTGAGCCATTGGCAATGATGCGCACCCTACCTTTCATCCCAAATTTATTTCTTCTACCACTTTTTACATTTCTTCCAAACTGAACTAGCATCATTAGCTCTATAAGCTCCACCTACCTCCTCTGCTAGGCCTTTGTTCCCACTGTGCTCCCTACTTGGAATGCCCTTCTTCCTGTCTCCCCTAACTTTCTTTTTCTGCTAGGAAGTCTGCTGATCCCCTAGACTCGATGGCAGATGCCACGAACAGTTCATCCTATACCCCTGATGGCATCTACCAAATAAAACTCAATAAATGTTTTATGAATGGCTGGGAAGACCTGGTTCAGCCCCTGTTTTCAAGCAGGACAGAGTTTGCATGAGGCAAGCTCGGTCGCCAAGGCCTGTCCAGCCAGGCTTCTATGCCTGTATATTTCCTTAGAGGTTCTGGAAGTTCCATGGGGTCTGTGGGCACACATTCAGTTAGCTAGTTCCATGTGCTCATGATCCCTTTATTCTGTGTACAAGCAAACTGGCAGGAGAAGGTACAAACCCAGGGGAACCATATCAGCTGTGGAGTTAGCTCCTGCTAGGTGGGGATGGAGATCAGCCATCCGAGGTGTAGGGGCCTGTATGATCCTGGGAATGTCAGTATCCTGGAGAGCCCATTTGGGGTCCTCCAGCAGGCGGGCCAGGGCTCTGACAGAGGAATCATAAGGTAATTATCAGGCATTCAAATTCCAAGTGTCCAGCCAGAGAGCAACTTGGGGGACAGATGAAAGGGTCAGATAAAGGTTCAGGTGGTGGGATGGCAGGAGAGTCTAGGCAGGATGTCAGGGTTCTGCCCAGCCAGCTAGAGTTTGACTCAGGCCTCTATCCCCAGAAGCCCCTAGTTTAGGGCTCACTAGTCCTATGGCTAGGCATTCCCAGTGGGAGTCAGCAGGGATGCTATTAAAGGGAAATGAGCTCCCTTTCCGGTCAGGATTGACTTGGAAATAGACATGACCTCAATTTGGAAACAGCTTCTGCTGGGCTTCAGGTCCCTTAGGCGAGCAGGTCTAGGGGAAGCAGTGGCTGACATGTCCTCAGGCCCAGAAGTGAGTCCTGCCTCCCCTCCTGGGTCACAGTCTGGCCCACCAGGCCTTTGCCTCCATTTCAAACTCAAGCCATGATCATGCCTCCCTCTGGGCCACCATTTGGAAAAGCCAATCTCAGGCTGACACTTGCTGCCTGTAAATGGTGTGGAATTAGGCTAATCAGTGGCTCTTAATTCTCCAACAAATGTAGATGCTGTGCTAATTGCCAGGGTCCATGCCAGCAGATCCCTGGTTGGTGGCATCAAACAAGAGAAGTGGTAATTTGGGGGCTGGAGTGGGGGAGGGCCTGCTTTGTTGGCTGAGCCAGTTAAAACCGTATTACCCCTTGAGCGAGACACAGTGCAGAGAGCCAGAGCCTGGCCCCCTTCTCAGCCAAGGGGCTGGGGGAGAGGCCCACAAGTGTGTTTGCAGGAGCTGAACCTCAGCACCAGCGGAGCAGTTTTCGGTCCATTAATGGGGTTTTGTTGTCATTGTTGTTCCCCAAGGAAGATTCCACCAGCAACCTGGCATGGCACTGCCAGGGCAGCTCACTGGGGATAAAGCATCCCAAACCTTGGTCTGCTGTTACCATGGCAACATGGCATTTCCAGACTCTCCAGGCAACCTTACTGGCATCTGCTGCTGTGAAAGATTCAGATGGAGAAGGGCCACTGCTCTTTCTCCATTAGAGACGGAGCAAATTGGGAAGACAGGGAGCCATGTACCAAGGACCAGGAAAATGCTGTTCCATTGATGTGAGGGCTTCTTGATGAAATAGAATTTGAATGTCTGTTATAGTCTCTTGGGGAGAGCTGCAGGATCAGAAGAGGACCCCTAGAGGAGAAAAATAAGGGGAGATGGGGGAACGTAAGGGGACAGTGTGACAAAGGCCTTACTGGGGAGGTAGCTGGAGTGTGGAGATGGCATGGGCAGTTCAGTTTGGTGGGAGAATGGACGTTGGTGGAGGTGGGCAAGTGTCAGCTATGCCTTTCTGAAACCTGCTGGTTTGAACCCTATGTGGCAAAAGTCCTACCTTTGGCCTCATTCTACCCAGATTATGTCCTATGGCTTCCTCTCCTGAGGTATGGGAACTGATCTCCACACCTCACACTTCACGTCAGGTGGACATTTCTTGCTTTCTGTCTTGGTTCGTAGTTGTTTGCAGTACGCCCACTAGAATCATTGACCCTCTACATTCCACAGAGAGAGCTGAAACCCAGACAGGAAGGTGTCTGCCTAAGGTCCCCAGCAATACGGAGGCCATGGAAGACAGGGGTTAGAGCTTAGGATCTGAGACAGACTGACCTGGGTTCGAGTCCTGGCTGCATCACTTAGTTTTCCAGTGAGCCTGAGCCTCAGCTTCTTTAGGGGTGAAATAGGAATCTTGAACATTCCTACCCTGTTGGGGTATTATGAGTGTGAAATGAGACCATGGAAGTAGTACAGCAAAGTTCTTGGTATATAGTAGGAACTCAGGAAATGTTGGTAATTAAGAGACTGGGAATTCCTTAACAATGGGGACTATCTTATTCATCCTTGCTCATTCCTCCTCTTACTTCCTTGCATAGCTGAGGCACCCAAATACTACTCTCTCTGGAATTGATACTAGAAGGATGTTTGTTAACTGGATGAATGCATGAATGCTCGAAATAAAGAACTGTTCACTTTGATGGGCTGTATGCTCCTGTTGAATGTTTTCAGCTTCGGTGATGTTTGGTCTCCATCGGACTGGAACCAGGCCAAGCCGAGAGTCTGTCCTGTGTAGCTCAGCTGCACAGTAAAGTGACTTGCTGTTCAGGTCCCATACCCACCAGCCCTGTGACCCAGGGCTTATACTCTCCAGAGCTGTGGGTTTCTTTTCTTTCTTTTTTTTTTTTTTTTTGTGTATGCGGGCCTCTCACTGTTGTGGCCTCTCCTGTTGTGGAGCACAGGCTCCGGACGCGCAGGCTCAGCGTCCATGGCTCACAGGCCCAGCCGCTCCGCAGCATGTGGGATCTTCCCGGACCGGGGCACGAACCCGTGTCCCCTGCATCGGCAGGTGGACTCTCAACCACGGCACCACCAGGGAAGCCCTGTGGATTTCTTAAAGGACAGGTGGGGTCGTTTCCTCTTGATCTTTGGGCACAATATATGGTATTACTGGTAAATGATGTATAGCTTTATAATATATGTTTCCATTCACACTCACACGAGTCTCACCGTAGCACTGGGTTTGTCCGGTATAATATCCCAGGTTGTGGATGGAGACCCCGAGGATCGGTAGCAGGGAGTGGCTGGTCCAAAAGCACGCTGCAGGAGGGGCTGGAGGAGGGGCATGGTCCCATCTTCTGACCCCAACTCTGGTGGTCTTCCCACTGGATGAAGTCTTGCTGGGTCTGTAGTTCTTCCTGGGAGATGATCCCAGTAAGGTGAGGCGTACTGGGCTTGGCTCAAATGCCTTGATTTTGGTCACGGCCCCATCACCTTAAGGGGTGCAGCTCTTATGTGAGCCACCTCTCTCCTCGACGTTCTCACTCCCTGATCTTCCTCCTTTGTGTTTGTAGTGGGGCTGAGAGTGCTTTGGGAAATCTGAGATTCCAATTTAGTGACTGGGGAGAGAGGCGTTGTTTTTAGCCAGTGAGGTATCCCTGAGCCACCTCGAGCTCAGCAAGGCTGCAGCCCCAGCAGGTCCAGATGTGCTGTGAATGACAGCCTGGGTATATCAGAAAGTACATGCCATTGTCCTACAACACTAAGCATCAGAGCTGGAAGGGTCCTTGGAGATCAGTAAAGCTGCTGCCTTCGGTTCATAGGTGTGGAAACGGAGGCCCTGCGAGAGGTGGTGAGTCACCCAAGACCCTGTGCTAAGCTGTTGGCAGAGCCGCCCCATGCTCCTCTGAAAGGGCCACGCCGCAGCCTGCCCGGCTGGTATTTGCCCTTGCTCTGAGTGCCTCATTTGAATTCATTTTAAAGCATCAGATTGTTTAAAAAGAGTTTTTTTGAAAGAACTGTGTATATCAGACAATATTTTCTGTAGTGTTAGTTTTTTAAATTGTTTATTATAAAAGTAATTTCATTGAAGAAAATGTGGGTAATACAGAAAGGTTCTATTTAGAAGATAACAAACTGAGTGATATTAGTACATGTCAGAATCACCCTGTAGGCAGGTTGCTGTTTTTTCAATGGAGGCTTTTAGACCAGTGGTCCCTACATCCTGTAACCTTTGTGGAAGTTTAGCTACAGAGAGTAGGAGAGTAACAATCCAGAGAGACCGCTAAGGACTTCATTTAGTTCTACAGACTTCAGACAGGTAGATGTACTACTAATGCTAGTTGTTGCCATCTGCAGAGTCTCTTCCAGGTAACAAACCACTTCTTCATAGGTGTTCTCATTTGATTATTGGATCATTATAAGAATCCTGTGAGGTAGGGAAAACAAGTATTATTTTCCCAATGCAAATGAACAATTTGAGCCCCAGAGAGATTAAGTAATTTGCTCAAGATTACACAGCTAGTAAGTAGAAGACCTATATACTTCAAACTACTACTTGGCATAAAGACAGCAGAAGGCACCTAATAAATATTGGTGAGTGAATGAATGAATGAATATAGGGGAAGGCACTAGAAATCATCTGGTCTGGTGGTTTTCAAACTGTGCTCGGGGAAGCCCTAGAATTCCATGGAGCCAGTTGGGGGTAGTGGGAGGTGGAGTTGATGGGGCTCTGAGCCCCTCACCCCTGCTCCAACCGGTGTTATCCATTTTACCTACTGGGTAAATTGAAAACAATTTAGCTAACGAACTCCTACACCAGTGGTTCTCCAATGCTGGTGTGTATTACAGTCTCCCCGGGAGATGCTGACGGTTGGCCTGAGGTGGGTGCTGGGACTCTGATTGTTAACAAGTACAGATGGTCATCAGGCCATGGTTGAGAAACAGTGGCCTACTTCTTGGAGTTGAGGAAGGTAAGACCCACAGAGAAGCAGAGAGTAATCCTCAGTACCTCATCTGCTGCCCTTCCCCCTGTACCACAACTGCAGCTGAGCCAGAAAACAAATCGCATAGCAGAGAACAACAGAACAGTTTCCATAGCAATGCTTCATGGTCTGTGCCTGTCAGGACACCTCAGACAGACACTCGTCTGAACCCTCAGCCAGAACTTGTGTGAATCTTATCTACTTGTTCCACGCAAGGGGTCTGGGGGATGGGAGGAAAGAAGAGGGATGGATGGCATGCTTTTGTCATGTGCCCCTGTACTGGGGATTCTCCCCAATTTACCAACAGCTGGCAGCAAGATAGAGCAGACCAAGGAGGGCTAGGAATGGATTCTGGGCAAGAGGCATGGGGCCGTCGCAGCAGCGGATGGGGAGATGTGGATGGGAGCAAGGGCCATCTGGGCATGTATCATGTGATGGGCATGTATCATTACCTATTCATTCAAAAAAAGAAAAAGTAAAGGACATATGATCGTCCTTATTTACAGATGAAGAAATCAAAGGTCAGACACACACCTCTCCTGACAGAGGCAAGATCAAGTCCAAGTCTGTCAGGCTCCATAGCTACTGAGCAACAGTTGCTTTCAAATTCTCTGGCTAGTGAGTGAGGACTTGGGATATATACTGCCCTGCTGGCTCCTGCTTGTCTCAGGAAGGGGAGGGTCAGCCTACAGGCAGCTAGGTAGGTGCTGGTGCTCATGCAAAGAGCTGAAATGGACTGTGTGAGGACATGGTTGGTCCTAGAGCTGGAGGTGGAGTCTGTCCAGTCTTTAGCTGTAATGTCTCCCTTCTCCCACAATTAGGGTTCCGGTGCCTTTCAAACCGCAGGTGCCTTCGACATGGGCTGTCCCGACTGCCCCCTCCAAACTCACCCACTGCAGGTCCTTTGGATTGGTGGCCCCTGTGGACGGGCTGCCCAGCTCTCTGACTTGGCTTCGCCTCAAGGAAATGAGCTTCTCCCGGGGCAAGTGACATCCATTCATTTTTAGAACAGATGTTCATTGAGCACCTTTTACGTTCCTCTAACTGTTCTAAGTGCTGGGGATGCGGCAGTTGAACAAAATGAAATTTTTGCTCTCTTGGAGTTGCCCGTTCTAGTGGGGAGACAGACAAATAGGTATATGATGGGGTGTGACATGCTAGGAAAGAAAATAAAACAGTGTGAGGGGTAGAAGGATGGGGTTGAGTGGTCAGGGAAGGTCCTCTGAGAAGGTGACATTTGAACTAAGACCCAAATGAAAGGAGGGAGAGAAAGAACCGTGTGGATATCTAGGGAGGAGCATTCCAGGCACAGTGAATGGCCAGTGTGAAAGCTAACTCTGGAAGCGTGCCTGGCCAGTTGGAGGAACAGCAAGGAGGCCGGTGTGGCTGGAGAGGAGTGAGTGAGGATGAGAGTGGCAGCAGTGGAGGGAAGGGAGCTGGGGACCAGATGGTGTGGAACCTTAGAGACCAAGAGCCAAGCTTTGGATTTCCTTCTGAGCTGGGGTGCCACTGGAGGATTTGCACCCTGGGGACACATGCCTGGCTTCAGCCTTAGAGCCTCCAGCCCCCTTGTCTGGGAAGGGAATCTGTCACCTGGGACCGAGCCCACAGGAGGCTGAGTAGCCCCTGCTGGGGACGTGAACAGTCACACAGGCAGGGAGCCCAGCGACACTTGCCAGGCCTCCCCAGCTGCAGTTGTTTCTTCCAGGCCAGGGCTAAAGGGTCTCTCGGAGCTGGCTACCTCCAGGCCCCCATGTCTGGGTGGCCTTACACTCCTCGGAGTTAGAAGGCATCCCAAAGAGAGTCTGGTGGCAGGGCTGCAGCATTCCCGGTGCCTGCACTCCATCGTCTGCGAGTGCCGCTTCTCCCGCTGACGCCCCGGCCCAGGGGAGGAGCCCTGCGCCTGTGTATCCCAGCCCAGCAGCCTGGCCGCTCTCCAGCCTGAGAGAAGAATGCTGCTTCCCACAGGACCAGTGGGAGAACTCGGGCTAGTGGGTTATAATTATCCAAAGTGCTAATTTTGTTTCAAATGTTATGTGTTTTTTATGAAGTAGGGACATTCACGAAAGAAATTTATATATTAGCCCATGTAGTATGCATTTGTCCCAGTCGTGCACTTCATTCAAGAAACTGGAATTCAGAGTGATAAAGGCACCATATATTGACCCCATCGAATCATAAGCGCACCGAGCTGCCCACTGCTCACCTGGTAGCTCCTGCCATTTGTTATTTCCATGGTTTCCCGCTTCTCACTCAGGTCATTCATTCATCTCTAATGAGTACTTCCATCTTAAAATGTCCAACACAGAACTCTTGATTTTCTCCCCAAGCCGACCCCTCCCCACAGGCTTCCTCACCTTGATAAACAGCCCGAC
This sequence comes from Tursiops truncatus, assembly GCF_011762595.2. Taxonomy (NCBI): domain Eukaryota; kingdom Metazoa; phylum Chordata; class Mammalia; order Artiodactyla; family Delphinidae; genus Tursiops; species Tursiops truncatus. The sequence goes on along the minus strand of NC_047041.1, from coordinate 70,451,974 downwards.
TCTCCACCCATCGCTCAGGGAATCCATCTTGAACCCTTCTTTCACTTACTCCCTGTGAAATTCCATCGGCAGGTCCTACACGCCCTACTTCCAAAATAGATTGTAAATCCAGTTGTTTCTCTGTCCCCACTGCCACCAGCCCACTCCAAGCACCACCCAGTCCTGCCTGGCCTGGTCCTCTGCAGTGCAGGGCCTCCTGAACCATCTCCCTCTATTTTGTCCTTCACCAAGTGGCCTTTTCAAATGTAAGTCAGACCTGATCACCCACTGCTTAAAACCCTCCAGTGGCTCCTCAGCCTCCCCACAAAACACTCCTGGCCTCCCCCCAGCCTTCCCGAGGCCCTGCCTTCCCTTCACGCGGAGGCCTGCCTCTCCCCTGGCTCTCGGCCCCAGACCCTACTGGCCTCCTGCCGGTTCCTGGAACCGGCAAAACTTCCCACTTCAGGCCTTTCTGTTTGTCGTTTCCTCTGCCTGGAAAGCCCGCCCTCCAGGTGATTGTACGGCTGGTTCTTCCTCAACTTTCAGGTCACAGTTCAGAGGCCACCTTACCGGAGAGAACTTCCTACGACCTGTCCTTCTAATCATATCACTCTGTTTTGGTTTCTTCCTAACTCTTATCGCTAGCCACACGCTGATGATTTGTATGTCTGCTTGCTCGTTGGTCCCTCGTTAGAACGTAAGCCCCTTGAGGACAGGAGCCTTGGGCCTTGGTCTCTGCCGTACCCCTCCCACTAGAGCCGTGCTTGAACCTTACGGGCACTCTGTAACTGTTCATCCACTCACTTATTCATTCACCTCTGGTACATAAAACCAGAGATAGAAAGGTGGAGCACAGAAGCATTTTAGGGCAGTTAAACTATAATGATGGATAACATGTCTTTATACATTTGTTCAAACCCATAGAATGTACTACACCAAGAGTGACCCCTGATGTACACCACGGGCTTTGGGTCATAACGATGTGTCACTGTAGGTTCACTGACTGTAACAAATGTACTGCTCAAGTAGGGGCTGTGGGTAGCGGGGAGGCTGTGGATGAGTGGAGGCAGGGACCTTTCTGTACTTTCTGCCTAATTTTTCTGTGAGCCTAAAACTGCTCTAAAAAGTAACATTTTTTAAAAGAAAACAATGCATTAATATCAATTGAAAGTATTAATTCCTTAGTTGTTTCCTATTTTGTACTATAATTTTTTTAATGTCATGAAGTTCAATAAAAGTTGACTGTCTGGAAAAAAAAAAGATAAATAAGAGACAGACTGTATCCCCAAGGGGGTTTGGTCCTTTTGAAGAATCAGCCGCTGCCTTTCTGGGCGTACGTTTTCCAGGGCACCCGTCTCCCTGCGCTATCACAGTGGGATGGGTGGCCACCTCCTAACCTAGCATTTGTACTGTGTAGGAGCTGTGTAGCAAGTGGATTGGGCTAAATTGGGCACAGCACCCAACCCAGAGCATACACTCAGAAGGCATTTATGAAGTGATTGGAAAGCATAGGAAGAATTCCTTCTCAGGTTTGTGTCATCCAGTGGCTTCTCAGTGGACTCTAGTGCTCTAACCTCCTAATCTGCATGTGGTTTCTTCTGGACCTGCTGCTGGGTTCCAGAACAGACCTTCTTACACCCACCCCCATTACTGCTTTAGCTCCCAGCCTCCTCTCCTGCACACGGGTTGTTCCCAAACAGGTGTGGGGAGAACAGTGTCGAGAGGGTCTGCTGTGACCAGGCTCCAGGAACAGCAGCAGGCCGGCTTCTCTGGGCCCCAGAGCTGCATTGTGCCCCTGCCCCTCTGCTGGTGCCCCTCAGAGATATTTGTTGCAGACATCTTGAAATTTCTGGTCAGGTCCAAACACCAGCACCCAGGCCAGGCTGCAAGGAAACATAGTACAGCAGCTCCTGCAGAAACAGTTTAGTGCTGGACATGGGCTATGGGGAGAGTCAACGGACTTGGACTCCAACACGGCTAATGTGGCTTCAGGCTAAACTGATACAGGCAGCCTCTGGGACCAGGTGTGCATCTAGATAGAGCCCTTGGCCAGTTTGGGGAATGTACTTCTAGAGGGATGATGACAACTTGGAACCTACCAAGAGGAGGGGGCCCTGACTGGCCATGGAGGCGGGCCACCAGGTTATACAGAGGGATGATATATCACTCGAGTTAAGAAGTCTAAGAGGATAGGAGAGCCATGTGCAAAACACTTAAAGGGGTTAAACTCCACAGGTGCCATGCTGTGCCCTTACTGCTCCATCGCCAGAGCCAGACCCCTGCTGGCAGCACCAGACTCCACCTCAGGCCCGCTTGTTCACAGCCTCGCCCTGGAGCCACATCCCAGGGCATGCGCCTCCTCTGGGACCTCTCCCAGAGTCTGTTTTTTCATGAATAGAGTGTGATCAAAATACCTCCTTCCCAGGGCTGCTCTGTTAAATGAGATGGGTCACGCAGAGCCCTTAGCACAGTACATGGTCATAGTAGGCCCTCGAGAGCCTGAGTTGCCTTTTCTGTTCCTTCTCCCAGCGCAGCCAAGAAGCCCAGAAAGCTAGCAGTTCTGACAGAGAACACAGAATTCAGAAAGACAGTCTGTGGGGAGGAGTTCAGTTGTTTATAAAACAGGCCAACACGTTTCCACCTCGTAAGTTCTAAATCCATCATCCCTAGCTCCCTAAATCTAAGAATAGTCACCCAGTGGAGCCAACGTGCCGCAGCACGCTCTCTCCGCAGGTGACCGCGGCCGCGCAGCCACAGCAGCCTCAGCGCCTCCTCCTGCGGTGGGAGTGGGGAGGGCTGGCCTCCGCCCCTCCCAGCTTGGCTGTTTCTGAACCTGTCTCAGATTCAGCTTTCTTTCCCTTCCAGATCCTTCCTCACTGGGCTGTTTTAACCATCAAACCTCAGTGATACAAAGGGGGAGATAGCAGTGGGAAGGTGTGTAGGGGGGGACCTTTGGTGAGATGCTGCCCCACTTCTGGGCCTCAGTTTCCTCTTATGTAAAGGGATAGAGAACTACTGAGAGAACTGAACAACGTTTTAAGCTACAAGAAGTTCTAGAGCAGTCCCAGCCTTGCAGCCTCAGAACGAGACCTCTGAGGGCAAACCCATCAATTCAACCCGTTTTTATTTATCCTCTGAGCCGGGGCCGCTCCTCTGTCAGGTCTGAGGGAGCCAGCCTGAGGACCTGGGTGTGTGGCCCCCTCTTCTGCTCTTCTGCCTACACCTTCCTTCTCTCTCTCTCCCTCATACACATCCGTACCCACCACACCGCCGCACAAATTCGCCGGGCTCAGAAGGGCATTTGCTCTGTCTCATCCCAGAATCTGCCCACTGTTAGGAATGCCCTCGCCAGCTGGGGGCTCAGGACCTCTGGCGCAGGCCACCTGCCACTCTCCTGGGTGGCCTTCCAGTCCTTACGGCGTTCTTCCTGATGGTGAGCAGAAATCAGCCTGCCCGTGGCTTCTCCTCCCCACATCTGTGGACTCTCCTTTAGCCTCTGGGAGAGAAGAAGACAGCTCTGTGCTCTTGGTAGCCATTCATTCATTTGTGTGTTCATTCATTCAAACAACAGGTATTAGTACTCATGAACTGTTAGTACAGTTTCAGGTGCTGAGAAATAGTAGCAAACAAAGAGTCCTGCTCTCAAAGAGCTTGTGTTCTGGTCAGGAGAGAGATAATAAATAACCACTTAAAAATATAAAGAAAAATAAAGCAAGTGAGGAGACAGAGATGGGGTGGGACGTAGATTGCTACTTCATATAGAGTTGTCAGGGAAGGCCTCTCAGATAAGGTGACATTTGAACAAATACATGACAACACGAGGGAGTGAACCTGTGGACATCAGGACAAGAGCATTCCGACTGCAGGAACGGCAAACGCAAAGGCCCTGAGGCCAGTACTGTTTGAAGAACAGGAAGGAAGTCAGTGTAGTTATGGTGACGTCAGCAAGGTGGAACTTGACAGGACATGAGGTCCAGGAGTAGGCCAGCTGTTGTTTATCTGAGTCAGAGGAGAAGCCATTGGAGGATTCTGAGCAGAGCAGTGCCATGTCGACTTAGTGCCAGGTTTTAACAGGATCCCTCAGGTTTTGTGTAGAGAATACAACAGAAGCAGCAGAGAGGGCAGGTAGAAAGCCCTTGCAGGAGTGCCAGTGTGTGGTGATGGGCTGGTGAGAAGTGGCCAGATTCCAGCTGTGTTTAAAACATTACCTTCCTAAACCCCTCATCTTTTCTTACTCGGTGGATGGCCACAGCAACCTCTTTGGCCTCCTTGCCTTTAGCCCTCATCCCCCATCTCTTCCTCTCACCCCATTCTCAGTGCTGTCATGGATCCTTGTCTGGAAAGGACCCCAGGCCAGCCATCTTCTACTTAGCCTTCCCTGAGGCAACTTTGGCTACAATACCAAAATATCTCCAGAGTAACACTGGGGGCTAACAGCCCCACTTCCTGATTCTGGAATGGCTTCTTCCTGCTGCTTCAGATCCTGCCTCGAGGGCATCTTTGGCCCTGGAGAGTGATGGATGGTCTACTAATTGAAAGGGTCCTGCACTGACAGTGCCTCTTCCCTCAGACTGGCCCATTGGGACCATTGTCCTCACAGCCATTCTCTAGGCTGTTCTGTTGTAGGAGCTGCCCCTCTCTGGGCAGTGTAACCAGGGACAAAGACTCACAGCTCTCTGTTCTTGAGGCCGGTGGCCAGGAGGCAGCTCTGGTCACAGATCAGGGAATAAAGACAAGCAGCCAGGCACAGGACTGGAGTTGATCTCAGCATTATGTGTGTGTATACTCCTCCCTGCTGCTCTCCAGACAGAGCAGGGGGCTCAGAAAGACTGTGGGCAGGGGAACAGCCCAGAGGTATTCACTTCCACTCAGTAGCTCTATCCTGAGTGCCTGTACCATGTGCCTGAGGGCTGATTGGTGAGCGTGTCCTGCTCACAGCACCTGGCTCCCATCCCCAGCTCACAGTTACAAATAGAAGCACCTCGAGATCCAGGAGGAGTGTGGTGTGTGTGCTAAGAGAGCTCTGGATATCTTAAGAGCTCAGAGGAAGTGAAGTTAATAGCCTTCTAACAGCCCAGGAGGACCCAGCCCTACACCTGCCCACAGTTCACTCCTGCAGCAAACAGGATGCCATCAGGATCAATGAAGGCAGCTCAGAGTGAGCAAATGTCAGTGGGTACCCTCTATTTAAGACTGGTAAACTCTTATTCATCCTTCAAAACCCAGCTAAGAATTAACCCCTGGAACTTTCAGTGTCACCTGCCTCCCCTCCCAATAGAGTGTATCATCCTCTCTATGCTACCTCTGTCGGTTAGAAATACTGTTATTTTTTTGATCATCATCCTGTGTTATTGCTTTTTAAAATATATGAACACACAACAAAGAAAATCTCAGTTGCCCTTCCCCCATTTCTCCCTCTCTTCCTCAGAGACTATTCTCTGTTTGGGATGTATTCTTCAGGATCTATACATACAGAAATATATAGGGGCTTTGCATAAATTGAATCATACTCTCTATATTGTTCTGCAGCCTATTTTCTCTTAAAAATGTCTGCAATATCTTGCCATGTCAGGCCACAGAGTGCTACCTCATTATTTTTATTTTTATTTTTTTGCGGTACGGGGGCCTCTCACTGTTGCGGCCCCTCCCACTGCGGAGCACAGGCTCCGGACGCACAGGCCCAGCGGCCATGGCCCACGGGCCCAGCCGCTCCGCGGCATGCGGGATCCTCCCGGACCGGGGCACGAACCCGCGTCCCCTTCATCGGCAGGTGGACTCCCAACCACTACACCACCAGGGAAGCCCTACCTCATTATTTTTAATAGCTGTATATTATTCAACAGTAGGGTCAAACTGTAGTTTCTTTACACACTCCTCTGTTGATGGGTATTTAGGGGTTTCCCCCCAGTCTTTCATGATTACAAACAATGCTACAGTAAACACCGTTGTGCCAGCCTCCTTGCGTACACATGCCATTGGTCCCTGTAATCGTCATTCCCCATGGCTGTCTACCCTAGTGGCCTGGGAGCCCCAGGGCAGAAACTGGATTTTCCTCTTCGGGGTGTTTTGTCCATACAGGGCCCAAGCCAGAAGAGGCGTCCACATGATGAGATAAATGGACTCATCTGAGCAAAATCACAACTGTGTGAAAGGCCTGGGTGAACTCAGGGAGCAGCAGCAAGCCCATGGGGCTGGAACAGAGGACAGAGCGGTGATGCGGCCAAGAGGGACAGGCTGCCCTGAGAGCCAGATAAGAGGCCCATTGTAGGTAGTGGGGAGACAGGAAATTGTTCATAGGAAGACCTAGTTCATGCTGTGTTTCAGCCTGGTTTCCCCCACCCAGGCCAGCTACCTCAGAAGAAACTAGCTTTTGTAATTGTCCAAGCGAGAGAGGATCAGAACCTGAACCTCTTCTTTCTGTCCTGAGGTTGCCACCTAGACCCAAAACACTTCAGGAGGCCTGAATTCCTTGCTCACAGCAGGACCTAGGGACCACCAATTACTGCCCAAAGGGTGGGATACTCATGAGCTTGGGCAGCTAAACACTCAGAAGTTTCTTCCAAATTTGCCCGGCTCCAAGGCCAGCTCCGTCCACACTGGCATTGACCACCTGCCCGAATCCAGAGACTTCCTCTGCGTGAGGCGCTCAGACCTCACCCCTCCTGTCTCTCTCTCTCTCTCTCTCTCTCTGTCTCTCTCTCTCTCTCTCTCTCTCTCTGCTTGGTGCCCGAGGTCCTTGTGAGGCCTTGTGAGGCCTAGGTCCTTGACAGGCAAGAGACAAGGTGAACCATTGGCTGCCTAACTTTTCGCACCATCCCGCCCTCCTCTCTCCACCCCACCAGATGCGGACGGGAGTGGGGTGCGGCAGGGCCTGCTGCAGCTGCCTCTGCCTCAGCCCCAGCGCTCACAAGGGCTCGGAGGGGTTTCTGCTCCTCCGCAGAGTGCTTCTCTCACCAGTTACAGCTCTGGCCTGCCATCACTGACCTTGTTCCTGTACAAGTGCGCCATGACTCTCTACCTTTTCTTCATTATCGAGGAACAGAGGTTTGGCTAGAGAGGACAATATATATTAACAGAAGAGGTTCTGGAGTCCTACTGCCTGGGTTTCAGTTCAGCTCTGCTTCTCACCAGCTATGTGACCTTGCACAGTTCATACCACCTCCCTGGTGTGTTAGGCTGTACCTCACAGTCTTGTTGTGAGGATTTAGTGAATTAATACGTATAAAGTGCTTATCACAGGGCCTGGCATACACTAAGTATTCGGTGACTTTGTTACCGTTTTGGAACTAGTGAAGGAGCCAGAGACTCAGGGGTCCTGGATCCTAGTCCTGACTAGGGCGGCCACATGACCATGGACAAGTTCTTTCACCTCTCTGAGCCTAGTTTCCTCATCTGTAAAATGGAGGTAAGAACACCTCAGAGAGTTGCTGTGAGAATTAAGGTAACATTTATGTGAAACTGAGAAGCACCATCCCTAGGTTGTAGCCCTCATTTTCATGGTCAGAAATGGCAGCTAGAGCTCCAGCCATCACATCCACATTTCCAGTGACAGGATGGAGGAAGGGGCAAAGGGCACATGCCATCTGTCTTTGAAGGAAGGATCCCATAAGCTACTACAGAACATTTCAGCTCAAATCTCATTGGCCACGCCCTGCTGCAACAGAGGTTGGGAAATGTAGTCTCCATTCTGTGGTTCGGGGACAACCAGGAGTTTCTGTCACACATACTCAGGTGTTTGCCCCTCCTAGGCAAGACCCTCCAGCAGAAACGCTGCCGCCTTCCTAGAGTTGGGCTGCAGTCCCAGCACCATAAGGCCCTGTGAGGACCCAGGTTGCCAAGAAGCTCAAGCAGGTGCCACAAGACCTGAACAGATTTGGGTACTGTGTCCAGCCTGTGCTGGGGACCCTGCCAGCCCTGAGGTTCCGCTGCCTGCAGGGCTCTTAGGCTGACGCAAGTGTGGTGGGCCATGAGCTTTGTCACTTGTCACAGCCTGCATCAACTCCACTTAGCCCCGTGAGCAAGGGCCCAAACTCTGAAGAGGCTAGGGAATCCCTCTGTAACCATGAGCTCTCCACCCAAGGCTCAGCCATGTGCCCCAGGGCCAGTAAAACAGATCTAGACCAATCAGATGGGATCTCAGTGTCCTCAAGAACCTGGCGAGTGCCGGGCACACTGCAGAGAGTCCTCTGTCATGCCAGGAATCATCATGAACTCACCTGTTTCGAAAACTGGGTGTCCCGTATTCCAGTTAGCTTAGGAAGAGGCTTATCATGGGCTGTCCTTCCTCTCACCTCTACATGAGAACAGCCTGCATAGTAGCATCTTGCTGAGTCCAGACGGCCTTTCCATCTTCACTGTGCCGCTGAATAGGTGGCCCTAAGTGAGGGTGAGGGACAGGGGGTGTGCTTGAAAGATATTCTAAAATGCTGGAGGAGCTCAGAACTGAAAAATGTCCTGTGTGAGTCCTTCTGTTACTGGGATGGCCCATCTTTCATTCTCCGAGTTCAGCAGCCTGGTTTCTTTCTATAGGAGGTTTGTTTAAAGTGTTGGGGAACCCCTGACTTGTCATTCCACCCTAGGCCTTCCCATCTGCTGGGAAGGTTTGCCACCAGCATGGCCTTCCTTGCCTTTTCCTCCTTTCCCCGTGGTCTGCTTCCTACGTGGGTGTGAGCTGTCACCATGTGTCAGGCACTGTGCCAGGACATTAAATGTACATCAGCACATGCAGGCCTCCTCCTAGCAACCCTGTGAGGTAGCTGGGGACAGACGTACCATTGTCACACAGCTGTGTGGTGATGTGGGACCCAGGACAGCATAGCACAGTCCACAGTATGTATTATATATATACCAGGGGCTGACGGAGTACAACCCACGGGCCTGCTGTGTACGGCCTTGCGAGCTAAGAATGATTTTGAAAGCCTTGTGATAAAGAATAAGAATATGCAACAGAGACCGAATGAGACCATCGAACCTGAAGTATTTACTGTTTGCCTTCATAGGATAACTCTGGCGAGCCCTGGTATAGAACATGCAGAGTTTAGCACAGATGCCGGAGCCACACTGTCTGGGTCTAGCGCCTCAGTTTCATTAACTATAAAATGAGAATAATCTATAAAACGTGGCTGCCTCACAAGGTTGTTAGAATTAAATGAGATAAAGAATATAAAGCACCTAACCTTGAGTCAGCTTCTTTGGAAGTACTGGGGGAAACTGTATCTGAGCCTTTGGCAGGCTTCTCAACCCAGTGGGCTACCCCGGCCCCAAACAGGCTTCCTTAGAGCGTTTCCTTTGGCAGGAGGAGAGGGACCTGCCAGCTGCCCGTTGTGCCGCGTCCTGCTGGTAGGTCAGCGCTGGCTTCCTCCCACCCCCATTCCTGCTGACCGTCAGCTGGTGCCACTCACCAGGGCTGGGCGCAAAGCCCATGCCAGGTGCCGAGCTAGGCCCGCAGGTACCAAGCCTGTTCCATTCTCCACCTCATGCCTCAGATCCACCTGGCTGAAACTCCTGCTTAACTGCAGGACTTGTGGCCTGGGGTTCATCCTCTCTGTGTGCATTTCCTCATTCATGTGCCAAACAGGCAGACATCTGTGTTTCCCCAAGCCCTAGCTCTTGGCTAATGATTGCCTTCCTGCCAGGGAAAAGGAAAGAGAAGGGTAATCCTGGGCCAGCCAGCCTCCCTCTGTGAAAGAGCGGTCTGCAAAACAGATTTTCAGTGGTTAATGAGTGAAATGTAAAGATGTGTTAAGAAACTCAGATCATTGAAAAAAATCAAAAGAATATTTTCTGATCTGGATAGGGACAGGCTTTCAGTTCTTACAAACTATGGAAGAAATGATAAGATAAAAAAACAAGAAATTGTACTACCTAGAACCATAAACTTTATGTTTTACATCAAAAGACCTAAAACAAAATTTTAAATCAAACTGAGAAAAAATAGTTATGCCAGATACGGCATAGAATTAATATTCTTAAAATAAAAATCTTTAAAACAATAAGGCTCTTGAGAACAACAACAACAGCAAATTTTCACTTAGTACAGTAGTGCCCCCTTATCCGCAGTGTTGCTTTCAGTGGTTTCAGTTACCCCACTGTCAACCACAGTCAGACAATATTAAGTGGAAAATTCCAGCAATAAACAACTCTTTGAAATTGTGTGCCATTCCAAGTAGTGTAATGAAATCTTGCTCTGTTGTGCTCCATCCCACCCAGGATGTAAATCAGCCCTTTGTCCAGCCCATCCACACTGTACGTGCTACATGCCCATGAGTATAGGAAAAACCAGTATACATAGAATTTGGTACTCTCCATGGTTTCAGGCATCCACTGGGGGTCTTGGAAAGTGTCCCCTGCACAAAAGGGTGGACTACTATACTATGTATTTTATATATACTTGCTCATTTAATCCTTATAAATGAATAAATATTTATAACCTTTATGATAAAGGTACTATTATTATCCCCATTTAACAGATGAGAGGACTGAGGCTCAGAGAAGCTAAGTAACTTGCCCAAGGTCACGGCTAATAAATGGAGAAGATGGGATTGAACCCAGGCCATCTGGATCTTGGGTCTGAGCACTTAAACTCTTCTATATGAAACAGGAAAAATGTATTAAGCAGACAATACACAAAAGAGGAAATTCAAATATGTGAGGAAAATAAGAATTACTTTTCAATTTCTGTGGGAATCAGAAAAGTACAAATAAAAATAATGAGATACCGTTTTTGTCTTCAAATTAGAAAAGGTTCTTAAATACTATAATAACTAATGAATACTGGCAATGCTGAGTGATACAGAGAGTCCCACAGACTGTTGTAGTTGTATTCAAGTGGCCTTTCTGCAAAGTACTCTGGCAGTACTCAAAACAAGACTCAGGAATCTCAAAAATGTCCATACCATTTGACCAGGAATTCCCATTCTAAGAATCTAATTTGAGAAAATAGAGATGTAGACAAAGATTCACGCACAAAGATGTTCATAGAAATGTTATACAAAATAATGAAAAATTAGAAACAGCCTATCTATCTGATAATGGGATACAGGTTAAGGAAATTGTTTAATCTCCATAATGGGCAATTAGGCAGTCATTTTACATAAATCTGGACAACAAAAGAGACCATAAACAAAGTGAAGAGACACCACAGACTCCTGGGAGAAGACACATGCAATGCTTATAACAATTATATAAACAAAAGAATATACAAAGAATACTTATAAATCAGTAAGAAAAAGGCAAACAAAGAGCAAAACAGGCAAAGAATGTAAACACGCAATTCATAGAAAAAGCAATTTAGGGCTAGTAACATAAAGACATGCTCCATCTCACTAGTAGTCAAGAAAATGCAAATTAATCACATGTACTTAATCAGAATAGCGAGAGTCTTAAAGGCAAAGATAGAGGGAAACGAATTCATATCCGTTGCTGATGGGACCATAAATGATGGGACTACAGCCATGGTGGAGAGCTGTTTGGCCACACCTGGTAAATGTGAACATGTGATTCCGCCACAATCACACTTCTAGGGATCAATGTGCACAAACACCAATTTGTACAAGGATACGTGTTCCAGGATGTTCACTGCAGTGTTGTTTATAGTAGCAACAGTAGTAATAGTATTGTAGTAAAATATTATGGTATATTATATATTGTAATATATAATGTATAATAAAGTAGCAACAATTATCATCATTAAAGAACTGTCCATCAGAAGGGAAATGGATGAGTAAAATATGATTTATGCATAATGGGATATGTACTATACACAGTTAAAATAAATGAACTAAATCTGTAACTATCAGCTCAGAGAGATTTCAAAAACAATGGTATAAAGAGCAAGTCATAACAGAAGACACATATTTGAATGACACTACTTATGTAAATCTTTAAAACAAACTAAAATTTTTATATAATATTTAAGGACACATACATGTAGAAAAATATAAAACAAGCATGCAAGTAACGTACCCCAACTTCAAATAGTGGTTACTTCCAGGAAGGAGGGAATGGATGGAGGGCCAAGGATGGGAGGTGGGTCTTAAACTGTATCTTTATAATTGAAGCAAATATGGCAAAATGGTAACTAATGTTCTGAAGCTGATTGAGGAATATGTCTTTCTGTTAAATTATTTTTTGTACTTTTCTGCATATTGAGCTTTTTCAAAATTTCAAATTATTTTAAATTTACTTTTTGAACAATTCCCAGTTCTACGGAGAAATGCTTGTGTTATTAAGGCATAAAAACAACACAATAGATACACAAATATTTACAAGTTTCACAGATTGAAGGTTTGAAAGAGATACGTAAAATATTCATAGCAGTGGGCAAGATTCTAGAAGTCTGCTTTTCTTTACACCTATCTATATTTTTCTTTTTTTCCCCTTTTTACCATGAAGATGTATTACTTTTATATCCAGAAAAAAAAAATTTTTTTAAACAACTACAGAAAAGTGTGAGCGAGTTTAGTTAGGGTCCACAACCCAGGAAGAGGTGCTGTGATGGGGTGGGAGCATCACAGGCTGTCAGAGAGACCTGTGCTCGAATGCTGGCTTGGAGGTTGGCCGTAGGACTCTGAGTTCTTCAATCTTTGATCTAGTCAGCAAACCCCTGTTGAGCCGCAGCTGGGGACAGGGCAGTGAGCAGAACATATGTGTTCCTTCTCTCACTGTAGGGCAGACAGTCTAGTGAGGAGGGGATAGTAAACACATCACCACCCAGACCATCTATCCGCTGCCTGTGAGGGAAAGTACAAGGGCAATGACAAGATTCCAAGTTGATCGGGTGCCGGGGAATCTGGCCTCTGAGCATGATTTAAACAGATTCTGGAGGATGGGGGTTGTGGAGCCCAGCAAAGCCAGGACTTGGAGAGAAAGGCCGGCCCCACAGGGCATATTTCAGGGACTGAAGGAAGGTAGGGGTTCTGGCATGCAGTGGGGTGGGGAAAGTTGTGCAGGGGGACCCCAGCAGGCTGGTCCGGAGCCAGATCACTCAGGGCCTCACAGGCAAGGAAAGGCCTTTAAGGGTGGGGGAACTCAGTGAAGGGTTGAAGCAGGGGAGTGACTTGGTTAGATCTGCATCCTCAGAGATTGTTTTGATGCTCTTTGAAGATCAGAGTTGCTGGCGAGCAGCCCAGTTAGTTAGTTGGCTACTGGTGTGGCCCAGATGAGGGAAAATGGGGTTGGGATCAGGGTGATGGCGGTGGAGATGGAGAGGTGTGGAAGGATTTGAGAGACTTTCGGAGGCAGAATTGGCAGGTCTAGGATTGTGTGTGTGTGTTCGTGGTGGGAGGAGATGCAGGTGTGGGGGTGGGAGGTGGCACTGAGGGAGGGGCCACGGAGGAGAGCCAGGTTTGGGACCTGAATGGTTGTGGGCTGGTGGGAGTGAAGAAAAGAGCAGACTTAGGAGGGCAGGGGAGGAAGCAGAGATGGCGAGCGGGCCCCCAGGTGTGGCTGAGCTTTGGTTTCTTCCTGCGTAAACTGGGGGTTTGCGGTGACACCTGCGCCCCCAGGGTGAGTGTTTTGGCCCTGTTCCCCAGAACCATGTCTACAGCAGTCTCGTCTCTCCCTCGCAGGCGGGACGTGTTACTCTTGGGGCTGGAACGAGCACGGCATGTGCGGGGACGGCACCGAAGCCAACGTCTGGGCCCCAAAGCCCGTGCCAGCTCTGCGGTCATTGTCGGGACTCCGCGTGGGCTGTGGGGCCGGCCACTCCCTGGCCCTCTGCCAGCGGCCAGCCCTCCCTGCCCTGGGCCAGCGCCCCAGGGACACTGATCCTTTCCCAGATGCCACCAAGGAAGCCGGATCTCAAGAAGCCATGGACCAAGAGAGAAACTGGAAAGACAGACATGCAGAAGCTTCTCCCCAAAGCCAATCTGACAGGTTCAGAAATGGGGGGCTTGTGACAGAGACCCTTTAATAAAGCAACTTTACCCACCCAAAGTGTCCCCAGAGAAATGCTTTGTCAGGTTGCGGTGTTGGCCTGCGAAGGATTCAGGAGGCACTCTGGGTGGGCTGACCAGACGGGAACGATAGGAGCCCCGTGTCTGGGCTCAAGGAATGGACATCCTTTCTGCCCAGCATGTGAGAATGAGGGTTCAGTCCTCACCCAAGGACATGGGAAGCAGAGGAAGGCTCCAGCCTGTCCCTAGCTGGTGAGGACAGAAAGCCCAGCTCTGTCCCCAGTGGTTGTTTTGCCCCAGCAGGCTTTGATTCAGCAAGACAAAGGTTCCTATAGGCCATGCTTAGGGCAGCCACAAGCCTCTCCTGGGGTCTCATTCTCAGCACCCAGAGCATGTAGTTTGCTGGTTCAAGGATATCGAGGAACCCTGATCAGGTGGCTGGTTACTTGGACAGGAAGGAGTTCTTGTCTTGGTGACCAGGACTAAGGGAGAAGGCTCTGGAGGGAGGGTGGGGGGTGGAGGAAGTATAGATGAGTAAGTGGAGGAAGAGACAAAACTTCTGGAAAGACCGGGCAGAGGAGATCCATGGAACAAACAAAGGAATCTAGAACCAATGAAACTCCCAAGATCAATGTCTTCATCTGAGCCAGGAAGGACTCTGGAGCTAGTCTGTGTGACTGTAATTGCCAAGCTGTAGTTTCGGGTGAGGGACAGACACAGCGTGGGAAGGGGGTTCTGCAGGGAAAGACCCTGACCCCTGACATCTGCCCCCAGGTCCTGGCCTCTGCAGGAGGAGGGCCCTCACATGAAATGGGGAGCAGGCCAGACCCCAGGCCTCAGGCTTCCCCGGGTGGCAGCTATGGCTCTGGGGGACATAGCAGCTTTCTCTCTGCTGTGGCTGGCAGCAGGCCTTTGGCCAGAGGGCCTCAGAAAGTGGCTTTCCCCAGAGGACTGAGTGGCAGTGTCTCCAGCTAGCCAGCCAGGGTTGTGGCGTGTCCCACACCACCTCCCTGTGACTCAGGAGAGCGTTTGGATCTGGGAGCACTAGGCTCCAAGGGCTTGAGGATGTTATGAAACCCCAGGACACCACAGCTGGAGGACCTGTAATGACCTTCTAGCCTAGTGGCCGTCAAACTGCATTCTAGAACCCTAGCAGTCTCCTGAGACTGACAGCATTCTCCTGAGAACTCAGTGGCCACCTTGTGGACTGTGGGGAAACGAAGGCCAAGTAGACAGAGGTCTGGATCCCCCCCCGACCTTATTCACAGTAGCCTCATTTCAATCTACACTGTGTAACAGGCTTCACGTAAGAGTTCACTTGACAAAGGGGTCCTTGAGAAAGTTTTAAAACCACTGATCTTAGCCAACGTTTTCATTGTTCATGTGGGAAAACAGAGGCCTAAAAAGGGGAAGGGACCATGTCAAGGCCATACACCTCACTCCTGGCGCAGGGTCCTGATTGGGAGGTGACCCATCCAGGGCCTCGAGCCAGACAAGGGGGGCAGACAAGGGGTGGCCCTGGGACCAGTGGGGGTTCGACTCAGGAAACTGGGGATTAGGGCCATCCTGAGCTCCCCAGGCCTGCACCTAGAGACCACCCACGGCCACTGGCTGACCTTGAACACCAGCACGTGGAGTCCTGCCCCCAGTATCGTACCCTAGAAACATCGCTGCCCTGGCCAGCAAAGCCCTTTGTCCCCCCCACCTCCCAGAACCAGCAGAGGCCAGTACAGCTCTAAAGCCCTTGCAGAATGGAAGGAAGGACATCTCTGTGCACTCTGAGCTGGTCTGGCCAGGGTGACCCAGCCTTCAGAGATGGAGTAATTGGATGGCCCAGAGATGACCCAGAGTGGAGCGAGTCCACCATTACTGGCCACCACCCACTGTCCTACAGACCGGGTGGTCTGCACTGGAAGGCCATCCCATGTGGGTAAGTCCTCAGGCCCATGCCTCCCAGACAGGGTTTACACTCCCGAGGAGCGCACACTCGCGCTGCACGGCCGTGCAGAGTTCCCCCTACCTCTTTCAGCACTTGCTGGGAGAAACCCAAATCCCAAGTCCTCTGCTGCTGAGCTCTAATGCCCCTCCCAAGGCTTCCCTATGGGCACAAGAAAGTGTCTCGGGGCTCCTTCCCAGCCTAAAACAGGGTGGGGTGGCGCCTCAGCCCTAAATCTCGGAGCCTTGCTCGGAACCTGAGCCAGACCCTTCTTAGAAGCATGTGGAACCCAGCTAATCCATGCATGCAAGAGTGAATGGCTCTTGGCACCGGATGGCACCACAGACTGTCCAGTTCCCTCCAGTTCCTCCATTTCTCCCTCCCCAACAGTGACGGACGGGCTTCTCTGCATCAGTTCACTGGCCAGATTGATGAGTGCCTGAAAGCACCAGCGGGGTGAGGGTCTGTTGACAGTGTCTCCCAGACTCTTTTCTGGACCCTTTGAACCCTACTGGTTATTCTCAGACTTGTAGATGTCCAAGCCCCTCATTTCTGCTAGATTCTGAGCTCTTCAAGAGCAAGGGACCAGGTCTTGGTCAATTCTGGAATCCCTTCATTAAGGACAGGTCCTGGGACAGAGAAAGTACCCAATAAGCATGTTAGGGTCACCATAGGTGAGGAGGCTAAACGAGTGGGTTCTGCGATCCCCTCACCCCTACCCATCCTCTGCTTTCATCTCTTACAGATGTTTGATAACTACGCTGTGGATAGCACAACCATTTGACAGTGATTAGCTAATGAGAAAATGCCCACTCATTTCTAAGAATGACTTTTTTTCCCTATAGACTAAGTTGATTGGCCTTCATATCCCTCACCCCGCCACCGCCGCACCCCATGAGAACGAGGGAAGGGAAAAGGAGAGGGGAGTGAGACCCCATCGTGTGCTCATAGGTCTTGGGCCCGCAGCCCCTGCAGTGATTGTCGAAGGGCGGCCACGTACCAGGTTTGAGCAGGATGTTTACATCCTAACCTACCACACACAGTCTCCCCTTGCAGGCACCCCGGCTTCCCTTGACGCCCTACCACCTTCGGTCCCAGTGGACCATCAGGCCAAAATTCGATGAGGCTGTGCTTGAGAACGGTGAATCCAGGCCTGGGGCTCAGAGTAAAGCCCTCCATCACCATCCACCACTTCTGAGTGAAGTGACTTAGTGATAAATTGAAGTTGGGAGGTAGACAGTGAGTCAGGAAATGGGATGGGGTTCCACGTCCTAAGGAGCACACGTATAACTGCGGCAGGGTTCGAATTTCCCAGCGGCCAGAGCACGGAGAGGTGAGAGTTGGGAGAGGAGAGCCGGGGGGCCTTGCTAGCCAATTTAAGGAGCTCTGACTTCATTCTTAGGGCAACAGGTGTTTGTGCAGAAAATTGAGGTGGTCAGATGTGTGCGTGGAAGGCTCAGAGCAGTGTGTCAGTGGGCCTTCGGTCATACCCATGGCCTGAGGGCCCTGGGATTCAGGACCAGTGTTCCAATCAATTCCATCTCCAGCCCCAGCAAGGCCTCAATTAGCTTGAGACAGCTTCACCTGAGCTCTGGAGTCAGACCACCTGGGTTAAAATCTTGGCTTCATCATTCATTGGCTGTGTGGCTTTGAGCCGTTTACTTCTCTGCGCCTGTTCTCTTGCCTCTAAGATGAGCTTGTTGAATTACTGTGGGTCATCATCAGACCACTTGTCTCAGATGCCCTGCACATGGCAGAAGCTCAATGTATGTTAATCCCTGTTCCCCGTTAGCTGCTGTGTCCCTGAAAACCCCTATTCCAAACGGCCACGTGTCAAGTCCCACTTGAGTCCACCAGAGGCATCTCCTCCAGGGCGAGAGGGAACTCTGCCCTCCCTGCAGCCGCGGAGGCTACCTGGCTTCTACATCCTGATGCTTATGAATGGCTGTTACATACGTGGTGTGGGTCTGGCAGCTCTGCGGCTGCATAACCCGTGGGCAGAGGCCTTGCCATGCTCACTGCTCCACTGATCCCCGCCCCACATTGGTGAGGTAAATGCTTAGAGGGGTGAGAAACTATTGGGTGAGAATGCGACACCCACCTTCAGCCTCCCACCCACCCATATGATCGTTGTCTTGGCCATGCTGGGAGGCATCAGGGAACGGAAATCCAGGGGAAACTGACCCCCATTTGTTTGTGGCCCTGGTCAGATCCCTCCCCTCTGGGCCTCAGTTCCTTATCTGTAAAATGCTCAGAGGTGGGGTGCCATGACCATTAGGGACTTTCCACCGGAGATTCTCGAATGGATAGGAAAAGAATTGGAACTCCAGTCCCCCACTCTACCCCCAGCCAAAGCCAAGTGAACAACCCAAGCAAATCAGCATCCCTAGGAGAGGGCTCCACCCCTTCCAAGATGCCTCAGGCTGAGGGAGGGGTGTGTGATGAGGTGACCACCAGACTGGGCCCAGCAAGGGACCAGTCAGACCCCTGCCTCTGGCTCCATCAGATTCAAGAATGGCCCTAGGAGGGAGGTGACCATGGTCTGCATGAGGGGCAGTGGCGGGGGCGGGAGCTGGGAGCTCCGACAAAACCAGACTCAAGGAGTCATGAATATGGCATGGATCCACGGAGAAGTTTCCGTATTGGTGAACCCCCTAGAGGATGGGCTCGTCTTAGTGCCATTTTTGACCGATTCCTTCTGAGAGCTGCCTCCCTCTCCCCACCCAACAGGATCTGCAGGTTGGGGGGCAGGTGGCAGTCCTGGCTTTCCCCCAGTGAGAGGACAGCCAGCACCTTGGGTGGGTCCCTGAGATCAGAGGAGCCCGGGCTCAGGCTCACCCCAGCCCAGCCACAGAGGGCCTGACCAGGGGCCCAGAACTGAATCGCGACACTGCCAAAGGCAATAAAAACCCAAATCCATGCTTCATCTCCAATGTCAGCTGTTTATTATTGAGGGCCAGGGCCCAGGGAGGGGAGGGTGTTGAACTAAAGCAGCATTGCTCTCTTTCCAGGAAATGTTGCGAGCTGCAGTGAGAGCTTGAGATGTTGCATTTTTTTTTCATCTCAAGCATGTGTTTTTCAAAAATATCATCCTTCCCCACCCCTTACCCCACCACTAATTTTAGAATCAGACCAAAGCCAAGCTACTGTCCTCTGTTTCTGTTGGGGAAATACTATATTTATTCGAGATGCAGAAGTGTGTCTCTGCAAACCTCTGATTGCTTCAGGAAAACAAATCTGCTTTAGACTATACAGAAACCATGATACAAAATTTATTTCATGCTAGAATCGCTTTGCATAACATTGGGCATGCAGTTTTCTTACTCTGAAGTACTAAATTGCATACAATGCCGGGTTGTGCCTTAATAAAGGTGGAGGAGGACCAGCCCTCCCGCGGTCCTGATCTTTTTGGTGCTCTGAAGGAACACTTGGAAAATCCATAAGGTGTTGATTATCTACTATGAACAATTTGTTATGAAAGTTGGTCGCACTGAATCTACACACCGCTAAGATGATCGAATCAACCTAGACTAGCCGCTGTCAGGGGTCTTGGGGAGACGTCCGCTGGGTCGCAAGCATGCCAAACAGAGGGAAGAAGGCGGCAGTGTGTTTCCACAATTCTATCTGGAGCAAAGTTCTCAGTTTCCGCGTGAGAGATGAACTATGAAGGTGAGGTCAATATGACCGATGACTGACCGACTGCCCTTGTGGGAACCTTTACTCTCCATTTCAATCTCGTGTACAAAAAGGGAAGCAATCCGTTCCCCATCTCCACCCCTCCCCGCCCCCCCGCTCCATTCGCCCCCAAAACGTACAGGTTTCTACCAAATGCCATTTACAGTTTGGCTCCAACAACATGTATAAAAGGAAAGCGCTTTGAAAGAAAATAGAGGACTCTTGCTTGTTTCTCTTCGTTGTTGTCGTGGTTTAGGGTAATCATACAGTTGCAGGGGATTGGTGGGTTTGGATTGCTGGGTTTTTCTGTTGAACTTCATGCAAGTCATGCTAAGGAACCCTTCCATCCCACCCCTTCCCCGAATAAAATAAAATTTTTAAAAAATGAAAAGAAGGAAAACAAATCCTCTACAGTCAGTTACCATTTGGCCGTAGAAAAGCTACGTCCGTCCTAGTACAAGGCCTGGGCCACTCGGACTCGTCCGGCAAACCTGCATGGCGTGAATTTACTCTGTCCGAGGGTGAGGAGGGGCTGCAGGTCCACCCAGATGCTTAATAGCCACCAGTGTCCTGGGCCAAGCCGCCTGGTCAAGTCACTCTCACAGCCTCTGTCGGCATATACTTAGCAATGACAGGGCTTTCTTTGCAAAGATCTGTATGTAAAGAATACAATTAACACTTGAGCTTCTCTTCTTGGCTTTCCCATCCCGCTTGGTACTTAGTATTTACGGAAGGAGGAGGACAGACAGAACAGCCGCATGCAGAGGCAGGCAGATTCTTCTCCAGCTGGCTTGCTTCTCCCATGCAGTGAGCCAGCCTAGCACGCCTCTTTCTCTCCCTCCTGGGGGAACGGGTTAAGCTCCTAACTCTTCTCTACCCTGCACATGGCTTACGGCCTGGAATCATCCTGAGAAAAGCAAGTCCTCGGCGGCCGTCATGACTCCATGAGAGCGGGGCCGGGTTGATGCTGGTGGGGCACTTCACCCTTGGTACCTCTGTGGGACTGCGGAGTGGGTACCACCTGTGGACAGTGGTTGCCACTGGACTCCCTGGCCACTACAGGCTGCTTCTGTCCCACACAGCCTGGGCTTCTGGAAGCCCAGTAAAGAGTCTCTCCTGTCTGCTCTTTTAGGCCACACAGATTAATCCAACATTCAAGATGAAGGAGACAGGCAGCCCACGAGACCTTACCGGGCA
This sequence comes from Tursiops truncatus, assembly GCF_011762595.2. NCBI lineage: Eukaryota > Metazoa > Chordata > Mammalia > Artiodactyla > Delphinidae > Tursiops > Tursiops truncatus. The sequence goes on along the minus strand of NC_047041.1, from coordinate 70,431,292 downwards.
GAGCACAGCCACTGGGAATGGTCTACCTGCCATCCCCTGAAACCCCCTGGGCTGCCCAGTTCCTGGCTTTCTAGAGCCTCCACTTGGGAAAAAGCCAGTTGTGAAGGGGAGCATCAGGCCTATCCATGGAAGGCCAAGGATGGGGCCCGCCCCCGGGGCCAGCAGCCCCCTTGCCATGCAGCACCATGCGGGGGGTGGTATGCCGCACTGGGGTCCGAGGGACCTCCAGGCCGGGCAAGGAAGCAGGGACCAGCCTGGATCAGGTGAGCACACTAAGCATCAGTGACCAGAAGGACTTCCCCCGTCTCCCTGTGGGCTGCCTCTCCTCTTCTGGGTTTGCCCTTTATTTTGAGTTCTATGCTTTCTCCTTGCATATTGTTGAACCATTTCAAATACTGGAGCAGTTGTGAATGGCCACCGGCTACACCAACTGTTGCTCTAAAAAACCAACTATCTGGCCCAGCCTGCTCACCCCGGTCAGCATGCACCCCGTGTGAGCCTGTGAGCTGCTTCCCAACATGCATGAGCCGCCCAGCCAGTCCGCTGTGCCGAGGATGGCTTCCTCTGCCTTCCAGAGGAAGGCCAATGCCTGGAGCATGGAGCTAAGGTGCGCTGGGCCCCCACCCCAAGCCTCTCCGCAGCCCATGCTCAAGCGCTAGTGGAAGCCTTTTCCCCAGGGGGTCAGCCTAAGATAAGGGTCCGATCCAAGGAGACTTTGAGCAGAGACCGCCACGGGGCTCAGCCTTCACCAACCACAAGGGGGCGCTGACCACACCCAGGGCCATGGCTGATGGGCGCTGGGGACAGAAGGGGTTGCTCAGAGTCCTCCGTAACCACCTTCTCTTGGCAAGTTCTCTGTCTGCCACTAGCAGTATTCTGACTGGCACATACCTTACCTCTGCAAGGACACTGGCCTCACCTCCAAGCCCTGAAGCTACCTTTCTCTTCATGCCTCCCCTCCCACTGGTCTGTGGATTCTCTTTAAAGGATGCCACTTTCAGAACATGGATCTTGGTTGGCTAAGCCCACAGGGTCCTGGTCAGACCAGGCCCACCCCGTCGCCCGCCTCAACCACGGGACAGGGGAGATCACTTTACTTTTGGGGCCTGACCTGCCATCTGCCAGAGCAGCCTGGGGGAGTTGAGGCTCCTCCCACATCCCCGGGTACCCCTCTGCCTTGGGGGCTGTAGTTGTCCAGCCTGTCCCCAAGTCCCTTCCTACCCCTCAGCTCAGTTCCAACCCACAGCTGCCTGGACCTCCGGTTCTCTCCGCCAGCCTGCCATCCCACTTACAACATTGGGACTCAGACCTCCGGGGGCCGACCCTGGGGCTCCTTGCCCCCCTCAGTGTGCCTGCCGGCCCCTCAGCGCCCCTTGCCCGCCGCCCCGCCCACCCATCTGCAGGGGTGCCAGGCAGCCTCCTCTACATACCCTTTCTCACTCCTCCACCAGGTGGGCACGCGTACTCCCCGGTTGATAAGAGGAAGCAGGGTCCGTATCTCTCGCGGGTGCCCGAGCGCGTAAAGGGCAGGCCCTCATCGGGAGTGAGGGCCTGGTCTATGTGGGGGCAGTCTTCGTTCGCCAGCGCGGCCTTCGCCACCTCCCCATTCAGTTTGGAATCTTCAAACATATAAGCAGAAGCTATTGAGACACTGAAAACTGTTTAGTGGGGGAGGGGGGGGAACAGGCCAGAAGTAGGGCATCGGCAAAGGGCAGCCGGTAACTGAGGATGGAAAAGCGAGCAGGCCATGGAGGGAGGCACAAGACTGGGGGTCCCCGGCTCATTCAGGCAGCCCTTGGGCTGCCCACAGTGCTGGGGAGGAGGGTTCCTGGGTTTGCTCAAAGTTTGCAAAAAGATGAGTTGGTGATGGGCCCAGCAAGCGCAGTGCTGGGGGCCGGGCCCCAGGTCCAAGGCGGGGCCGATGAGACAGGATGGTGTGGATGCAGTCATGGGTAGAGGGCCAGACACAGAGCTCAGGGAGAAGACAGACAGACACGCAGAAACACTCCTGTTCAGAGAGGCAGCCTTTTCTGACCCCTCCGCTGCCAACCAGAGCCCTGCTGCCTCCCGTCCACATCCAAGCCGGCTGCTCAGGCATCCCTGGCCCCATCCAGACCCCGTCGGTCGGCTCTACACCAGGCCCCATTTGGATCCCCTCTGGTCACTCGCTTCACACTGTCCCCCTCCACACCCTATCTGATCACTCAATCCCCCCATATGGACCCAATCTGGTCACTCTGTATGCTCCATCCCCCGTACAGACTAGGCCTGGTCACACAGTCTCCTGGTCCCCCATGCAGACCCAGTATGACCACTCAATCTGCTCCATCCCCACACAGACTTAAGCTGGTCACTCAGTCCACTCTGATCGCCACACAGACCAAGCCAGTGTCTTCCACCCCGCTCTGCCCCAAGCAGTCCTAGTCAGCTTGCACAGGCGCAACAGGAATGTAGGCATGAGGCAGTGACAGCGGCCAGGATTTGGGAGGGGCTCCCATTCCTCTGTCTCCTCTCGGCAGCATCCCCCGCAAAGCAGAGCAAATGGATGTGTAAAGACAACAGTGGCTGATGGACTCGGGTGGGAAAGACGAGCCTTGGCCTCTGCAGTAGCCTGAGAAGGAACCTGGGAGGAAGTTTGGGGCACATCTGGTGAGGGTGAAGCGTGGCCAGAGCAGGGAGCTCTCCCTCTCCCAAGTCCAGGAGCAGCGCCGTGACAGCCTCTGGAGCTGGCAGAGGTAGCTCCGTTGGCCTCTGTCCCCGCCCATCACTCTCGGGGACTGAGCCTGCCCCACGCTCTCTGCTCTCTAAGCAGACTCTTTCTGGCCAAGGTGGCGCCGACTCGGTCTCCAGGGTGGGCACTGTGGTTTCCTCAAATACTTCCTCTAGGGTGACAGCCTCAAGGGAAGACAGACCCCACAGGGGCGTGACCACACGGGGAGGCCCTCTGAAAGACTAAAGAGGGGCAAAAAGCTGGAGACAGTCTCCACCCGATTTGACCCTCTTCCATGACCCTGTTCACATCATGTAACTACACGCAGAAGTGATCCTTCTCCGTGTGCACACACTCAGCGTGCCCGCGGGTGGGATCACGGCCCGTGTACATACCATGTCACTACAAAGAGGCAGGCAGTCAAAAGAGAAATGGACCAATCAGGTTTATTCGTAAAGCAAATCCAAAAAAAAAAAGATCCCATCATAATTTTGGAACTTAAAAAAAAAGTCTGTCGTACAAGATGGCAAAGCATTTCACGTACAGTGCGTTTCTTGACAAATCCCAGGGGCTTCACTCCCCAATTTACTCTGAACCAGAAAGGCCAGTTACCAAGGTAACTCTGATACCACGTGACTGGGGCTGGGGCCTCTCTGGGGTCTGGGGGCTGCCTAGCACTTGGGGTGTGTCTGAGGGCACACACGTGTGCGCACAGACAAGCCCGGTTCTGCCTCCCAGTCTGGCTGGTCCCGTCTTCCCTCCCAAGGGTCTCTGGGGAGAGGGCAGGGAAGTTTAAGGGAGGAGGTTGTAGATGAGGGGGCAGAAGTTGGGGCCCACAGTACCCTGCACACAGTTTCCTCAAGGGGAAAACAGCGAGTCCTACCAGGCAGCGTCTCCGTCTGGGAGGGGAGCCAGGACTTGCTGTCTCTCTACTGGCTATCGTCTGTCAGTGGAGGTATCTATAGCCTGCAGGGCTTACCCAGGGGTGGGTCAGAGGTAGGTGGTGGAGCCTGAGACCCCTCATCGGACTCTGCCCCCCAACACTGTGCCCCTGGGGCAGCCAGCTCCCACAGCATTTAGAGGACCCAGAGTTGAGGCTGGTTTCCTGTAGGGGTCCGGCCAGGGGGCAGCCATCAGGGATCCCTGGGTGGATGTGAACTGGACACCTTCCCTCCCTGGAGCCTGCTTCTTCTCCCAACCATGGCCTTTGAGAAGGGGCTGTGCCTGAGGGCTGGTGGGGGGGGGGGGGAGTGTTTATGTCCCTCTCCGTGAAGGAGCCAGGCTCCCTGGGCTGCTGGCTAATCTGCAGTTCGGTGATCTCTCAGAAACTGGGAACATTCTCCCTTCCCAACTCCAGAGGGGGGCTGGAAGAGAGACCACCCAAGGGGGGCCAGCTCTCCAAACCTGGGAAAGCCATGGAAAAGACCAGAGGTGCCAGCCCACCCAAGACTCCCCACCCTCCTGCCCCCACCCCGTCCTTTAGATGAGATGGCCACCAGGCCCCTCGGCTCCCAGCTGCTCCCCAGGAGGCTGGGAGCCCTGCATCCCCTGGCCCAGGGCCCCTTGGCCCCCACTAGACCCGAGGGCCTGTGATGATGAAATGGCAGCATGGGCAGCATCTCACGAAGATGGTTTCCAGGCTTTGAAATGGGCTGAGAGATGAGCGTCCGCGAGAGGGTCATTTTTTTTTAAACTTTGGAGCAAGGAGAACCCGATGTCCGGCCCTGAGCCAGCACGCTGGCTTCTGTGCCCTGGTCTCCAGGCACCGCCGAGGTACTTACTGTTCACACCAGCAGCAGGCGCGCCAGGGGCGCACGCAGGGCTGGGGCGGGGTGGGAGGGGTGGCTGGGAATTTCCTCAGGTTTAGCCCCGAGGGGGCTGCCCAGCCTGGGGCTCGGGGAAAAAGTCCCAGGCTAACTGGGGACAGTCTGTGAGAGACACGGGCAGAGTACAATCACGAGAACCGGCACAAGTCATGCAACAAAACGAGGAGAGAGAGAGAGAAACATGATTAGTGGAGAGAGAGAAAGAGAGAGCATGTGAACAACACAGAAAAGAACACCCAGGCCTGGCCCTCAGAGCCCCTCATTTCTCCGCTCCTTCCCCCTTCGCCTGCCTGGGGGCCACACCGACCCCACTCAGGGCTCCCGCTGCCCACCCTGGTCCTGCCTCCGAGCAGAAACTCGGTCAGCCCGCTTGGAGGGGCCCTGCCCACACCCTTCCTGGTCACTGTGGTCCCAATCCCCGCCACCTCCCCTGCCCTGGGGGCTACACCACTCCTGGCCCAGGAGGGGAGGGGTGGAGGGCTGGGGCCAGGGGCGCTTTGGACTCAGGGCAGAACCCAGAGGCTGCAGTGGTAGCTCCCAGGGGGCCCAGGCAGGGGCTTTTCGGGACCTCACTGCTGCTCTATGTGCTCATGGGCAGGAAGGGGGGCCTGGCCACCACCCATCCCCCGTGCCAGCCCCCTCGCTGCTCACCTATGGTGGGACCCTGCAGCCCCAGACGCAGCACCCCAGAGGACCAACCCACATCACAGAAGCAGGGATGGACGAGACACATGTGAATGCACATGGCAGGACAGAGGGAGCACTCCGAACTGCCCAGAGGAGGTGGTCTGGGCCCCCGACTGCAGATGGGGGAGGGACCCCCCTTCTGGGAGAGGAGCAGCTTCTCCTGGGCTGTCAGTCCCAGGCAGTCCGTGACCATAGGGGCGCCCTCCTGGCATTCCCCCGTGAGGCCCTCCAACCCCTGCCAAGACGAATCCCCCGAACACTGACGCCATGCCAGCCATGGTACAGAGGAGACCAGATCATCCCTCACAGACACACAGACCTGAGGTTTCAGGAGAGACCAAGAGGTGGAGGTGAGGGGAGGGTGCTGCTGACATGACTGGGATGGCTTGCCTGAGTCCCAGGGATCTAGCCCTGGAGGTAGGGGGTGCCCTTAGAGCCCAGCACGTTGCACTTGGCCCCAACCCAGGTTCTAAAAGTGGAATTGGTGAAGCCCAGCCCTCACTGAGGCCACTTGACTGCCCTTGGGTGTGGAATGAGACTGGAAAGGCCCGGGGGGGCTGCATCTCACCTCTCCATTCCTGCAGGGTCCGGTCTCCCCCACATTTGCGTTCCTCACCTCTTGCCTCCCCCACACTCACTCACCGACTCACCCAAACCCCACGCCCATCTGGGACCATAGCTGCAAGCAGGAAAGGAGGCAAATGGGAAGGGACTCAGGGGTGCCGGGTTGAGGAGACACCCCCTAAGGACCACACACCCTCTTGGTGATAGATAACCTGGGTCTCACACACCAGCTTTCAGAGGGAGGAGTGTTCTGGTGAAGTATGAGGCTCAGAGGGGTCTGGGATCTCAAGACAGCACCCTCCGGAGCGTGAGAACTCGGAAAGGGGGCGGGGCAGAGTTTGGGGATGGGAGGGAGAAAGGTAGGTGGAGTTGGGCATCCGGGCTCCAGAGGGCAGGCTCGGAAGGGCCCCAAGTACCTCCTCAGCCATAGAGACCGTGCGAGCCAGGACCCTCTGGATCCCTGAGACCTGGGGCTGCAGCGAGGAGGTTCCCAGGAGCAGGGCTGCCATGGCTACGGGCCCAGGGCCTCCAACAGGAGTGCACAGGCTTTCCAGGCCTGCTGCGGCACGGCAAGAGGGCTTGTGTCCTGTGACTGGCCAGTGTACCTGCCAGCACACACACATCTGCATCCGCGTGTGTGTGCATGTGCATGCGTGTGTAGGTGTGTGTGCAGGTGTAGGTGTGTGTGCATGTATGTGTGTGTGTGTGCGTGCATGCACGCCCTCAGCACATGGAGAACACTGGCATTGTCTGGGAGTACTGAAGAATTTGCGCCTGACTGGAGTGAATCAGGGATCCTTGACAGGTGGGCCTGGGGCACCTATATTTGAGGCACCGATCCCGAAAGATTCAGCATTGGGAGGGTGTGGAAGAGGGCCAAGGAGCGCCATGGTGATGCCACTCAGGCTGAGCTCTTCCTGCTGGGGCCTGGAGTGAAGCTGGGGGGCTAGGCCCACCCAGACCCTCCCCTAGGGCCCCAGGAATTTTCCTTGCCATGATGGCGGCTCCTGAGGTCGAACAGAAGGGCTACAGCTAACCCAGAGCAGGAGGGGGGGCAGGGGCTTTCCTCGGCCCGTGCCTGCCTTGCTAAGCAGGAGCCACACCTTGGCTGGGGAGTCCAGCCCGCCCCCGCCGCCAGGTCCCCCTGTTCCAGCCTCTGAGACCCCTGCCCAGTCCCTGGCCCAGCCCAGAACACTAGCCACGTTCCTCTCAGGTGCCTACAGCAATCCCAGGGAGTGGGGAGGGGTACGGGGCCAGGCGAAGGGGCTGGAAAGTTCCCACGGACAGAGAAGTGGGCCTTGGGGGTACTGCTCTGGGCAGCGTAGCTGTGGGATGAAGCCAGATCAGGAGTAGGATGGGGGTGGGGGCCATCGGGGGAGAGTCAATCACCCACTGGGGGAGGCCACCCAGGCCAGGCGGCACTTGCTCCTCTAGGGCTGAGCTAGCCTACAGCCCCCCTGCCTGCCCTGGGCACAGGGGTGTCTTCTGTAGACTAAACGCCACCTATCACTGACTCAGCCTTCCTCGCCCCGGCACTCCTTCTTAGCTTGGTGTTGTCATTCTTCTCTGGGTCGTTCATTGCCTTCAAATCCCTGTGTCCACAGAATAAGTCGATGGTATTCCATGGGTAGAGGTAGACTATGGGCTTTATATCTTCGGACCAGAGCCCCATGATCAACTTTATGTGCTATGTGCAGGTTCTCATAAAACTGAGATAGTCCCATAACGAACCACTAGCCATGGAATATTAGAATATATCCCACGGTGACTAGTATTGTTTCATGGCCCCCCTCCCCCCCTCCCTGACCCCCACTGAATTCATGGGAAAGTGGTCGTACACTGGTTGGGATGTCGTGTATTGCTGCTGCAGTCCCTACCGCCGGAAACGGGGAGAACTCTGGGTGGGAGGTTGTTTGCTGGTCTGTAGCGCTTTCATCTAAGCTGCCGGGTGGTGGCCCCCTCTAGTCCTTCGCTCACCAGCCGCTCCCATCAGAAGGCCACCGGAAACTCCCACTTGACCATCAACCCAAACAGACAACGTGAAAGCTAGAGTCACTCCAACAGGTTCCTAAAGATAAACGCTAAACTCTAGAGTGGTGGTGGAAGATGAGTTGGTTCCGCATGCTGTGGGGTAAGTAAGCTTGTTACGTACGGAGGGCAAGAGGCGTCTCCCAGGACGCGCCTGGAGCTAGGCAGCCGGCATCAGAGCAGGAATGCTACTCAGCTATGGAGACAGGCTCTGGTGGGGGGGAGAATCCTTGCTGCTGCCTTTGCAGGGACCCTCCTGCCAGATCCCATGCACCATCTGTGCCACACACGCACGGCCTGAAGGGAGCCGTGTGAAGACCAAATCAGCAGCTGTCTGGCATTTCCGAATCACACCCGCCCCCGCCCTGCCCCGACACTGGGTCAGTGGCCTGAGTCAGCGACTCATGCTCCACTCCTGCCCACCAAGCAGCAGAGCCCCCGGGGCTCCTGCCAAGAGAGTCCTCAGCAACCTCGCGGGCCATGTCATCTCTTCAGAACCCCACGAGACCAGCATGTTAACCTCCTTACCGGGGGCCACCAGTGAGGTTCTAGCAGGCTCTTGCCTCGTGAATTCGGCTGCCCAGCATCTCCCTGGGCCCCCAGACTCCACACCTCGAGATTGAGCGCAGGGTCCAGGGTCACCCATGGAACTAAGGAAGCAGTCTGACTGAATCTGGAATCATCGCTACAGGGGGCGGAGGTGAAAGGTCAGATCGACATGCCTCTAAGAGGTTTCCTACCTGCTCTGTTAATTTCTAAAATTTCTTCCTGGGCCAGCGGGCATGTGTCACTCTGAGTACTGTGGTGTGGAGAGTTTACGACAGATTTACAATAATTGGGAGATCCCAGCTGCGGTGGCCGCGGAATATGCTTCTTTTTTTTCTTTGGTAGTTTCTGCTTAGCCATGGCTAAGGAGTAATACATCCCGAAATTGTTCACAATGACGGGCACGGGCATGGCGATGGTCAGCACGCCCGCCAGCGCACACAGCGCTCCCACCAACATGCCGGACCACGTCTGCGGGTACATGTCTCCGTAGCCCAGCGTCGTCATGGTGACCACGGCCCACCAGAAGCCAATGGGGATGTTCTTAAAGTGGGTGTGCTCACTGGCACTGGGGTCATTGGGCTGCGCCCCTATCCTCTCGGCATAGTAGATCATGGTGGCGAAAATCAGGACGCCCAGAGCCAGGAAGATGATGAGCAGTAAGAACTCATTGGTACTGGCGCGGAGAGTGTGGCCCAGGACACGCAGGCCCACGAAGTGGCGGGTCAGCTTGAAGATGCGCAGGATACGCACGAAGCGGACGACACGCAGGAAGCCCAGCACGTCCTTGGCCGCCTTAGAGGACAGGCCGCTCAGGCCCACCTCCAGGTAGAAGGGCAGGATGGCCACAAAGTCAATGATGTTGAGCGAGTTCTTGATGAACTCCACCTTGTTGGGGCAGAAGACCACACGCATGAGGAACTCGAAGGTGAACCAGACCACGCAGACGCCCTCGATGTAGGTGAGGAAGGCCTCTGTCTCCGCTTCCCGGTAGTAGCGCACTTGCGTGCCGTTCCGAACGTTCTCGATCTCTGTCTTGTTCACGATGGGGTTGAAGCGCTCATGGGTCTCCAGGCAGAAGGTGGTGATGGAGACCAGGATGAAGAAGAGGGAGGCAAAGGCCACATACTGTGGAGGAGAAACACACAGTGTCAGAGGGGAGGCCCTCCCCCCAGAGCAAAGAGACCCCGGGTGCCTCTGGGCTGGGTCCAGTCAGGGGCTGGGCTGCGGAAGATGCCTACAGGACGCCCCTCCTGACACAGGCCAGGCTGACAGGCCACCTTTCCCTCTTCAGAGCACGGAGCATGGGGTTAGGAGGCTCGGGGGTTAAGAGGCTGTGGCAGAGATTGCTCTGTTTTCACAAATGCCTTTCCTTTCCTCCTGGATGCACGGCTAGACCATATCTCCCAGCCTCCCTCGGGGCTGGGTGGGGGTCACGTGACTGCGCTCAGGCCAGCGGACAGTGCACAAAAGGGTGTGCACTAAGGCCGGGCCTGGCTCACAAAACCTTCTTGCTCAACCTTCCGTGCCTTCTTTCTTCCCCCAACTTCCAGTCAAATGCTGAAGCCCTAGGAAGCCAGCAGGGCCACCAGAAGGAAGCAGCCTGGGTCCCTGAAAAGAAAGACAGCCACTAAATACATGGGTGGGAAATAAACTTCTACTGTCTTAAGACACTGTGATCTGGAGGTGATTTACTAAAGCATTTACTCCCCCCGACGCCAACTAATAAAAGTGACCTAGGTGGCGGAGGCAGAGGTTGGCAAAGAAAGGAGAAGGGGGAGCTATGGTGGAGGCAGGCCCCTCAGAGGCCACATCTCCCACCTTTCTTTCGTCCCTACGCTAGTCTATTCACTCTCTTTTTCACGGATCTGTACCTCATTCATGTGGTCTCTTCATGTTCTATCCTATGTGGAATTGCAAAAGATATATCTGCCCCAGGGCCTTGGACACCTCTTTTACCCACTTCTCTCTATCATCCCAGGAACTCACACCACCATCCTGGAAGGGAGTTCCCCATCTTGGAGATATTGAAATACAGGCTAAGTGGTCATTTGTCAGAGATAGTGTGTTGGAGGTTCAGGCATCAGGAGGAGAATTGGACCAGGGGTCCTCAAAGGCACCATAAACCATAGGGTCTGCTTCTCTCCTACTGCTGCCTGCCAGCCCCAGGGTAGGGATGTGGGTGGGAGGGAAGAAGAAGCTGCTGGGGCGCTAGCCTTTCCAAACATATGTGGGCGCTTGCTCCTTTCAGACCCCCTCCCTGGTGAGAAGGAAATGGCCAGGATAACCCAGCCTGTCCAGAACCACCTGCTCTGGCCCTGAGCCCCTTGAGAAAGGTTCCGAAGACTCTTTGGTTTGGCTTGGTGGCCCCAGCTGATGACCCCCTGGGCTTCTCTGGCCCCCAGCAGACATGGGTACCCGAGGAAAGAGAGTCAAGCAGCTATCTGAGTTTCAAAGCCTCCTACTCAGACTGAATTCCAGGCAAGGGCGCTTCTTACAGCCTCCAGTCGAGGTCCCTGGAACACTAACCCCTGGCCAGGGGTTCTCCTCCAGGGGCCCAGCTGATCATGTTCCCACTGCTCCCCTCTCCTCTGGACCCCCCTTCGCCCAGCCTGTCAAGACAGACCATGGTCAGTGCAAGGCCCTCTCCCTGGAGGCAGCTCTGGGCTATAGTCTAGAATGGGTGGCAAGTTCATTCTCCAGAGCTGCCTTCATAGAAAACTTCAAGGAGTGCCAAGGCCCCACCCTGTATCTGCCACAAGAGGCAGCCATGCTGCTTCTAGCAATTTCTTTAGTTTGTACTGATGCACCTCCCCACCCGGTGGTGGCCCTGTCTGGGCTGACCATGGCCATGGGACCTGGCACCCAACCTGGCACAGATCCAGAAAACAAGAACTACGTAGACCTTCCAAGACACATTTCGGGTTGGGGGAAGGGGAGAGAAAAGGGGAAGAGACAAAGTCAGCATCAGCATTTTAGAATGTCAGAGTAAGAGCAGCCTTTAGAGATTATCTGGTCCAAGACACTACATGCTACAGATGGGAAGTCTGGGGCCCAGAAACAGGAAGTGATCTGCCCAAGCCACTCATTATGGCATGCTAATACTCCTGCTGGTTTAGAGCGTCGTGCAGTCTTCAGAACCTTTGTCCTAGATAGACTACTATCAAGTGTGACCCCTATGCATCCTTCCATCCATCCATCCATCCATCCTTCTTCCCTTTCCTCCTTCCTTCCTTTCTCCCTCCCTTCCACCCACTCATCTTTCCTTCCTTCTATCCTCTCTCCCTCCTTTTTATCCACACATCCATTCATCCTTCTTTCCTCCCTCCCTCTATTCCTTCCTTTCTTTGTTCCTCCCTCCCTCCTCTCCCTCTCTTCCATCCATCATGCATTCATTCATTCATTCATCCCTTCCTCCTTCTCTTTTTTCTTCTTTCCTTCCTTCCTTCCTTCTTTCCACCTACCCATCCATCCATCCATCCATCCATCCTTTCTTCCTTCCATTCCTCACCAGGCACAGGTTATGCCCAGCACAGAGTGGAATAAGACCTCAGCCCAACCCCCAGGGAGGCCCCTGGACAGCTGAAGGTAAAGGACACACACAGAGACAAGTACAATGCAGTGGACTGAAAAGGTGAGCCCCCTCAGCCCTGTGATGCAGGTGGGGTTTGGACAAGGTGAGGCAGGGACTTAAGCCAGGTCTTCTGACTCCAGAAACAGCTCTTTAAGGATCCAGATAGTGCTGACCTGGGACACCACAGAGGTAGACCAGGAAAGCAAAGTGGAAGCAACTGGAAGAGGTCACCAGCTCTGATCCAGGTTTATCCAGCTCCAGCGCTCTTTCCATCACCAGTTGTCAAAGCTCTTGGAGCTAAGAACACATCCCCAAATGCTGGGTATTTGGCCCTAGATTCCCTCTGGAGGGCCCCGTCTTAGAGCTTGGAATTCACAGCCCAGGTTCCCAAGGGGGTGGGTCACATTGCTCCCCTGGCCTTTTTGAGAGAGGGGAGGAAGAGACACACTGTGAGTGTCTAAGGGATGCCAAGAGGCAGGGTCCGCTGTGCCCCTGGGCTCCTGATCCTGGCCAGTGGTGGAAGGCAGGAGGCACTGCCCCTCCCCCTGCCCCATCAGCCATGGCATCTGCTTCCCCAACCATCCCACAGCTATCCTCCTCTGTCCCCTCGACTCACGTGGGACTCTCTCTCAATGGGGCCACTGCCATCAAAGCCAGCATGTTGTAGGCTTCAATCTCGGCCACGCCCAGTACAGTACAGCCTCCACCCAGCTACCAGAGGGGGCAACCGTTGGAATCCCAGCTCTCTGCCCGCCACCTGGCCATGCTGCCCACAGAGAGAAGGCCTGACTCCTCAGCCTGGCACATGAGGCTCCCTGTGCCCTGGCCTCATCGACTTCCCAGGGTCCCCTCCCTGCTGCACCCAACATTCTTGCCACATGCAGCTGTCTGCTATATCTGACCGCCCCCCACCGCATCTCCATGTCTTTGCACTGCTGTTCCTGCCTCCAGGGTGCTCCTGCCGATCTCCGTATGGAAAAACCCATCCGTCCATCGGTGCCCCACTAAGTAGCCCTTCTCCCGGGACACCTTTCCCGGTGAGACTTCCTCTTGGCAGCTGGGGCCCTGAGGAGGCAGCAAATGCAGGGACCACCCCTCCCCAACAAGGAATGTCTAAATCCCCCTCCAGGGAGGCAGTGAGCCTGTCTCTGACTCATCCTCGTTAGTGCTCGCGGAGTCTCACGGGAACAGCTCAGAGAGGGCACTGATGTCCCCGGAGCCTGCTCCCTCCCTCCCAGGTGCCCCCAAAGGCCCTCAGAGCTCTCGTCCCATTTGCTCCTCTCACAGGACAGGTTCTGATGGGAAAACTGAGGCCCAGAAAGAGGTCAGGTCTTCTAAAATTAGGGTAGACAAAATCCTTGGTTCTCAGCCAGCAATGGCCATCCCGTCTAGATTCTTTCCCCTCTGGGCCCCAGTGACCGAGGAGTGGGGCTGGGGGGAGGGCAGCAGCAGCCAGGCCTAGAGCCAGACACCAGGACTTCTTCCCCAGGGGAGCGGGGGAGGTGGTAGCCAGGCCTCCTACCCGGCTTGGGCCTCCTGGGTGCCTTCCTGGACTCTGCGGCCCGTGCACCTGTTCCTTTGTCACAGGCAGGGCCCCAGCAACATCCGGGTCCAAGTGGGCCCTTAGGGGGGCTGTGAAGGAAGGTGCCCCTGGCTTGCTCAGACTGCCACAGTCTCCTAAGCCCAGTAACTAGGAGGTCAGCCCCAGCGCATCAAAGCCAAAGCAAGAGCCCGCAGCCAGGTGAGTCCCCAGCGCCCTCCTGTCCATCCTCAGGGAAGCTGAGCCAGGAAGGAGAAAGGAGACGCTGTCAGGGCTGAGGACCTACTGTGCGCCTTTAATCCTCCCACAGACCTGGTGAGACAGGGGGTCGTACCCCATTGCGCCAAAAAGGAAACCCAAGTACAGAGAGGTTCAGGGACTAAACCAAGGTTTAAGGCGGGTGATGAAGCTGAGGCTTGAACGCAAGTGGATCTGGCTCCATCATCTAAGCTCTGTCCACCACCAGAGGTACCAAAGCCCTCGGGGGCTGACAACACAGCTCTGCGTGATGGGGAGCCCTAATTATACGTGCACGGCTCCATCTTGGAGGGTGGCACCCACAGCTTGGACTCCCTGAGGGCAGGTTATGTCTGTCCCCAGTGACGGACAGAGCCAGGGTACTTGGATCCACAGGCTGGAGCCCAGGCACACCTGAAATGGTCTTGGGCCTCATTGCCCAGGGCTTGCTAGCACCTGGGGCCACGGCAGCCCCAGGGCCGGGGAGGCTGCCCCGTTCTGCTCAGGGAGGCAATGCCGACAGCAGCCCTGGATGGCTCGGCCTGCATGCCTACCTGGCCCACCTCTTGGCAAGACCCAGAGAGGGCAGGCTGAGAGATGACTGCAGCTTGTTCGGGGAGCTCAGCCAGAGGGAGGGGGTGGGTGCACGGGCACGGGGATGGGGAGTTCCCGAGATCAGCTGATGCTGACAGGGAGGGAACCTCTGCCTGGCAGGCCCAGATAGCAAGCCTTGGAAGCCATTTCTGCAGTCACCCTGGGCTGTCACTCTCAGGACTGTAGGGGCTGCACCCCATGTGAGCTGTCTGCCTTCCAATCCCCAGTCACCCAGAGGACAGTCACCCACAGACATGCACAGCTACCTGGAGCACGCGCCTCACTTGTTACCTAAGTACCCACCCTGTGGTGCATGACCGCACATACACAGAAGACACAGGGACGCATGGATCGTACTGAAACATATCACTGCCCACCAAGCGTGAGCACCCAGGCGCTGTACCACGA